>NW_027223327.1:8779764-9151399 GCF_030449975.1 Polyergus mexicanus | reverse complement strand
AAGCAGTGGTATCAACGCCAGAGTACTGGAAAACAATAAATTTTACTGTACAAATTATATTTTAATTTATGTAGTTCCTTATTAATACATAGGTATCGCGTTTAACAAAAAATATAAAGAGAAACTTCGTATATAATTAAATAAAGTAATCGCGTTATCGTTTTGTCATGCCAAATCTTTCCTTTTTTTATAATTTTCTTTTTTTCTTTCTTTTATAATCTTTTGTTTTCCAAAATAATTCCCAAAACCTCTGCTCTTTCAAAATTCGCGGCTTCTGACCTTCTCACAGCCGGACTGCGTTCAGAAACATCCCTGGATGCACACGAGCGCCATTCTATCTTTGTTCAACTTTTAGTAAATAATAAAGATAGAACGACACTTGTGCGCATTCGGGGATGTTTCTGAATGCAGGGCTGATAAAAGTACAGGCATAGACATAGTATATCTAGACCGAGCGTTCACCTTTATTTAAGGAGTGGGGGGTAAAGGTTCGCGCCCCTTGCGTTTTCTCTCGCTCGCACGTAGCATATAGCGTATTCTTTCGCTATGCTACTTGCGAGTGAGAGAGAGCGCAAGGGACACGGAACAGAGTATGTCCTTTTCTACGTGCATCTTTAACCCCACTCCTTAAATAAAGACGACCACTCGGTCTAGATATATACTATGTCTATTTTTTACGTGCACCTTGGCCCTCATTCCTCAATACTCGGTCTAGATATACTATGTCTATGAGTACAGGTGAAACGCGACGAATAATGGCCGGACGATGGCGTCGTGAAACGTCACAAAGAATGAGATACGATGAGTGCTAAGATGTGCGTGCCTCGCGTTTCGATTCGCGATTCGAGTTATTCAAAGTCACTCATAAATGTTCGTCAAGTCATTGCGGTCAAGTGCACCATTACGAAATGTGACCTGTGAATCTGTTTTCTTCTTCGATGCTTTTCGCCGTTCGGTGAGTTCTTTCTTTGTTGACTCTCACGCAAATCTTTATCCTTGATCGATCGTCGCGAAAAAAATAGCTTGTATTACTTTTGTCAGAAAAAATAATTTTTCCTTTAGATTTTCGGGCATATCGTATTGAACTTTGAAAGCTTATATATTTATTGTGTCGAGAATTTCGATTTTGAAAGATGTTATGTAGGTGATGATGACCGTTAGAATTATGTGACATTTACATGTTTTATTCGTTGCTACTTTTGACGTGATTATGGCAATATTGTATGTATATTTCAATGAGATTAGTTAGGTTAGTGGGAGGGGGCTCGGGGGGTTATCGGGGGGGGGTGTGAGAGGCTGTAGGTTTTTATGGGTGGTGAGGGTGGTCTGTTAGTATCTTTTGTTTGAGAGGGGGGGGTGGTTTGGGTGTGACTTGTGGTGTCGATGTTGCAGGGATCAACTAGTGGTAGGGGTGGAATTGTTACAGTTATCTGGATGAAATTAGTGTGTAGATGGGATTGGGGTTTGGGATGGTTTGGTGGGGTTGGTGTGTGTATGTGTGTGTGTGTGTGTGTGTGTGTGAGTGTGTGTGTGTGTGTGTGTGTGTGTGGTTGAGAGCGAGGGAGAGCAGAGAGCAGAGAGAGTGTGAGATTATAGATAGTCGTAGTATCTAGTTTGATATTTAGTCTTAGATCATGAGGAGAGAGAGAGTGAGAGAGAGGAGAGAGAGAGAGAGAGAAAGAGAGAGATTCTTATATATATATATATATGTCATAATGTCAATAATAATATGATCAAACAGGATATAAGATCTTCTATTCTTTAACTCGATCAATAATATTAATAATGTACATATAAAAATTAATTTTGTAAATTAACTAATCAAGGATACATTGTTATGTTTTTACCGCTTGATGCAATATATGTAGTATTTTTTGTGAGATGATATCTCATACCAAAAAAAATATCAAAGATTTAATTTCAATGTGGAGATAAATTTTTTTTAGACAGATTCTGATTTTATGTATGTCTGCATTAACGTATAAAATATTAACTTTGAAGAAAATCGATAATAAATATTTTTTGCCAAAATATATCTTTTAAATATAATTTTCATTTATAATATAATAATAAATATTATATATTAAACATTAAATTAAACATTAAATATTATTTCTTTGTGGATTTATGTACATTGTGTAAAATTAATTGTAATATTAATTTGTATATTTCTTGTATTAGGTGAAACTTCTGTATCCGAATTCAGGAATGCTGCTTCCATATACAATATTAAGGTGTGTATAAGAAACGTGTCTTCCTCGAACGTTTTTCTTGAACAGCATTAACAAAATGGAGACCTCATTGCGAGAAAGGATCCTCAGCTTTGCTGATGTTATAATGAGAGTGCCACCTTTATTTATCATTGATGAATTACTCAGAATTGGTCTTGGATTACCTAATGATAATATTGTACTGAACAGTACTGAAAATGGTTTCAAAATTACTAATGTAGGCACAATTGTTAATACCATTTCTGCAGTTACGACCGACACATTCTTGATGGACCAGTTTGACTTAACTCACTTTACTTACAAAACTTATTTGATAATCATATTCAAATTTTTATCCTGTTGTCTGGGTGAGTAACATCTTTATATAATTTTTATAAATTAGATATTTTTTTTTTAATGAGAATCAAAGCTGTGGTCAGTAAATTTATGGTTATTTCGTGTATGGTGGCAAATGTTTTTATATATAAAAATAATGTTTTTCTTAAAAATTTAATAAAACTTAATAAATGAAAAAAATTGATAAATAAATGAAATACTCTCTTTGCCTTATATTTCTATATAATTTTACTTCTGACTATTTGGCTGATAAAGTATCTGATAAAAATATGACTTATCTTTGCGCATTTTTTAGATATAATTTTTAATATAAAGCTTTATAGAGATCTTTTAGATAATTGTTGCTGTTTTGTGCAATACAATTTTTCATTGCATAGATGTAAATTTATGATTGCAGCTTAAATCACTCAGAAACAAAAAAGAAATTTAAAATAAATTATATCTCATAGTTTTATCATTTTTTTTTCAGGATGCCTTGTAGCTTTATACATATTTATGTTATGTACTAGGCATTTAATAATTGTATACCTATATCTAATATCTGTTGGGGTAATATTTGTATCATATTGGTCAAATGTTAGTACAATGAAAGCAATTATAGCTTACATGAATTCGCATGAACCTCCAATCAGCATTGACAATATGTTATCCCTGAATTTATCAGACGTTCTGTATAATGGTCCAGGCTTACTGATTATTCAGAACTATATACTGCAATGCTTGTTAGCCAGTACCTTTTGTTACATTCATCTTGCCCCAAGACATCCTGTGGTACAAAAACTGCTTGTACTAAGTTTTATGTCACCGTCCATTTTGGGCATTCATCCCTTACCAGTAAGCTTCCGAAATATTAAAGAAATTTTTTATTGCTGATGTTATAATAAATTTCTTATACTGTCATTTTTTTTCAATGAAAGAAAAAAAGTACTTTTGCTCTGTTAATACAAAGGTGTCAAATGTGTATATTTTTTTTTAGGTACAATATTTATATCATGCGCCAGTATGTGCGACGTTGATTCCATTAGCTGTGTGCAAATTTATCATCTGGTATAATGGCATCTCTATATTAAGAACAATCTACATGGGCTATCGACATGCACACAACTTCATAATCAATTATGGTTTATCCGCTCTTGCGGAAACAGAATGGATGCGTCTGAATGTACCATGCGTGCTTCGTACATTTTGGATGTTACGAGTAGGAGAACAAGTTATCCAAATCCTCGGAAATCACTATGGCGAAGAAACGTTTAATTATTACGTCATAGTCAGAACGATACTGGTAAATGGTTGTGAAACTTTGACAGCTGTTCTCGGTATGACCAGTATAATTTCGTTCATCTGTCACTATATCGGCTGTTTCTTCCAATGGGTACTGCTAACAGAAGACGAGGATGAGAAAAGTATTGGCACAGTATCCGCTATATTGTTCTACATTCTTGCTCTGCAGACTGGACTGACAAGTCTTGATAGAGAGAAACGTTTAGTACGATTGTATCGTAATTTTTGCCTATTGTTCACGGCAATTTTACATTTTGTGCACAATATAGTGAATCCACTTTTGATGTCGCTTAGTGCTTCTCATAATCCAGCACTACATAGGCATTTGCGGGCTTTGGCAGTTTGTGCCTTTCTAATATTTTTTCCCGTATCATTACTTATATTTCTCTGGTCTCACTTTACGGTGAGCACATGGTTATTGGCCGTATCGGTTTTCAGCATCGAAGTAATAGTCAAGGTATTGGTCTCGCTGGCAATTTATTCGCTCTTTCTGATCGATGTGTATAGAAGTGCATTCTGGGAACAATTCGATGATTGTGTATACATTATAAGATCATTTGGCAACACTGTAGAATTTGCTTTTGGCATTATACTATTCTTTAACGGTTTCTGGATATTAGTCTTCGAATCTGGTGGAGCTATTCGTGCCATCATGATGTGTATACATGCTTATTTTAACATCTGGTGCGAAGCGAAGGCCGGATGGAGCGTGTTCATGAAGCGGCGCACGGCTGTGAACAAAATCAACTCTTTACCGGAAGCGAATGCCGAGCAGCTTGAACAACTCGACGATGTTTGCGCAATTTGCTATCAGGAAATGCAAAGCGCCAAGATCACACAGTGCAATCATTATTTTCATGGTGTATGCTTGCGAAAGTGGCTGTATGTTCAAGATCGATGTCCTCTCTGTCACGATATATTATATAAAGTTGAAAACATGCAAAGCAGAGACAATGGCATTCTTGCGGTTGAGGAAGACAGAAGAAACGGCATTGAAATATAGAAATTACGCTTTCGGGATTATATTTTTCTTCAACAGTTTCTAAAAACTAATTTTTGAATCTGGTGGTGCCATTATGATATATACATACATGTTTACAAAATCTCATGCAAAGTAAAGACTGGACAGAATATGTTTATAAACCAACAAACAAGTGTGTATAAAATAAAAAACGGATAGTTTGAAAACTATTCGAGAGATTTACTAGAGAAATGCAAAGCTCATTCAAAGCTTATCCAGAAAGGACTATACGTTAAAGATCCTTGTTACTACGATATATATTACGTAAAGTTGAAAATGTGCAAAACAGAGATAGTGGCCCTTTTAATGGCGATTGAAGAAAAAAGAAACGATATTGAAAATAATGTATTTTTGTGCATGCTAAACAAAATTTGAATGTTTATTTTTATCAGAAGGATAAGAGACTACTGATTGGATTTAAAAGATATATGGAGCGGCATGTAAACTGATAAATAAATACATATATTCACAATTTTGAAATCACAAAGCACCAGAAGCCTAGAAAATTTTACTCTTCATAAATCGCTCAGATTTGATTATCACGAAGCATCGTAAATTGTAAGTATAATTACTATGTAAGAACTCTCAAGTCTTTCGTCCAGTTTCATGTAAAATCTTGTAAATAAACTAGAGCAATTAGGAAAAAAAAAATTACATGCGACGATTATCTTGTTATAAAAAAATATTTGACATATAATCTCAACTCAAACCTTTGGCTCTTTGTCGATTCAATGAGTGTCTATCGCTAAATGTATTTTTGGATCAATGTTATGTCATGATTGCTTGACAAAAGAAATGCTTTAATACACGAATCTATGCACATACACACACACACACCACATATATATATATATATATGCAAAATATATAAATGTGCCGATATGTGCATAAATTTGTGTATTAAGACATTTCTATTGTCATGTGCACACACATGTATACGCGAGCATGTGTATAGTGTGATGCAATAATATAAGCTTCCTTGTACATGACGTATGTGCTTCCATTTTTCTTAATTATAAAGTGCGTTTATTTTGCTCGCACTCTACAATTTTCTGTACTTGAAACGAGATATATGAATACATTTGAGTGTTGAAAAGAAAGAAAGAGCAAAGAATCTGAGTGTAAAAAGTGCAAGCAAAACAAGCAAACCTATCATGACATACATTTTTCTATTGAATTAAAAGAGAGATAGTACTTTAAGATTTATTTTATAAGAGATTTAAATTGAAGAAAAGAAAGAAGTGTCAATAAAATCATAATTTTATTACAACAAATCTTTGATTATAATTATTATTATAATAAATCTTTTTCAGTTTCGGTATTAACGGTAATTAAGCTAAAATAATGGTTTGTTTTTGTTAGTGTAATTTAATATTATTAAGTATAACACATTATATTATATAAGGCTCCAAGTTTTATGTGATTTCTTTTCCTTATGAAAGAGAGAAGTCATAATTTAATATGACTATAACGAAAAAACAGGAGCTTATTAAAGGTGGTATTAAATTAGTAAAATATAAAAATTAGATAATTTTTAAATAGAGAATTATGTATTCAGGTTTTGGACGAATATTCAGAAAAAACAGAATCGTCTATCAAACTTTTACAGTTTTTTCTAATGTTTTAATATGTATACTGGAGCATATTATTTTCTTTCGAACTCTCGAGTGAATGATTGCTTCTGCTTCTTCAAAATCAATTGCAGTTGGTAATAATTTTAAATAAATAAATTTTTATTCATCCGCTTCCTTTTTATTTCATAAAATAAAAATAGTTAATTGTAGATAAAAATAAAATATTTTATTAATATTAGAAATAAACAAGATACTGTGGTATAGAATAATATATCTTAATGATTATATGCTCAAAACTCTGACAGATAAAATATATTAATTTGATGATCTATTAACTGCTCATCACAATCGTGACTGATCAATCTCATAAGATATATAAAAAAATGGAATGAGTTTACGATAATTTTGATTTATTTTATAAATTGAGATGCTGTAAATAGTAATATAATGAATGTACAATAATTGAGAAGGAGCATATGGATGTAATATGACTTTATTTCACTGATTTTAATCCCAAAGCTATTTTATAAATTATATGTATTATATTATTTTACTTTTTTCTTACTTTAGTAAATGATTATCTTTTATTGTTAACTTGGTAATAATGTTTTTAAAAAATTGAATTTATAATATTATTTTTTATATTAAATTATATAAACATAAGATTTGTACAAGATGAAAAGATTAAAATATTCGATTGCTTATTATATCTCTATTATCAGTGAGTCATCCAGTTTACATATAATTTTATTAAGAAATGATATATAAATTTGTACAACATGTTTTTAAGGTACATCGAATAAAAAAATTATATTTTTAAGCTTTTTTACAATTTCTACGTTCATATTTCACTCTTTTAATAGACAATCCTAAATCCTAATGTTCCTTCTAGTCAAGTATGTAGATATCAAAGAATCGTTGAGAACTTATTTTGTTATTTAAGTCAATGCAAATATACGTAATATCATATACATAAAAGAAAAATATAATTTTTTTATGGGAAAGATTAATACAGTAAAGTGCTTTCATATGATGTGCCTAGAAAATTATCGTGCTTTCGCGCGATTAAAGTAACTCAGCCGACAGTGTGTATGTTGTGTATGTGAAGCTAGCGGGTCAAGGATGGATTATCACGCGGACTCATTAGCCACGTGTTCAAGTCTAGATTTATTAAGAATTTGCGGTATGCGAATACGTATTTTCGCATTTTCTCAAAAATTATAAAATATATTGTACGTGTTGTGTGATACACATAATCTTCTTTTTCAGTCCCTTTAAATTGGTGACTATAAGCTAACATATTTCTTATACACGTAATGAAAAATCGATGTCAATAGAAAAACTATATTTAATTTAGTCTGTTAATTATCGAAACTTTTGTATAAGCACAAGTTTAAATTTCTGACATATCATGGAGAAATGAAAAATGTGTATTTATTGCCTTAGAGTTGTAAATTACAAATGGATTTCTGAAAGAAGAGACAAATTTATCTTAAATTGCAAAATTTCGAGGCAGAATCGATCATTAAAATTATTGGTTGTTTATATCAGATTGATGTCATGCATTTAGAATTACATTGCCAATATCTTAAAACAGCTGCATCTACATGTACATGCAAAACAGTTTCGTCTCCCACTCTGCTTCGTATATTTTACAATACGGTGTTTAGCTCGATCCCAGAAAGTCTCGAATCTCGTCAGTCGCGTGCGTACCGTTGTCGGGTGTGGATCTACTACGTTCTTCTATATTTGTTCTGCGATCAATTGCTCTCTTCAGGGACAATAAGTAAGCTAACTTTCTTCAAAACGTTTTCTTACCTTAGCTGTTAAGTCATAAAAAATCACAGTGGATGGAGAATAAAAGAATAGAAAAATTAGGTATGATTGTGATATATTGCAACTTTTCAATTTAACATAATAGTTTATTTTTTGTGAGTTTGTTATTTAAAAAATTAGTAGGGAGTTTTATTCTTGGAAAAAAAAAAAATCAGATTTTATTTGCGAGAATCTGAAATATTTGACGAGTTACTATTATGTAATATAACACGTTAAATTAGATTATATAATAAACACAATTTAGCGTTTATTATAATAATAAATCTATGCAATCCTGCATTTATTATTTTGATCATACACGGTATACAAAATTCGGTGGGGGTGGGGAGGGGATCGATATTATCCCAAAAATATTGCGGAATTTATGCTACGTGACGAATGGCTGATAAACTACGCACATTGCACAAACGATTCAATGTATTTGCGTATTGAGAAAATATAGCCAATAGAGAGAATTTTTAAGCGAAGCTTGCTTGAGATCATGCACTTAAATCTTTGTTTTTGACAATTATTTGATTGCGAAGATAATGTTAAAATATGGCATATAATCTTATCCCTAATAACACACACGTTCAAAAGACGTCCAGAGGATATCCAGAGGATGTTTCACATCCTCGGAACGTTTTTTGAACGTGTGTGTTGTTCATATATTTTGTTTTCGAGATAATTTGATTTAAAAATTGGAAAACTAATAATATTGCATTATATTTAAAAAAAAAAAGAAAGGTAATAATGTTATTAATTTTAAATAATTAATTAATTTTTAATTCGTGATTTGCAAATCAATAAAAATGCATTAAATTTTTTATTTTTTAACTATGCACGACGCTTTACCTCTATCTGAATAAAGCGCAATGCTCTACATATGCACTATCGTTATATCGATGGTGAGGATAGCGGGACAACCGTGGAAGCCTTTCTTAATGGTGGGCATACGAGAAATAGATCTTTTTTTCATAGCGTATATGCAGAAGCATTATCGGCGCTTACGTGGGAAATGAATGGCATTGATTCATAGAGCGATTTTCGCACCGCTAATTGCAACTTATAGATCAACTCGACATAATGATCTGTCTTAAAAGGGATTTTCCACCCACAGATTTACATTCGTCAGATTGTATTTAGAGATACTAATTGAAAAACTAATTGTTGTATACGATGTGTTTTTTTGAATTCTTAATAATTTTATGTATTCAATTTTGTCTCACACATAAAAATGACACTTCGCATTACGAATACTTTGCATACTTATATATTGATATATATACACACACACACACACATATACATATGTTTCTTCCGTGGTGAGATTGTCACACAGCCTATAATCAGTCACGGGATCTCTATCAGATTAATTAGAAGCAAGAAACAAAAGGTTTCTTGATTAAAGCAATAACATTGCTTGATTCTAGACTTTCTCGTAATAAAATCATCTAGCGAGTGTTATTGTCATTGTTTTGTAAACATTGAAAGTATATTGCGTCGGTACGTAATAATTTTTCTCGATAAAAACTATTTTTAAATTGAATTTTAATTTAATTCTACATATATTATATATATATATATATACATCACAAAGGAGGGAGAAAAGAAAGAAAAAAGGGATAGAGAAAGGAGGAAGTAAAATATAGGAAAGAAAAAGGAGAGTGAAAGATAGAAAGAGGGGTGGGCGGGAGGGAGAGGGGGAGGGGAGAGAGAGAGAGATTATATAAATATGAGAAGCTATATATATTTGAAAGATTTATATTGAGAGAGAGAGAGAGAGAGAGAATAACACCGAAAATTTCTTGTATTGCACATCGTAATTCCACACGTTGCATGACGAAAGTCATTACTTTAATAGTTCGGAAACTTGCTGTGAGTCGAAGAGATAGTTAAGGATCGACGATGAATTGGTAATTTTCTCAGCCACCCATGAGAAAAACAGCAGGGAAAAGAGAATATATCTCAAATAATTGAGAGAATATATATATGGTGTGTTTATATATTTATATATATTCTGTCAATTATATATATATATATATATATATATATATATATATATATATATATATATATTAAATAATTGTTATACTTCTGTAAAATCTTGATTCTTTAGCAGAACTCTAATTTTTTATTTTTAATTCATCTATCGGAGTAACTTTATTTCATATATTTCAAACTCGCCAACGAGTATTAAGATCCATTAATTTAAATTTAAATGTCATCAGAGAGTAACCCGCGAAAATGAATAAGTGAAAGGAAGGAACTTTTGAAACGGTACCGAATTTGAGTAGCTCGGCTTGATTAAAAAAAAGAAAAAAAAAAATTAGAAATATCGTTTGTCATTGCCGATTTCACGTTCGCATTTATAGCACTATGCTTATGGTATTATATTTAATACAATATGAATAGCTTTCGCGCAAAAAAAGTTTGTACCGTTGTTGCGGGAGTTCCTTGCATCGTTGATATATTTGACGTTGGCTTGTTAAAGATTCTGAATACTATCTAACAGGAGTCACTTATTAGATGAAAAGAAGTTGCGCGAGGGACAAGAAGAGATTGCGGGAGCTAGAAAGCGAAGCAATTACTTCGCCTCTCCGTTTAGATTGTTCAAGGAGTTTTATTATTACCTTTTTGCGATCATTAAAGTCGCCTTGTCGAGCCCATACGGTCCGACGAACTTTTCTCACGGTCAGTCGACGATTTCGATAATTTCGTTTGATCTTTTCCCTCATAACTGTTCGCTCCGAACGGTTAATTGACGATCGTCAATTAACCAGGCTCGTGCTACTGCACGCATCTAATATCGTCAAGCGCAAGAAAAAAAGACTTGAAATCTAAAGAAGTTGAGAAATATTTTTATGAGAAAGAAATAAAATTAAAACGAAAAATTATATCAAAATATGAGATTAAAGATTTATGATTATTTAGATTATATGAGATTAAATAACGAGAATTTTTTTTTAATCAAGAAATAGCCGCGATAAGAATCTATTACAAATGAATATCGCGCATGACGCATGAGCCAAGCAGATGTTTTCGAAATGTCAATGATCACTTTGGTTAACGAATCGAAAAATGGACACTGTTCGCAGAGTCATGCTGACAAATTGCCTAGCAAAGTCTCGGGATATCGTCGCGTCGAACATTCGGATTTACCGTACTTAGAACGTCTGATACGTTCGACGACTTACGAAATTTTCGGGGACGTAGATTTAGAACAGCTCTAGTACTTATAATGAATTATCTTGGCGCTTGCTCGTTCTTATGTATCGGCAAAATAATCTTATATATATCGTGCTTTCAAAGTACTATTATATAAAATTTCAGCGAAACTTCCTGTCTCTCGGTGATCCAGTATAACGACAGACATGATGTCGTTTCGGGGATATGCCTCTGCAATTATCCCAATATTCCATCTGTGCCATCATGTGATTGGTTGACTTGGTTAAAAACGATTTATGGGTATTGTTCCTCCCGTCTTCAGTATTCTTTTGGAAAATAGCAAAATTTAAAAACCTTTCAATTTATATCTCGAATGAATGATCAGCGAATTTTATTCAACTGGCATCCTTTTTTGAAAAGGATCCCTGCTGTCACGGAAAGAAATACAATGTTTGTACACTTGCTAGTGTGGGATGAGCATTATTCAGACGATGAATTCTTGAAGGAGCTGTTGGCCGCGATCTTTGACATTACCACCTATTGCCAACACGTGATTCTGGTGGTACCTCCTCGAGTTACGTTAGGTGATCTTTTCTATCGATCTATGTCCTTTGAATGGCGTATTAATAAATTAGGCTCAGATAGTTTATTATAATTCAAAAGATTCTTGTTGTCACGTTTTTTTCTAGCGAATATATTCGAGCGAGATATGACTAGAGTGCTGGTTAAGAACACACGAAACAATGCGTTACAATTTTTATATTTGAGCGATCGACAACAATTACGTCCCAAACTGAAGATACGGAGGGTTGTGTGAGTCGATTTGGATGGATAAAAAAATTACGTTCCTTGTTTTATTACGATTTTTATTTACCATTTATGTACAAACAATAAATTTGTAATGGACATGATTGGAACAACGGCATCTTTTCGAAGATTATATTGAAAAATGATCATTAGCTTCTATTTTAACACGACAAGTTTATTTATGTGTAAGTGGTAATAAAAATTGTAATAAAACAGGAAGCCTTATTTTTTTATCTATTCTAATATATTCGTAAAATTTGCCATTTTTTTGCGAAAGATACGAATTTTGTATAAATATCTGTATATATTTACGATAACGATATAGCGAGGAGGACAACGACGACGTAATAACGATTATCGATGGTGAAGATACACACCTGAGGGAGCTTTATGGGGATTATTACATTAGCGAGATGATTCGTTATCCAGATAGTTGTCGCCAATTGATCATTGGCGAAGACGCCGATGGCTCGGTGGCAGGTGTTATGTGTCTGAACTCCACAATTGACGTTAATCTATTGAATGAGAATTTCGAATTGACCCCATATAATGGTTTAAGAAAATCGCACGAAAACGATAAACCACTAACTGATGTGGCTAAAGCGACCGAGTCAAGGGAGTTTCTTCGAGCGTCTGTATCTTCGCTAAAATCGCAAGAATATCGGCAGCAGCGATTCGATCGGAGTTTGAATGATGATACATCAGGAATAATCAAAGTAACTCAAGATAAAAAAAATTCCGAAAAGAAAGGTCAGTGCTTTATCAATAATCGAATTTGACACTTACACTTACGAGATACTGAAAGCTTTCAATGAAAATAATTTAAGAAAGCCATAACTTCGAGGAATCGAATGGAGGAGACGGAAAAGAAATTTCTCTCGTAGGTAAAAAGATAATTAAACAGACTTCTTAATGAGAAATTATGATAATAACTATTTCAATGAATAATTATATAATGCGTGTATATAATGTACGACATGAATCTTCTTTTCAAGAAGAAAAAAACATTAATTTTGTTGTTAAAGATAATAAAATGATGCAAATGCAACTCATTCACGATATTCCGCCGACGTATTATGATGAAATAAATGCCTTCGTTTTGGAAATTTTTGCTATGCGCGATGGGATGAGGCCTCATTGGTCTTACGATTTCTTGAAGGCTGCTTTTGATTGTTTCCCGCATTTAGAGTACTGCGCGATTGCTCTCCCCTTTTCGCACTCATACCATCAGTTTCTTCAACATTTCACGGTATTTTTGTCATAACAATTATTTCGATTAATAAGTATGTACGAGGAAGGGGGAAAAAAATGATATTTTATGATGTTTTCGATTGAAATCTCATATAAAATATAGCGCGTACCATTGAGATGTAATAAAGATTTTCCGATGACGTTATACATCGTACATCGGGCGCTTCTTCGCGAAGAGATCAAGTGTCGTCGCGCCCAAGTACGAGATCGAAAATCTGTACAAGAACTTTTATTCGCTATACAAAATCACAGTAAGGTCTTGGCCGAGTTTGATTTCGCGATGGATCCTTTGCAGCTCGATTTAGATTGTTTCGTCTTCGAATGCAACGATACAATGATCGGACTCGCTTTATTACGGTTATTTTACGTATATTGATACAGTTTTTTTTTTTCTTATAAAATATATTTATACCAAAGCGTGAATAAAAATATCTTTTTTTATCTTATTGTAGTGCCGAGAAGCAGATACATTCTATTAAAAAATATTTTCATATAGAAGATTACGTGTCTATGCGGAGTATCTCTCGAGATAATTACGGACGTCTCTTGCATTTTATTCTCATGCCGATTTTCTCCGCTTACCATCGCTTCTTTTTCCGCGAGATCGCTCGTTTAAGCGAGTTAACGGTAATCTTCTATCGGCTTCATCATGAAGATGAGAGTGCATTGGTGAGGTTTATGATAATATTCGATTTATGATTCGGAAGATATTGTATTTCTTAAGGACCCAGTCTACTCTAGCAGAATGAAAAATTAGTATTTTTTTTTTTTTAAACATATTAGGATTTACTTTTTATTGATATTTAAATAGTACGTCAATATTTGTAAATCTTAAATATTTAGTGTTTTTTTTTTTTTTTTTGTCAATACAAGCCTCTGCGGATAAACGTGTTCGAAAATACATAGTTAGACGATGACATGATCCTCGTATAATTGTCTAAAATGAATAATTTTTGATTTACAAAAAATCACCGATAAAATGTTAACGTAGAACGTAATTTGCAGACACGAATGCATCCTTTGGTGTCTTGTTTGGACGATATGATTCCAGTTGATCCTCGTAGACAAGCTGAATATAGATTCCCAACTATTTCGGAAAATCTCAATAGCTGCGAGAATGATGTAAAAAGTGAAGAGGACGATAACAGTAGGTTCTCTTTATTTCTAATGTCACCGAGATTGGCAATGATGCCACGTGTAATTATCGATATGAAAATCGTCATCGTTGGCGCATCGGAATGTGGAATTGCTTTTGCGGAATATCTTGCTTACCGGTAAATTTTTCAATTATAAAATATACCAGTCTCTACATAATAATTTTTTAAAAATATTTTTTTTCTTCTTAATCGTTAATAATATTGAATTATGATAGATCAATGCAACATTATATACAGTTCACAAATCTTACATTGATATCGCCACATGGTATACCCTTTGATAATAAACCAAGTCGCGCAGGGATACGTCTACTTCCATTTAAAGGAAAATTTTGCTCAGAATATCGTCGCTGTGTGATCGCGAAGGCTTGGATCAATATTGTTTATGGGATTATGACAGGGATCAACAGGTAAAGTTCTTTTAACTATGTATTATATCTTATTTTATTTATTTTATTTTTTTTTTTATATATAAAAGACATGTATTTTTTATATAATCTTATTTCCTCTTCCTCTCACAATCGATCGCTTCGATATAAATCATATACATATGTATTCGCGTTAGAAAAGAGAAATATGTGAATGTGATGAATCAAGGAAATGTCGCATACGACTATTTGGTTTTAACGTGCGGCTTGCAATATCAAAGATCGATGTTACAAGGAGAAACGGAAATCCGAAAACAAGAGTAAAGGATTGTCCATATTAATGTAAAACAATCGCCAAATTCTATGGCTTGTATAACAAAATATTATACGTTACAGTATTATATTTTATAGAAAATACTATACATTATATATATTTTTCAAGAATGAATACAGAAGAGCTGAGACCATGGAATTGTCTTACTATAAATAACGATACGGAAGCTTCTATATGTTTGAGAAAAATTCGATTGTTAACAAAGGATCTCACAGAAAGCAGTAAGTGCGATGCATAATTTAGTCAAGTTGCTACTTTGCAATATTCTCATAATGTCGTCTCTTATTCAATTAGAAACAATACTCTTTTATGGTTGTAATATTGATTGCTACTGCGCATTGGGCGGTTTAATCAAGTTCGGTGTAAAGCCTTCGTGGATTACGTTGATCAAGCCGATCCTGAATCCCCACAACATGCACGATAAAGTCTTTTTGAGCGATTGCGAAGTATGGTTAAGATAATAATCGCTACTTATCTATAGTTATATTTCTTTAGAAATATATATTGAACAAAATTAACATAATATGTGGGATCCACTTCAAAATGTGTTTCAACATTTAAAAACGATAAAAAAGATTTTATATAAACATATGTCCTTTCACTTTTTTTATTGTTTTTAAATATTAAATTAATACATTTTTGAAATGGGTCCCACATATCACGGGACATCCATATATAAAACTGATATTGTCGTAAGAAGGTACAGTAATATTATGTTCGTAAGGTGAACGAAGCGGTGATGGACGCTATTTTACGGGATGAGATTCGAGTTTTGTGCGAATGGAATATGATCGATTGGATGCTGATAAAAGACAATAATGGGAAACTGATGATCGAAAGCATCACGATCGAGAGAGAGGGCAAAATAAAAAAGCTGGTCTGCGATGCTCTTTTTAACTTCTACGAGAAAACGATTAATTTAAGGACATTTTTAGGTAATTTTCACTATTGACACTTTAAACCTGCACTTTAATCGATATCGCATTTTTTTACCATGAGGTTTACGGTTTCAGCATTTTCTCGTGCCGGTCTCGTTTTCGACGGTTTGCTAGTCATAGATACCGAGTTTCGCACCAACGATCCGTTTATTTTTGCCGCAGGTACTATGACGAAATATTCCAGAAAGTTTCATTTCGAATCCTGGCAACACCAGCATTATAATAGTGTAGAAATCGGAGAAAGAGTTAGTATAAAATAGAGTTCTCTCTCCCTTTTTTTTTTTTTTTTTTTTTTCGAAAATGTAACATCGTCGACTGTTTTCACATTCGCATTCGCACTACATTTATATCGAAAGCTTGCCCAAATTTTACGAAGAGTGATCGATCTTCATCGGCGGGACGAGCAGAAAGAAGAAAAGGTGCATTTGACACTTCCGATATTTCGTAAACCAATTGTAATCGCGTGCATTTTGCCGGGTGATTATTATTATTTGCATGTGCGCAAGCCCGGAAAGAAAACGTGGGATGATGAAATGATGAGTAGAGATGTGAGTTTTAGCCAAATTATTTGGAACGCGAATAAAAACGTTGCTACTTCAGCATTGATGAAATTTTGTATGTCGAAAATAATTCGTATAAATAATTGCATTGACGTAGTTGATTTTCACATCGCATAGGGCGAAGTGCTTATAACTGGTTCTTGCATATCCGAAATTGGGTATTTCCGTATTGGATTAAACGCGTATGACTCGGTGGAAACTGTAACGTGCCTTAATAGAAAGGTGGCCTTAGTTCAATTCATTTATTATATTCATTTATCTTGCCACTTGAAATGTAGATACGACTCCATCTCATAATTATTTTTTAGATATTTCAAGTGCAGAATATGATCGCTTTGTACGGGAAACACGAGAGTATGTTGAACGAGTTAAAATTCCGTTTTCGAGTAAGAACAATTAATGAGAATATATAGAGAGCGATTTATTGAATTTCGACATGCTTCTTATTTATAAATTTTTTATAATAATCATTTGTTCTCGCCCGATCAGAGCTCGTATATTTCGGATTTTTATGCGTACTTTCGCGAACCTTGGGCTGCAGCGATTTTTCATGATAAATTTGAGTGCCTACGAGTCGAAAATCGAGCAATTTTGCTATCGCAGACGGTAAGACATTGTTTATTCGATATATCTATGTACATCGATATTTATTCCGCGCTTATTTTTTTCGTTATATAGGATTTTTACAGCGATTCCTTGATCGATGATTGCATGCGCGCTTTAATCAAATCCAAATGGAAAGCGGTGAGTGATTTTATTTACGAGTTTTCATTATGAAAAACATAGGGGCTATCGATCGGTGCTCCAAGATTGAAAGAATTCGATATTTAATATAGATATCCGAAAAAGATCGACGTTACATCGAATACAAATACGCTGGCTCGATTTATCATCGAGAACTCGAAGACAATCTTATAAATTTCCTGGAATTTTGCGAAGATGATTTATCGATGTATTGTACACCACATAGACAACGTCAAATGTATATGGACATCGAAGAAAGTCCATTATATTTCGAGCAATAGAACATTTTTACAAACTTTCAGAAAAGGTTTCCAAAATAGATGGTCGAAGAATGTATTATTTAATATTATGAAAATATTTTAATAAAATAAATTTAATGTTTGTGCAAAAATTAATCGCGATATAAAAAATAAAAACAAAGTGATTAAAAGTGGCACTATGTAAATGTTAACTCGATATTCCCTGCATGCATATGCGAAGGTTGCATCAACTCGACACGCGATAATGATCGACGATAGATGGGAGGTGATCACGCCTCATTTCTGTATGCACATTTCCGAATCAAGATAAAAGCCGCGCGTGCGATCGCAAAAGTCATCATCTCCGATAAATGAGTCCGCGTCTACTTACTTGGTATGCGATTCGATCTGTGTAGGTCAAGTTTAACATTCCGTCAAGTTGTTCCGTAACTAGCTCGGCGTCTGTCAAGGCATTCATAATGTCACATCACCTACGCATTACCATACATATCATACGCCGCAGGATGTTTTAGGAAGGTCGTTATAGAAACGCGGGCACTGGTCCAAGAGAGGCGATATAGATAACATTTTATATATTAATAATTCCTCTGCTAAATATATTAATAATTCCTCTTATCTCTCGAAGAGATAAAAGAGGACAAAATGTTTGGAACAAAAAAGATTCAATGTGTGTTCAAGTTTTTTTTAAACTTTGTAGAATCTTGATTTATTCTCGATTTATTCAAAGAATACATTCGCTCGCTCTGTTTGCAATTTTAATTCTTTTTTTCTACGCCTATTCACTGGATTTATTACGGATTTCATCAGACTTTTTCGTATCTCTTTCGTAAGTATTATGTCGCCACGTTTTTGAAACATATCCAAAATCTCGCAGAAACCCTGAGATGTTGGGTCAATGTCGTGCTATTCTTACCGTTGGCTTGTTTACTGTAAATTTCTAGCATGGCCGCTAAAAATTTTCTGCATTTTATCACTAAATGAATATTTTTTTTTTTGGTCATAGATATATTAAAATCTATATTAAAATGAATAGAAATATCTATGAAAAAGGGATAAATTCCAAATCTATTAAAAAATTACGCGAATTCTAGGATATTACATAGCATGCAAACTTGTGTAGCGATTACTTATAGACTTATACAGATGCCAGTTTTATTGTAATAGAAAAGCCATTATGTAAGAAGAGCTAATCTGATAGCACAGATACATTTTATGACGAGACTGTACATTTGTCACTCTAAATAGAATATTCTTTAATTATTCAAGTCGTACGTTTCAGTTCTTTTTGGACCATCTTCAGCATTAAATAATTAAACAGAAACAAAATGAAAGAAAAATAAAAGATTGGATAATTAAAGAAAAAAATCTTATTTTAAGACAATTAATTTATTAAGGCCTTGTTTACTTTTAATTATTAATTAATTATTTATTTATTTATTAATATCATTAATATATTTCATTAATATTAATATTATATTTATTTATTTATTAATTTTTTATTATTATATAATGACCCATTTTTTGTTTTTATATTCTTATTAGTAGGCTGAATAATAATTTCAGAAAATTAAACGAATGAAGAAGCTATGATTCGTGATTTCATACTAATTGTAAGAATCAATATTTAAAACAGCAATATCAATATAGAAGTCAACTCTATTACATTATGTCACGTTATATCATAACGTTAACTATCTATCTTGATTGCTCTTTTTTTTATCAATTTGAATAACTGAATAAATTTTCTCTTTACAAGGGAAACATGCTGAAGTCTTATCCCACTCGACTTCCCACAAGCGGAACTGGTGGTACTCGAGTGATTCGCTTGACAGTGGATCAGGAAGCAGTTCTTCAAGAACAGTTTAATAGGTGGCCAAGAGCACCTCATACCGCGGATATTGTCCTGCTCGCGGCTGAAACTGGTCTTTCCGAGGCTGACGTTGAAGTAAGTAAATATATAAGATTATATAAGAATATTAAAATATAACATGAACATGAAAATATATATATTATTCGATGAAACGAATGAAGTAAATAAAGTGTAACAAAAGTGAATTATGTTCTACAGGGATGGTACGCTATTAGATTGGCTCAGTGGCGGAAAGAACAGGGTCTCGGCGGGAATCTTGGGTTACATTGATTGTTATCGTTGAGAGACTTCATCTCACTTTTGTACCTGATGTTCTGATTTATATATGCACAGGCAACTGAACTGATGGCAAATTATGCGAAATCTATATCTTAATTATACGTACCCTTTTACTTCATCTATAAAATTGGTTACTTAGCAAAATTTCAAATTTTATTAGGTTTGATAGAGTTAAATTTTAGTGTATTTTATTAAATTTATAGAAAATTCAATACACAGAATGGGTTTTTTTTATCTGAACATATATAAGACAGCTAAGCAACTAGACTATATATATACATATAACTTGTTAATTTAAAATACACTATCACAATATACTTGTATATATCGTTTACGACTATTAATCATAAAAAATAATGAACAATATTTAAGAGAAAAAGAAAACATGTAATTTATATTATATAATTTTGATAAAAATATTTATGCAGTGTTTATATTAGAGGAAGTCTAAGGTTCATTATATCAATGGCCAGTCTATGTACAGAAATGTTTTATTCTTAAATTATGCACAAATTGCAATCAATACAAATGTATCTGAAACAAGCAAGTTGGGGGATATCTCAGTTTTTTTTGGCTGCCACAAGAATATTCAGATAATGGCAGCTGTTTTGTTAGGTGTCAATATATTGCATCAACCACCATGTGTGTTTTTGCAAAATTCGTGAGACACGTCCGATTAGTTGTTGTCATATCCGGAAGAAGAGAGACAACTGTTTTAAATTGATATAACTGATTTTTAATAATATTGTGTGTGATAATCAATTTAAAACAATTGATCATATCTATTTTATAGCTTAGTATAGTAAAGCTAGTTTATTTGTTCAGACATCCACATTTCGACTAAGTAGTATTATAGTAATAAAGGTATGCGCTAAGTCTGCACTTTAGCTAGATATCATAAAACATGTATCATTCCTTCTCTGGCACATCATACATTGGTATTACTAAGTATACGTTTACTTTCTTTTTAAATCATGAGAAACAATGCAGAAACGAACTTGATATCAAATCCTAAAGTTTGATATAGTATGCTTAGACTGTAGTAAAAGTACAAAAAAAGAGAAAAAGAAAAAGAGACTAAATTACGTGAAAAGTGTATTCGGAAATAAAAACCGACTCCTGTGCACATCTGATCGTGTTATATTCGAATAAGTCATTTTTCGCAATCATCATGATATTATTAATCAACACTCAGCATTAAAACATAAAAATCTAGTGTTGTTAAATATAACTCTACTAATATAACCATAAATGAAAAACTCAATTTCCTCAAGTAAATAGAAAGGAACATCATTGGGAATACCTTTGAACCAGAATTTTTTGACAGCTGCCGCCTACCATTGTTACATTTAACAACGGAAATTCATTTTCCTTGCACATCGAGTTGCATCTTAGTTATGTCGCATTCGTTTCAATTTTTTGTAGAATTATTTCTGATAGAGCAAAGAATTGTCAATCAAGTAATTAAAGCATTTTTTAATACATAACATTCATGAAAAATACGCTGATTAATTTATTAATCGAATGTTATTAAAGCTATTGAACCAAATAAATCCGAGATTATCATATTACATCGTAAGTACTAAGCGCGACATATCTAGATGAAACCTACCCAGAGCGATAATTGACGTACGAGCCGCGATTATCCAGCCTAATATCGGATCATTAAACGTTAATAAGTGACTAAGGTGTACTATAAAGTACATCCGAAGCACTGCCACATAAGTTAGGAGCTCGGTATAAAAATGAGGCACAGTTTCACAATCAGGGAATCCTTCTTACCAAATGCTATCCTCTATCTCCCAATGAATGTATCCATATATCAAACATGACAGTGTAATTACCATCATTAAACTAAACCATGCATGGATATTAATATGTGTCCTTAAATGTGTTTAAGGAGAATGACGATTTCTTAAACTGTCGTATTCTTATATCGGTAGCAAACAGTCTTAACAACGAGCGTAGACTAATCATGTCGCGTTCCATAATCGTGTAATCCTTGTGTCGGTATGCGTCATGTTACGTGCTGGGAGTTAACAGCTCTCATCAGGTGTAACGTGTAGCAATGTTGGTAGCAATTGTCAACAACCCAATGGTTGTTTAGCCACTGGTACCATTAACCAAAGCTTCCTTAGGCTTATTGCTCTGTTGCATACGAGGAGGACGAGACCGATGTTCTCTTTGGCCTTTAGGTCCTTGGGAACTGTTGTTAGACATAGAAACGTCGTTCGCAGGTGTTCCTTCCTTGCTATTCATTGTTGATTGGTCGCACGGGCCGGCATTACTGCCTAAACAAATACATAGATTAACTCTGAATGTTTTCATATATATAAATGTGTATGTGTGTGTCTAGGGTGTGTACTCAAATTTTGTAAAAAAATTCTCTGATCTTTCAAGTATTTTTGCAATTATTACCTATATTATTTTAAATTATTGAGAATGGCTTGATATGGAGTTGAAACGTATAATTAATAAACTTTACTGAAATTAAGAAGATTCATATAATTTTAATGTCTTCTTCCCAGCGCGCAAGAGAATTTTTTAGTAAATTCCTCCGAATCCCAATAAAATACCATAAGAATCTCCTGATTTTTTCAAATGCAAAAAAAATCTCAGAGAATCCCAAGTTTTCCATATTTTTTCAGGAAGTAGACACCCTGATATGTATATTGCATGTTAACCTATATAAAATACATGACAAAATATTTATTAATGGATACATTACGCTTCTCTTAATATAACTGATCGTCCTAAAGAATCATCACGCAAATCTACTGGCTAAAGATAAGATTACCTGTTTGGTTATTACTTGTTGGCGTTGAACTTCTTTGTCGTGAGCGCCGAAGTCGTCTTCGTCTTATTCCTTTAGATCCTCCTTCCACACTTGATACCGATTCTATACATACACAAACCATTGTGACCATCTGTTTAGCATGTGCAATAAAGAGACTAATATTTAAAAGTACAATTAGCCAAAGATAATTGGAAGTTGCGCATACGTTAGTAGCATGCATTACAGTTAAAACTCGATGATAACATTAGTGTTAGATGGTCACAAGAGTTTGCTTGATATTTCATGCTAATCTCAAAGCATTATAACACGCCACATCTTTAGGACGAAATGGTTATGATTGTGATCACAAATGTACACACACATACATCGATATATATATATATATATATATATATATATATATATATATATATATATATGTACACATATATAAACTGATAAATATTATTACCTCTATCAATACTCGAAACGTCTTGGCTGTCTAAAACAGTATCTTCATCATCTGTAGTACGACGACGTTCATCTCTACGATCTCTACGTTGGGTTGGAGGACGACCTTGCCTGCCACTCATATATCCTGAGTTACCAGCACTTCCCTGATGGCCACCTCTTGGCGGTAAATCTCGAACACGATCTTCATTGCTGTCTAAAGCATCTCTGCGTAATCCTAAAAGTCGCAAGCGATCAATTGTAAAATTTTTGATAAGTGCAGGCTATTATTTAGTAGATATTTTTAGTTGCATTTTATATTGACTAATTTATCACATAAGCCTAAAAAGTTATTACGATATCGAAAGAAATAATATGTTACGAAATGTTCTCGCAAAAAATCTTTATCTTTACAATTCAAGAATTATGTTAAAACTGAAAAATTATGCTAAAACTAAATTTCACATTTAGTAATATTTCTTAGCGATGCCGTCCTTTAATTTGATGTATCGAGTAATAATATTACCAGCATTATGTCTGGTGGGGGCTCTACCCCGAGAACCACGTCCCCGAGACTGGCCGCCACGACCACCACGGCCGCTGACACCTTCTTCCGGTCCCGCGACCATTCCTCGTCTTGTGGGTGGAAAACTAGGCATTGGTCCTGTAGTCGACCCATGCATGCTTCGTAATTGTTGATCAATTTCCAATTTTTCTTGTCGAAGTTGTTCTACTTCCTACAGTACGAATCATAGGGTAATGCCTCAATATTCGCATTAATTTTTTTGAATTATGGTTTGGTTTTAAACGAAATATATTGGAAATTTTAACGTTTCGATGTACCTTTAAATGTGCCAAATGATACTCCAATAGAACTTTGGCATTGGCGATGCTTTCAACAGTCCCGACAAAGACAAAGGGGACCTGACCCTCCTCCCGTGGAATCGTTGGCTGAGGTTCGTTGTCTCCTTCTATTTTTACCCTTACCTGAAATTCGTAGTTATTAAAATTGCGCTTTTTGACGCATTTACAAGTACGAATTACCAATATATGAGACATTTAGAATCGATATTTCATATCCATACCATCAGTTTTCAGTCACTGGCGTTTGTCATTTCCATCAATAGACTTGTTGACTAGTCTGTGAAAATTTGCTTAAGTATTCTTTACATCCTTAATATCCCAAAAGGGCTTTCGTTTTTGAAAAAGTTATTTGTCAATACTTTTACCTTTTCTCGAATAAGATTTTTTCAAGGCAATATATGTAATTGCATTTGTACGATTTTACATTAGGCAGGTGGTCATTATATTAGTGTGATTATAATCTTTCTTTTAAAGATATGTGAAAAAAAAACAAGTTAAGATTTTTCTTCTTTTTTTTTTTAAATCTAATCAAATATAATAATGTTAATGTTCATGTTACTGCAAAAATAATTTTTTCTCTTATAATCATCAATCTCATAAAACAACCACATTTTTTTTATTTAATAGGAAATTGATATAATTTTTGTACAAAAAGATCACCCATGCGTTAAGTTTATCTAATCCCCATCCATTCAATATATTCTTATTATTTAACAGCAAATGCCATGTCATATATTTCTCCAATCGTAAACAATAGTAAATTTTCAACAAATTAAATGGATTGTAAGAGCATACTTTTAAACAATATCCGTTTTAAAACATAATAATCGATGACAAAAAACAAATGCATGGACATGGAACAACTTATGCATCAAGTATTGTTTATAACGCACATGTATATTAAGGTCCGTATACACAATGCACATTTAGCGTCAAATGCGGCCATACGACCATGATAATGCTGAATGCAAAACTCTGATATTTAAAGCAAATAGCATTCAGAATGAGATAATCACATTTAGTGCTAAATGTGAAGTATGAATAGAGGCCTGATTTTATATAAATAAAAGACAGTTATTATTTTTTTCTTTCTTTTTGATACAATTTAAAAGAACTGGCCCGAGTGGTTCATGTAAGATTTGCGAGTGCTTCCAGACATCGATAGATATGAATGACTGATTAAATGAATTGAATGGAATAAAATCACAAACAATAGAAAATGACATACTTACTTTATCAATATGTATATTCCCACTCGAGCCAGTTGTTATCTACCGAGAACAGACAAGGTATATCATATATCACCTAATGTCTCGTGAATAAAAAAAGAAAACTTCCATTTTCAATTGAATATTACTTCACTTTTGAGTTGTAGAATTTTTAAATATAACCCGACGTTAATAATCTGAGAGAGAATTTGTATATATTGTAATATATATAAAATTACAATAATATCGCGCTAACTTAAAATGCAACGTTAGAAATTTCGGATAATTGTTACATACCCTGAGAGATAAACATATATCAGTGACGTAGAGGATCTGTAAAGTATTACATGTAATCTATGTATTAAATTTAACAGTTTTAATTAAAAAATTATATTGTATCAACTGAAAATGAAAATTGATATGCTTATATAATATTTCTAATTATTTTTTCAGACATTGTTAATTTAGATATGAGAAAAACCCTACCTGATATTAATTCTGAAAGTATTAGTTTTATACAGACATCCATACATATATGCATACGTACATATATACAAACACAAACACACACACACACACACAAATATATATACGTGTGTATCTAGATTTATTATGTATGATATCTATTAATGATAAAAATATACTTACAACACCACTTTTGTCGACAATTTCTTGGATAATGCGACCATTTTTCCCAATTACTTTTCCTACCAAAACCCGTGGGACTTGTATAGATTCCTCACTGTACTCCAGCATAGATCGAGCTTTTTTAACAGCTTCATGCGTCTGCAATTAAAAAAGATACCTGGTAAGCTGTGTATATTAGTCAAATATATATATTTTTAGATATAATTATGGAGAATATCAAATTTTCTAAAAATAATTTGTCTTAATATCACAAACAATAAAATTTTTATTATTACCTCTCCATATATTTTAAATGTGCATGAATTTTCTTCTAATTCTATATTTGTAATGCCGTCAACTTTTCGTGCTTGTTGAATATTTGCACCATGAGCACCGATAGCTAGCCCCATAAGATCTTCTCGGACATTAAATTCGTCGGTATATCTATATATAAAAAAAAAAAATTTTTTTTTAAATTTTTTTACGAATTTATTCGAGAAATAAAGTATGTCAAAAATTTAATAAAATTTAAAAAAATTTAGAAATATTTTATAACAAAACATTTTAAAATTTATCATAGATTAATATATCTTATGTATATATGTATAAATATGTTTATTTTTTCCTGTGTCACTATTAATTTCTCGCGATTATAGTTTAAAAATGATAAGTTCTTTAATGAATATAATTATTTACTTTATAATATATAATTAGTTGCACCACTATATATGCTATATATGCTATATATAAATATAGATCAATATTGTGGAGAGAGAAGCAAACAGATATGCCAATGTGGTATATCTTCCTATAACAGTATCCTTATCAATGGCTTGCATTTTGGCAGATACAAATTAATTATTTCTATTAAAGCTGTAAAAATGACAACTTTGCATTGTATCTGATATATCTCAAAATGATACAATAGCCATGCAATATATAAATGTTTACAGTTAAAAGCAAGGAACAATTCGAAATATTTTCTTAAATGTTTTTATAATACAAATAAAACTCTGATTAAAAAAATATCCAATATAATGTTAAACTATACGTTACATGCATGCATTAATTAAACAAAATGTGTATTCTAATACACTTAATCTTTTTAATATAAATAATATAGAAATATACGCTTTATCATTGTCATTTCATTAAAAAATTAAATAATAAAATCAATCTGAGATTACAATTTATACTATTTGCATTATATCATTATATTATAATGAAAGATAGTATTAATTTTTATTTTCTTAAGAAAGGAAACTATTCTGTATTAGATTTGCAATTGGAGCAATATAACATTATTTAATAAAGATCATTTAAGCTATCAGTTAAGATATGTTAAACACAAAATATCTCGAGACATTAATATTACTTATAACTAAAATGTATATTCTTAAAAGTAAAAAGCTGTTTTAATTAATACTTTCTTACAATATTTTTAATGTGTATCATTTACACATTTTTCTAAGAACACATGGGATAGAGCCACCATTTGCATAAATATATGTGCAAGAGATATGGGATATATCAGTGTTTCTCAAACATTGGCAGGCCAAGTTTCCGACGTTCTTGATATAAGATAAATAATATAATTAACGAATCTACTTAATATATAAATAACAGAAAATGAAATCGGGAACTGATCACAGCTATACGTATAATATATTTGGCTACCTCACCAATCACGCAAGATTTTACTACACAGCACATAATAAATAGAGAAAGATATAAATATAATTGTCTTATATAATCAGTATACTTGAAGCATATGGATTTCAGTGAGTATACTACACAACGCTGAAGCATGCACGTTTAAAGTGTAGATTTATTTTCCGTTTAAAAAAATGTATAAGTGTATCTTGTCATACAGTAAGCTAAACTTAATTCTAAACCACGCTGCTGTGATCTCACCTTGAATTTGTTTTCACTCCTGCCTCAAAGTCTGAGACACGCTGATATATAAAGTTTGAAGATCTAAATTTGCTGAAATGAGAATGGTGTAACTCAGTGAAAACTCATTATAAGATGGCCCTATCCTATGTCCCTGCCATTCTGTCTGTTTGTTCTTGATTAATGCATGCAGATACTAGTGTGTAAACTTTGTTATTCAAATTTATTTTCAAAAATGTTTATGCAAAATTTATCGTATTTCTTATATATATATAGGTATATATTTTTATATCTGCATTTTATATGTATAAAAATTTCGGGAAAAAGCATAACATATATAGTCTTTATTAAAATGAATTTAAAACTTTAATCTTAACACAATAATATATTCTAATGATTATATCTATGTTAGTATTTTTCCAAAAATGATTAATTTTGTTATGTGTGTGTATATATATAATATATACAAATGTCTCTGTCATGCATTATTTCCATACATTATGGATTCTTTAGCAAGAAGAATTATCCTAAAACTGTCACAACCCTAAAATATTTTCTATAAATTTTGTATATTACAATCTTTTTGATTTGCTCTCTATTTATGTTTTTTTATTTTAAAGATATAATATTTCATTTTTTTATGTTTTACTTGCCAATAAATTTTTCTCAGAGGTGCATGTCTATTATAGAATTTTTTCTATCTGCGAATATGTCCAACATTATGAGTAAATAGTCAAAGGCAGTATAAATTCAAGGAGTGATCAAAATATTTATAGAAATAATTCTGTAATAATTTAATAGATTTTGATTAAAATAAGTCATTAGTTACTATAATGTAAAATATTTAATTAGCATACTTAAAATAGCATTCTCTCTTAAAAAAAAAGAAAAAGAAAAAAAAAGAAATATTTTAATAAAATAATAATGATTGTGTCTGCGATGCACATGATCATGCTTATGATCTAATGTTGTTTAACGAAACGTATCTGCCATAACGCAAGGAAAAATGAGTTATAGTGCATATAAAATTTCTTGTTGTATTTGCACCTGTTTTGTTATAACAAAAGAAAAATTCGAATAAATATAGTTATATATGCGAGCTTCAAAAATGTTAAATTTGTTGATATTCTACCTATAATCGTATTCGTGATAGAAGAGATGAAAGAAAAAGAAATAAGATGTATATATAATAAATACTATTTATGATGTGCCTATATAATCACATTCATGAAGTTACGTGATATTAAAGCAAACATATCAATTAATAATTAGAAATCTTGTGATCTGATTTTTCTGCCAGTAAATGCAAACCACAGACAGGATGGTAACCAGGACAGTACATGGACAAGGGCAGGTAAAACAATCTCACAAGATTTTTTTTTGTTATTTACAAATATTAAAAAATATTAATAACTTACCCTCCTATTGTTTGAAGTTTAGTAGATTCGAGCTGACGCGCTGCTTCTTCTGTTCTCTTCAATAGCAAAACCTGTGAAATATGTAAAAAACAAAATAATAAAACTCTTTTTAAAACTTTAAAAGATGATATCTTTTAAAGTTTTAAAAAGAGTTTTTATTTATCTTGCATACTTTAAAATTAAATAAAGATGTAACAACAAATTCATAAGAATTTTTTTATTAATAATGTAATTTACCTTTTGCGATAGGTTTCTAAAATGCATTTCTTGGAGCATGCTACTGTGACGATGTATATTTTCATGACGGGAGATGGCCAGCAGTACTCCTCGTTCAGGCACATATCGGCACACTGCCGCCCCTATCGCCTTTTGAAATTCCTTATGTGCATTGTCCATTTTCGCACTATAATATGTAACATATGCTCAATTTAATTACTTTCTTTACATCTAGTAATATAGAAATATTAGAATAACTATGATTAAAGTTATTATCCATAATTAAAACAAGATAATGATACGCAATAAATTATTTTCTCTTTTTTAAACTACTTACAATTCTCGGAGCTCTTCAGGTACTTCAATTTCGATCTTGTGAAATGTATTCTTGTCAATAGGGGAATTTGGATTTTTGGCTCTCAGTCGCTCACTAGCTACAATTTCAGTATACGTATATTCCCATCCCAAGTATTCCACTACTTGGAAACCTCCTTTACTCATCTAAAAAAATCATATATAATTAAACAATAAAAGTTAATTCATTCTTTCAATAATTCTTACAACACATATGTATAATATAACGTTATATATGCATACACATATATAATATAAATTATATATACATATATATACACATATATAATATATTACATGTCATAAGCATTGTACTTGTCAATATTTGTTAATAAATTGTTTTGCGCACCTTAATAAGTGCTTTCCACCAGCCCCACGCTTCTTGATCATTAGATCTAGAGAATACTTCAATCTCCTGATTCTCTTGAAATTCCGTTTTGGAACCATCTTTTGGAGGTAGACGGACTTGAGCAAATGGGAATTTCGATTCAGGTTGCCAACTACAATGTGTTATAAATTTGGTTAGACTAATTGTTATAAAGCACAGTGCAAAAAATGATGTACTTATTTTTTCATAAATAAATCTATTAAAAAAAGTTTTAATCTCTAACAATGGATAAAAGTACTCTAGTATATATCTATTAATTCAGCGCAACCTATAACAATTATAAGCACTGCAATTTTATTTATATAGAAATATATAAATTTTACATTTTATTTCATTATATATATATATATATATATATATATATATATATATATATATATATATCCCATATATTCAAATATTTGTATATATTGTAACATTTTATTTTATTGTTACAAGAAAGTTTTTTACTACTGCTTTATTATAGTTTTACGTATTAATCTATATTTCTATTTATATTGCTGTCATTTATAAGAGAATATTATAAGAGCAGACTAATAATTAACGCTTTGCAATTTGGTAAATCATATAATTATAAATATTAAAATATCGTGTAAAAAAAGATTTCAAAAATAATAATATATCCATAGAAATGTAGGATGTCTACATGATTACACGCCTATATTAAATAAAACTATAAATAGATCTTTAATAATTATCTTGTGCATTTTAAGAGTTTTATAGAGCAAGATACAAGGAAGCTACCGATAAAAGATTGTTTCATCAATATAGCATAAAAGTAAAGATATTTTAACAGCTTCCATAAGTGTTATAAATTTTTGTTAGCAAAAAATCTCTTATTGATATAAATAAAGAAATACAAGCTCTCTTGTCAAATCCAGTTGAGCCGAGAGGGAGAAACTTACTCGTTCTCAAAAGTTACCAAAACTTCGTCGTCAAAGACATCGGTGACAAAGGCCTGGAAAAAAAAGTTAAGACATGAAGAATGTAGCGAGAGTCGTCTTTATAAGAATTAGGAGTGTTTAGCGAGTCGTACACGAGCCAGTTGAACGTAAAATCGCGAAACTCGTCCGAGAAAGAGGAAGAGGGGGTAGAGAGGGGGGAATGCACGGAGGACTAAGATAATGTCGCGATATCATTTTTTTTTTCTCAGGCATCGCCGACGAAGAGATTCCCGTGGGAAGGGACGGGAGGGACGCGTGTACTCTACGGTGAATGCGGAACCGAGGGGAAAATATCACACACGCCCTGTCAAACGACGACGAGACATGGCGTCGGAGGAAGCCGCGTTACCCCTCTCGCGAAGAGATTTCCCGAGGACCGTGCATTCGCGAAGTACGGGCTCCCGTACGGCGTGATTACGATCGTATCGCGGCACGTGACACGGCCTATCTGACAGCCGACTCCTCGGCGTTCTCCCACGTATACTTTTCACAGAACGAACCTTATAATACGCTCCGTTTTCGCCGCATACTTCGACTGTGAGATCCTCCATCTTGCTTTTGTGTGACGGTTCGTGTGCCTCCTCTACGGCAGGCATGCTCTGGAAGAGCGGGCGCTCGCACGAGTTTCGGGGATCGTGCGAATTTTTCCTGTCCGCCAATCGCGCGACTCCCTTCCACGACGCCGAGGTGGTATTGGGCGGCTCCGATCAGTGTCGCCAAACAACGAACTCAACGACACTACGCAGGAAAATCCTAGTTGAATACTATAGGCTGCTATATATGAAGTATCTAAATGCAGTGATATAATGTAAAAATATTTTGTTAATGAAATAATTAATGTATATATATTATTTATATATTGTTTAATACATAACATAACAATATACCATTATCAAGTTTTAATTCTTTAAAATATTTATATTATCTTTTTATATTTAGGTAACTTCATGTGTAGCAGCCTTTAGGATGCATTAGCGAGTGACCGAATTACGCTATAATTCTTATTGTCACTAGCACCCAGGATGGAAATCCATACAAAAAAAGAGTTGGCAACATTGTTTTTAGTGTTACACTCTCATCGTTGCGAAGACAGGTTAGAGAGATATGATTTCTCTTTCAATTTATTTAAATATCATCGTACAGTGAGAGAAATCATATGTACAATTGTTTCACATTAAAGCTATATATTCTTTGCCTTCTCAATTAATCTAATTATTATAAATATCGAGCTATTTCTCTGCATAACATACGTTTTGCTCCAAATTTTAAGCAGATGAATCCTGTATTACGATTGAGCCCATTCATTGCTAAAGGTCTACTCTATCCTCAACGGAATTTGTCAATACAAAAGGACGACAAAAATCGAACTGATGTTACAAAGGATATTCCAATTGACGATTTGACGGAACCGACCAATTGCTGTATGTCGGGATGTGCGAATTGCGTGTGGATTCAATATGCGGAGCGATTGAGTAGCACAATAGAAGCAGTCAATGTGGATTTACAGCAGGCCATCTTGGAGAAAGTACAGGATCCTAACATGAGGGCGTTTCTTACGATGGAGCTGAGATGCCGAAAGTTGATAAAGTAGCGCGCGAGCACATCATTATTGATTATAATAATAGTAACAAAAAATTTACCTCTGCACTAAAATTCAATTCTATTGGCCGAAGAATTTACAGATTAAAGTAAAGTGTAGTTGAGTTCGAGATACTTTTTATATATAGATTCAAATTCTGTTGAATGATAAAGAATGTTTTCAATTGTATATGTAAATGTATATAATGTAATGTATTATAATATAATTGCGCAATATTATTAGTATATCAATATGTATATATAATTAAATTAATAAATTAAATAATAAAATGAAAAAAAAACATGAAATAAATAAAAGTGGAATAATTAAAATAGATTAATATAAGATATAATTAATCGAAATGATAATTAATATAAAAACATTTTTATATCATATAATGATTATATTATATAGAATGATTTTGTAAATTGATGGTAAATCAACAGAAAATAATTATATATACATATAAATATATATAAAGTAATATATGAGTTAATTAGTCGAGTGTTCCAAATAACAGAAAAATAGGTCTAATTTTCTTACATATGATTACTTTTGTCAATTTTCAAATCTCAATTGCGTTAATTTTCATTTTCTGAACATTTTTAACTTTCTAACTGCCCGCGCGCGTTACTTTTCAATTATTATCATATGCGCAACTTAATAACAGCAATAAAAATATAAATCAATAAAAAGAGATTGTTTTGCTGTTTCTTATAAAATAACAAATTTTTGCTAGTTTAAATCAAAATTGCGCGTCAATTTCGATTTGTTGTTAAGAGTATACTTATAAAATCAGAATTGATAAAACCGCGCCGCAATCTTATCTGCTTCGCGCCACAATATGGCTACACGTCACACATCACGTTCTTCTTTCGCGATGACGTGCATGTCTTGCCGGTGTGCATGCTCACGCTCACGCTCGCCCACGCGCACTCTTACGATTTATTTTCGCTTAGCGGATTCTCGTGGCGATCATACTTTGCCGCAATCTCGGCAAAGAGTCACGATCGAGCGCGCAAAATGACGGCTGTCGATTCCGAAGAAACTATAGATCAATAGTTTTCGTGGATTCTTGATAAAATTTGCGAATTTATACGTGTATATTGGAAGTGTTAAAAAAAAGAATCTTAGTTACAATTAAATATGGCATTCCAACAATATGATCTTCCGTGACGTGTTGAATGAGTTTGTGTTTTAAGTGATGAATCCGCGATCGTGAAATACATACAAGATCAGATTAATAAAATGCTTATTCAGCATATAAAAAAGGTTGATTAATTATTATAATATATATGATAAAAAAAAATTACATTATTGAATAAGTTAAATTAAGGAAGAATAAGTGTTAATTAAAAAATAAAAACACAAATAAAGTAAATAAATTACATGTAAAAAATTATAAATAAAAAAAATATATATATATATATATATATATATATATATATATATATAATTTATTACGCAATAAAAACAAAAGATAAAAAAATTAAAGTAGAAAATCGAAGAGTGTATATATATATATAGAAATACACGCGAACAGGTGTTTCCAAGTAAAATATTCAATTACGATGTTCACAAACACATTCTATAAAGTATTATAAATCTTCGACTTTGTGTTTGAAATTTTCCAGGATGATGAAACAAACCATTAATTCATCGGCAAATCAAATAAATCTTAGCATGGAAAACATCTTATTTTCAAACTTCATATATTCGATATTAAAAGATATTTAACAGATTAGAATAATTAAAATTTAAATACCATTATACTTTTAATTACATATAATTTAGAATGTATTAAAATTTTAATATAAAAAATAATTTTAATTATATTAAATATTTTTAAAATACAAAATATACATACATACATATATATACATATATATATATATATATATATATAACTATAAAATTTTATATTTGATTGTATTAAGACAATCTCTTTCTTTTTAAACAAAGTTTTAAATCTCTGAAGTTCTTAATAAAGAAAAAAAATCATGAAATAGAGAACAAAAAAATATTCCTATTTTATTCAAAAAAGATAATCGATTTTTATCAAACTAATTCTAATTAATTTTAAAAAGATCTATTTAAAAATTAGAATCCAAATTAAATTATCAAGCTGTATAATTTTATAATAATCAATTATCAATTGGCGTCCTAAAAATGGGACATTGATTGTAAATGGATTAAGAGAAGATCGAAGAAGATTGGCCCCTCAGGACAAATCCTCGACTAACATAGATCCCACAACTGCACCCTTGAACGAATTATTAATGCATACGTCGATGCCGGCAGCTACAGTCGCAGTAAATTTATGCGGTGAAGATTCCGCGGAGGAAACAGGTGAACCCGTCAATCAGAAGAAACGGAATATTTTGAGCACGTTTAAGAGGAGAGCCTGTAGCAGGATTAGCTTTAAGGGCGAGTCGGGTCCTCTGCTAAGGTGAGAGATTTTCGTAATTTGAAACTGAATCTAAGGTTTAATTTTATTATATATTTCTCCTGGATCACATTGTATATATGATGATATCATGTTATAGAGATTCTGATTGATCTTAGTTTTATAAAATATTCTTATCGTACACATATGATGTTAAAGCAATATAATTTTTTATGTTTTTTATTTTAATTTTTTACTTTATGAACACAATTCGACCAATATTGATTGACGATCATCATGATAACAATTGTAATAGTACGATGAAGCAATAATATAATGACTCGTTATTGTAATTCGAATACGTTTTCGCTTATCGCAAAAATTTTCCGAACGAAAAATGGCAACGTGCTAGACAGTAGGTTGATCACTGTTCTACTGTTTAGAAGTTAAATTAAGGCTGTTAAAAAAATTATATATTTTTTAATTAATAATAAGCGACAATGTCTCGTCTCCGTTGTTTGGCGATATTGTAAGTACACGGCACTTTTTTTGCGCATTTTGTCCTTACAACATCATATTATACTGATTTCTAAACATTTGATGCAAAGCTAATTTACAACATTATTAAAACTTGAATATTATATTATAATTAAAAGTAGTCTCTCTTGTGTGTTCTATCTATCAATATCAGCATTTTAACTTTGATATTGAAAATTGTTTGATCTTATTCTTTCTCATTTGTTTTTATTTTTTTCCATTCGTTTTTATCTCAATGAGCTGTTGAGAAGATTTATGGAACAGTTTTCGGAAAGTAAATAAATCCACTGTTTCATAAATAGAAAATGGTCAGTTGTGAGTATTTTTCTGTTGTAATGAGGCAATATATTGCATTTCAATTTTCAGTTTTAATATAGAAACTTTTTCTATTTTTGTTCCTTTCCTTTTACAATATATATTAATATTAAGAATTAATAATACTTATATCAAAGAGAATTATTATTTATAATATATTACGTTTATGTGTGATATATATATATTTAATATTAATTGTTATTTGTTCAATGTTATAATAGTTTTTTAAGTCTAATATTAATATCTATTATGCTTTTTTTTTTACAATATATAATGCATAATGTATCTTACGTATTACAATTTATATTTTATAATTTTAATAATTTTTTATATATCATTTTATTTAAGTATCTCGCAATTTTAATATACAAAGAAGAAATATTATTAAAAAATATATTTGTTATAAAATAACATTATACACACAGTATATAAAAAATTCGTATTTATATAATATTTGTAGGATTAACATAATTTAGCTCTTAATTAAGCATAAATGACTATCAGTATTAATATCACGTCTTCACAGTAATAGTCATAGCCTTGTGCAAATATGCATGCATCGCTAATACTGATAGGAAAAAGCTTATCGTTTCCGCGTGCGGTACCATCGTAAGAATGTCATCGTGCTAATCGTTTAAACTGCGTTTGTCTGTTAAGACAATTTTCTACAATGAAAACAATAATATACATTTTACCAAGATTGTGAAGAAAAGCATAAATTAGATAAAATAGTTATCAAGAAACTTATAAAGTATTGAAGTATATAAGAAAGACTTAAGATGTTGATATCTAATGAATTAAAAACAAACGGCAAATTTGAGTGTTTGTTAAACAATTACGTTACTCGACGTTACGTATTTCCTAACAGCATCATTCTAAAATAGGTAGGACGATATAAAATTGGGATCACAATACTCGCTTTTATGAGATTCCAAAAATAACCCGGTGCACCGGGTATATTTTTATTCCGCCTATGATTACCGGAAATATTTCTTTTTTTTTTTTCGATCAAAATAGAATCCTTATTCCGGAAATAGATTGGTTTACACAATAAGAGCTTTTGAATCTTTTTTTGTTCAACAAAACATATTGTTTAAAAGCAATAAGTATAATATATTGTAAAGATACATACATCTTTCACGTACATAAATCATGCATACACTCTTAGTAAATAAAAATTAAAAAAATAAAAAGATTTGGTATTATTATTTTTAAAAGAAATGGCAAATAGAAATTTTGAGAAAATGCGATGCGGGAAGAAAACAGAAAGTTATGTATAAATATTTAGGTGAAGGAGCTTGTCAGTTTCTTTGCAGAATACTCTCTGCATACACAGGCCATAATACGCGCGTATGTATATTATTTTTTTGCTAGAGGAAAAATACTTCTAGAATGTACTATTGAAGCTATATATGTATGCATTTGTATGCGTGTATGTGTGTGTGTGTATGTGTGCATAGCATTCTAGAGAGATACTTTTTTCAGCCAAAAGATTATATATACATACATTATAAATTCGACTTTGTTATCAAGTTTGTAGTATATTATTGCATTATGTCAAAGTAAAATTATCATATGTGTGTGCGTGCGTGCGTGTGTGTGTGTGTGTGTGTGTGTTGCTAGATTTAATATTTCTGTAACTTTTATTGATTTTTCGATTGTATATATCATCAAAATAATATTATCCTTTTAAAATATTATATTATTTGATAGAAAGAATTTAACGTTATTGATAACTCCCCTCTTCGCGATAGTTCAACAATTTTAGTTGATCGTGCCAAAGACAAAGAGAAACCATTCTGTCGGCCAAGAGCCGACATTACATTTGCAGTGTTCAGCCAACCTTGGTTCTTTAACGAGTAATCCTAATTAATCTGTGCCTATTTACGGTGATCGATTTAGTTGTAAAATTGCGAAGAAATAATAAAAAATCAATTAAATCAAAAATATACAGATGTTTCGCGTACATCGTTACTGTATGAAGTGCGACCAAATATGCATTTGTACTGTAATATTTATATGTAATATATTAATGCAAATTTTCTGAACAATTTGGAGTCGAGCCTCGACGAGAATGCCAATAAAAGTTATCATTTTGTTACATAACTTTTCAACTCTTTCGATATAAATATTTCTAGAAATATCTTACATGAAATTTTTTTTAAAGTACTTAAAGTAAAAAAAAAAAAAAGAAAAATGTTCCTACAATCTACTTAAAATTGAACGAACAATGTATGATTTCGTCATCTATCTCTCTTCTCTGAAATTTAATTCGGATAAAATTTTTTTATGTATTTATTTTTATTCTACTTTTATTAATTGAGGATTGATGCCTCGACATTTTTCATGAAGAAAATTTGGCTTCGCAAATTAAATTAAAATTTTAATAATATTGCGTGTTGTAACGGACATTATTATTATTAAACGATAGCTTAATAAGAAAATAAATTTTAATTTTTGTATATATATAAATTATATATATTATTATTTTTTGTATAGTTATATATATTTGTGTATAAATTATAATAAATTTTTATTTCATCGATTAAGTATAAAATATACACATGATAAATTCGCGTCGAATATGAATGAATCGTTGTTTATTTTTATAATGTGAAAAACCTACACGCGTGTGTGTGATCTTAAATAATCTCAAATAGATAAAATGATCTTGCGTTGATCGCGAAAAATGGAAGTGACAAAGTTGGGACGACGACGCGCGTCGGATGTTGACAGAATCCATCATTTGGGTGAAAAGATTAAGCTGTCGGAATTACGACGGACGATGTCGCAAGTATCAATGATGATCATCAAAGCGACGACTTCCGGCGAAACAGCCTGGCGCGAGGAAATGCTCAAGTAATCGTTCTCAACGAGCTTTTTTTTTTCTTATTTTTTCTTTCTGTTTTGCATTGTGCAGATTATATAGTATGTTTTGATTATATCAATCGTATATATATTTACATAGAGTATTATTTTGATGTTTATTTTTGTAATCTTTTTTTTAAATTTAAAATAAATTTTCTTTCAACAAAAATTTTTAGGCATCAAGTCTTTAAATATAGTCTTTAAATATATGTTATATATATATATGTATTTGTATATATTGTTGTTTTGCGTGTGTATATATGTAATATTTTATAATCTGTTTACGAACGTATACAAAAACACGCAGCAATCTAATATTGTTCTGTGATTTTAGTCGAATAAGCGGAATTCACAAACAACTTATATTTTATTATGGAAATACACCACACTTGACTGTGTGAGAGAAATATTTCTCGTTTCGAAATAACTACCTACGTATCGTCGAGACGAGAAAGTGTCCGCGATTATGGTAACTAACGGCAATAAACCCAATAGCATATATTGTATAAGCGCGGAAACTATTTTTACTGAAAGATCATATCAGGCAAATTCAATTCAACTTTTCATGTTTCCGATTACGAATTTTCTTTAGTGTATTTATTTTTCAAGAGAGATCACTGTTTACAAATATGCTTTCTTTGATATCATTATTTAAAAAAATTTATTTATTTAAAAATTGTACTTATATATTAAAAATATAATTAAAATTTATTTATACGAAACTCTCTTTATATCAAATTAAAAAGATAAATTATTTAATTAGTTATAACATATATTATTTTTTTATTAGACATAAGATATATATATATATATATATATAAATATAAAATTGATTACGCTTGTCCTATTTTTCTCATGCAACGTAACGATACATAATACGTAGAATAATGTAAAATTATTGGAAGACTGATTTTGCGATTATATTATCTTTGATGAAATTAGATCTTGAATTAATCGGCCGTCGTCTAGTTTCGAATCGAACATCGTCGTCTGGCAAACGGCGTTCTAAATTTGCGTGATTTCGCATGGCTCTCAACCCTGACATATTGACCTGTGACGCAAATAGATCGACGACAACTTTATACTACGCGTTTTTTGGCGTTTGGGAATGTCTCTGAAGCGTATTTGTTGTTGATGTCTACTTGCACTTTGCATATCTTCGTAGGAAGTAGTCATTTTACTAAAATTTGCAATTTTGATTTACCTATCGTATATTTATCTGTTTGTGTATTAAATTATATTTTATTTATTGCATATATTTATTACATTATTTATTACATTATTTATTAATAGATTACATATATTAAGAAAATTATTTGATATTTTTTGGTATATATAAGTTATTAGTTATATCTGATAATTGATAATAAATGGAAAGATGAAAATTATTCCATAGGCATACGTCGCCTGAAAATTATGGCGTTAAATTTTTAGAGTCTTTGATGTACAGATTTTTGCAAAATGATGAGATTATATAAGAGATTATAAACAGACGTTAATTTGCTAATTAAAATTATATTCTGAAATAAAAACAATTTTTGGTCATCTAATTAAAATGCATCATCTATTTTTAGCTCTCTAACTTAGATAATTAAAGAATTAAATGTAGCTTGGAAAAAAATTAATTTGATTAATTTTTCTTTTCAAGATATCGTCAAGCCAGATTTAGTTCCAGAAGAGTTCGAAAAAGAGTTGTCTTTAAACACGGCGATTGCAATGTTGTACAGGGAAATGTTGCCAAACGACGTCGGCGTTATCTTCAGGTAAATATCTCTTGCAATATTAGATCGTCGAGGAAATTACTAAAGGAACAATATAAATATAAAAAGTATATTAATTTTTTGCATAGTAAATTATTTCGTTATTGCAGGATATTTTTACAACGCTGGTAGATGCGCAATGGCGATGGACACTCTTAGTGTTTTCCATGAACTTCTTGTTATCATGGCTGGGATTTGCCTTCATATGGTGGTTAATCGCGTACAGTCATGGTGATCTGGATTTCAACAATTATAATAATCACACTTTCATTCCCTGTGTCGAGGATATACGCAGCTTCACCAGTTGTTTCCTCTTCTCTGTCGAGACGCAGCATACAATCGGGTAAATTATACATTATATCATATAAAACATATACATATATTATAATACTATTATAATTTTTTTATGATAAAGATTATAATATGTTATCATTATAAATTTTTAATGGAGGTATGAATGACATATATGTATAGATACGGGGCGAAGCATACAACGGACGAGTGCCCCGAAGCAATTTTTACGTTATGCATTCAATCGATGACCGGGGTGATCCTACAGGCGTTTATGGTCGGGATCGTGTTCGCCAAATTATCGCGCCCTAAAAAGCGCACGCAAACGTTACTCTTCTCGCGCAATGCTGTCATCTGTCAACGAGACGGTCAGCCCTGTCTGATGTTTCGCGTCGGCGATATGCGCAAGAGCCACATTATCGAGGCCCACGTTCGCGCTCAGATGATCAAGAGAAAGGTGGAACTACGATTGTGCTATCTTTTTTATATTTTTAAAAAATATAGAGAAAAAAATTAATTGCGCATTGTATCACATTTGTCAATGTACATGATATGTTTCAGATTACGAAGGAAGGTGAATTATTGCCGTTCTTCCAGACAGAGTTGAGGGTGGGGGGCGACGGCGAGGAGGATAAGATCTTCTTTATATGGCCCACCACGATTGTTCACAAGATCGATCGACATTCGCCACTCTATAGGATATCAGCTAGCGACATGTTGCAAGAGCGATTCGAGATCGTCGTGATGCTGGAAGGTTGTAAAAACCGTTATATTTTATTGACAGATTGTGGAACGGTGATTGAAATATTCAATATGATACGGTAATGATAATTGATAATATCGACAGGAGTGATTGAATCTACTGGCATGACAACGCAAGCGAGAAGCTCGTATCTGCCATCGGAGATTCTGTGGGGTCATCGATTCCAATCCATCATTTCCTTCCGCAAAGAAACCGGCGAGTACGAGGTCAATTACAGTCTTTTTAATAACACTTATGAGGTGGATACTCCACTCTGCTCCGCCGCCGATCTCGATCGTATCCGAGCGATACATCGCGATACAAAAGCTGGTAAATATTTATTATTTTCTTTATTATCGTCAAATTAATTTTTCGTTTCTCTTCTTTTTTATTATTTTTATTCTTAATTTTTATTTTAATTATTGATTACTAACCATCAATTATTTTAATTGATATTTTTAGAACGTCTTAATTCAAATGCGTTCCCGGAATATCGCGATACCTCCAGCAGCAGTTCATTAACTATAACTTCTGGGTCGAGTTTGGGATCTTCAACTGGCGGCTTAAACATGCAAGTACCGGCGACAACACCTGCGAATCCGATTCCGGTGCTAATCACTGCACCAGATGGTTCCTGTAGACGAGAGAGTATCAACATTCACTCTGATATGCCACAGTCACATTTTTACGCGCAGAATGAGGTGATAATCAATTAAGAATAAATAACTAAATGTATACAGGATATTTTTATTACTATTTTATTTTCTTTTGTTTATTTTTTTGATATTTTAAGATTTGTTAAGATACACTTCATCAGAGAAATATGATATTGCCACTTGGTTGTCCATCATAGATTTATTGTGCAAACATATAATAATTTGTGTTATAACAAATTTCTATTTTAATTGACATTTGTATTCGAATTAACATTTTATTTGATAGAACGTATAATAATAATAATATGCGAATTGTAATTAATATCTCCTTTTTAATATTTAGATGACGAAAGGGCAACGCGATATCGAGAACTCAAAGGATGAAAATTACGATCGCGTTTTACAAAATATTAATGCGTGTTTACGGAAAAGCAAGAAACAAAATGGAAGGGAAGACAGCACGCGACAAAGTGACTCGAAGACGACATTAGATTCGAGAAGAAGTGAAAAAGCAAGTTCCAGATCAATGGCAGATGAAGATGAAAGCGATCTAAAGAAATCATCTTGTAGAAGCAATCCGGATATTAGGTGGATAAAAATCTAAAATATTTTCTAGAAACATTTTATTTGCGTTTAGTTCGACAGGATTTAATTCATTTTAATTTCTCGAAACAGACAAAGAAATTTTACGAACTCTACAGAGGTGCAGTATCCTAGTGCATTTAGAAGATCCAGCTTGTGCGATGATTATAAAGTAAAAAATGTTTCTAAAAAGACAAGTTTCAATGTCAACGACAAAACGCTCGCGAAACATACTCATTCCCAAAACACAAGTCCAACCAAGCAAATGTAGGTAAGTGTTATAAAATTTTATTATTTTTCTATAATAGAAACAATAATATTATTGTATATACCAAGGAATACTCAAATTAAAGAAAAGAATGTAATTTAAACAGAGATTATAAAACATATATGTATATATATAATAAGAATTATGTAATTTTATTTTTAATCTCTGTTTATATAGAATGTATATATGCATGTTGTGCCTAAAATTATGTTATACTCTTATAAAGGGTGATCTTTTTATGCAAAAATATATTGAACATATAGAATACATTTTGTCTATATAATTCTTTGTTTTTGAGAAAATAAACTTTGAAAATTGAAAATTTAGTAAAACATATTTACATTTGAATTTAAATAATCTGTAATTCAACAATTTTTCTAATAATTTTGTATTTTGTTTTGATAACATATATTTTATTAAATTGACTTATATAAAACGGAGCTCGATGAAATATTAATTTTATTTGCGCAAAATTGACGGATGAGAAATTGAAACTGCTCGTTTCTTAGTCGGCTATATATTTTTAATTACACGCAAAGGAATTAATTCGCAAAGACAATTGTTGTGGCATGCGTGATATTCGGTTGCGAGAATTCAAATGTCGTACACGCGTGATACGTGATACGTGATGATGAACATTTTAAACGCGTGGCGGGAGATTAAAAGATTGACTAGCGTGATAATGAGGGCACTTCCCGGCATTAAACTCATTCCGCTTATCTTCTGTGACCCCCGGGATACACAATCAGTTCTTTTCACAATCTGTCCTTCAACCAATTCCTGAAAAATCACTCAGAAGACAAGTATCCTTAATTCTTTTAGAATACTGGATTTTTTTTTTTTAATTTATAGTTAACTATAAACTAGATTTAAATCCCGATAACAGCAGAAAAGATTATACTTTTATTATTTAATTTTCAATAATATTTTAATTTCTTAATAATCAAAATTAATTTGTTATACTTTAAGTGTTGCTTTTAGAATCGAAAAGATTAAAAATATATAAATATTTTGCAAAAATGGCAAATAAATTGTGTTAAGAAATTTTCTTAATTGTAACTTTCTGAGTTCTCTTAAATATATTTTTTAACCGAATTGTTTTCAATAAATAATTTATTGTTCAACTTTTTTAATTTGAATAAAAATTTAATTGTTTAATTTGTGAATAGAGTTCGAGCTAAAAATAGATTATTATTTCATAAATCAGGAAACTTTACGTCGACATACAAGAGTATTATGAGAACACTTTGCTTGATCAGACTCTTTAATCATTAAGTCCCGGATGTTGCGTAGTTAAGGAATTTAAATCGTACGAATACATTACATGATATCTTTGTGCCCCAGTTAGGACAATTTAGACAACCTTTGTTGCTAAATTCGGTTTGTTTCAGGACGTCCCTGAACATGAGAATGGGTATAGATTTTACGAGTCTATAAGATTTACAGAATAATTAGATTAACAAAAATACACGTATTGTTTTGGATCAGCTCAATGTTTACACAATTCATACAGGATAATTCAAATTTACATCTAATTGTATAATTACATACAATTTTATATACATACATGTGTGTGTATATAATTGTCACTTTAATGCAACATAGAATTATCAAAACGCATATATTTTATTTCATAAAAGCATAAAACTAAAGCATTAAGAATGTGATATTTTATATGCATTCAGTATTTATAAATGTACATATTATAACGGTATTTAAATTTGAAACTAAATTAAGATATATATATATAATATTCATAATGTACAAACTTTATCCTTAAGATTCGCATAATGTTTTTACGGACTATAAGTAATTTCGCGGACACATGATTGCGATTCACGACGCGATAGCATTGAGTAATCTGCATATCAGACCGAGGACAGACAGTCGAAGCGTCTTGTAATTCGCCGTTGCAAGGCGATACGCTTTTCTTATATTCTTAACGCGGTGACTGTCATCCTAGATGACGGCCATTGTCACCGAGACGTGCGCGATGTTATTTTCGCATCCGTCTTTAAACCGGATCTTATGCTCGCACATTAGTTTCACTTTAATTACAAATTACTCGAACAAAATAAAATTCACAGCGTCTTCTTTTTTCCAGGTTAATTCGATGTAGTATATATTTTATTATTTAAATGTATTTTATTTAAAGAAATCTTAGAAAGCTGTGTTATTAGACTCATTGACTCCAACTTTGAAAGAAATTAAAGAAAATTGCAAAAATGTGTAGAAAACGCACATACGTATTTCTAACAGCCATTAGATTCCATGAAAACTCCGAACAAACTCACGGACTCGACCGTGAAGACGTGGAACTTTCGCGTTGGTTCTCGATCTTATGAGATGAGTAGGAGGTAATAGAAGGTTATTTAGACAGAGAAAGAGAGGAAGAAGACGAAATGAGAAAGAAAGAGGAGAGAGGGGAGAGTGTGAATGAAACGTAGAAGAAGCCTGACGTCACCGAAAAAGCCCGTTGATGAGCGTCTTCTCGTCAATACGTACTTGCTCGCAGTTTCGCGAAATGCTTTGTCGTCGCGAAATATCACACGTATTTTCTTATCGTGAAACGTGATAACTCAAGTTTTTACAATAATGTGAACAAAAAAAAAAAAAAAAAAAAAAAATCGCAGTTCTCCACGAAAAATCCTAAAAGGAATAAAGAAATTTTTAATGATTCCATTTAAAAGTGAATCGTCATAAGCATGCGCCAAATTTATGGAGATGTGTAAATCAAAATATAAACAATATGTTTTAAAGTAAAATAAATTTTTCGTGGTTTCAGAAGTGTGTCATGCCGATTAGAAAAAATGTACGGGCTCTAGATTCCTATTGATAAAGATTTCCAAGTCTTCAAGATTTTTAATTGTGTATTATTTGATACTGATTTTTAGCAATATTGCGTGGATATATTAATTTGAACTTTTCCTTTTCTAAATGATATTATGTAAAAGCCAAAATATCAAAAGCTTTATTAAAACTTAATACCTGCAGAAAATCGAGAAACTTATGTGCAAACAACTTTATATTTCATATTATTATTAATTATGTTAAATAATCTTAAAATTAAGATTTCAGGTATGAGGTATTTTTACATATTAAAAAATTGATAACTGTTTTGTTCTGTTTTCTTTTTTTTTTTTGCTAGGAAACAGTTATTTTTCAAAAATCGATGAAAAATTATGTTTTATTCGAAACTCCGAAAAGTAGCAGAATCTTCCTAATAATTCACAAATAATCTGGGAAAAATTTACTGTACATATTGATTAAAGACATTTCTTATTAGAAAATAACGAAGTGGAATTAGAGTGTCCTTAGAATTTCTCATTTGGATACGCTAACGCAAAGAGTCTATAGATCCAATCTAATATAGGACAAAAATATAGAGCAAATCTATATAGTTAATAGACTTTCATGTGTCCTCGCGTGTCGTTGGAATCTGTTTCCGGCATGGGAGGAAACATGCGGAGAGCATGTGAAAAGCGATGCATTAGATCCATGACATTAAGAGAGATCATTTTATACATATAATAATTCGATATCACACACAGAATTGTATTTAAAATTTTATGCGTTAAGTATTATTACAAATAATATTATATAGATATAGAGATATAGCTTGTGATATAGATATTAGATACATAATATATTTTAACAATATTATAAGTAATATATTATATTGTATAATAGGGATAAAATATAATATAATAATTTTTTTTATATCTATATGTGTAACAAAATTATAGCGTATATTATCTGCTTCCCCCTTTAGAAGTAGAAAATATTTTTTTTAAAGATCTTAATCTAAAAATACAATTTTATAAAAATATCTTCTGTAGCCAGTTTATTTCTCAGATGCTCTGAAGATCATAATCCTATTTAATTTGTTTAAATATGTCTATCTAATTTTATGTTTTACGTTGTAGATAAAGAATAAAAAATAAATATTTTGCAATATTTTTATAAAGATGCTTTGTATCTTTTTTTTTTTTTTTTAATTACTCTCTTAAATTCACTATAATTTGACATAAGAATCTGTCTAGAATTTTATATGCAGTGGGCTGTAATCTCTGAAAATTTTTATAGATGTAAGACAATTTTATTTACAAGTAAATGAGCCCTTTTTGTACATTAGATCGTTTGAAATAGGCTTTATACGTGTGTTATTAAGGCGTACGTATTATCCCCGCCTGCGCGCTGTAAAGAGGTAAACGCCATAACGAGATCTCATGTGAATCGAGCGGATGAACGCGAGCGAATCTGAAACAGTTGTGAGTGTGACGTGCGTACGTATACTCGATGTGAACTGAAAAAGCGCGGAAAAATCGTCGTTATTTTAAAAGGTATGCCGTTTTAATTCTTTATAAAAAGCGCACGTATATATATGTGAGAATTACACTTGCTTAATAATTACATTAATTACTTTTACCTAATAAACGTGTTTCTTTTTTTTTTTCATCGATACCGTGCACTTTTATAATTAATTTCTTAATTAACTATCAAATAATATTATTTTAATAAATTAAATAGAAAGAAGACATCCAACTTTTTTTAAAATTTTTTCTATAAAGAAATAAAAAATTAAACTTTTTTTTATAGATGCTTAAAAATTCTTGATAAAAAAAATATTAATACACACATACAAGATAGTAAGATGGTTAGCTCAATTTATGCGTACATTTCGTGTCGTTTTACTAGCAAAATATTATTATTATAATTATTGCTGATTGGTATATAATTATTTTATTCGAAAATTGTCAGTTACAAGATGTATCGAAACGGCAGTTGATGTCACGATGTTGATAGACGTATTATTGCCAGATTTATTAATAATGACATCCGCATCACAATTTTATAATATCGAGATAAAAAAAAGAAAATTTTTTTTCTTTCTTCTTTACTCATAACTGTTATGCAATACTTGTAAATATAACAAGCTGCTTTTGCATCAACAATATATAAATATATGATTCATAAAAAGATATTTGATGTGTGTCAAATATATGGTTGTCGAATATAATTCTTTGTTTTACAGTATCGACGAGGGTCTAGAACCTAAGAAGATCGAGTGATGCTGGATGATCGATCTTATCGATATTATAGCGTTTTAATAAATAAAATAAAGCAAAAGTAAATAATATATATTGAAATAAGCAAAATAAGCAGTCAATCTAAATAAATTCAGATCAAGGAGATGACGACTGAGAAGATCGATATGAGGTTTCCTGCATAAAGATAAATTTCAAAGATCTAGGGAAAGGGAGAAACAGGAACGAAAAAAAATACATTGCCGGAATGGAATTAAAAACGGAGCGATTTTTTTCTTGAGAAAGAGGAAGGAGAATGGATGATCCATCGAAACTTTTTCGACTTCCGGGGACAATTGAGGAGGAAGAGGAAAAGGAGTTGGAGAATCGCAGACCGGGAGAATCGCTGGAGAAAGTGGAATCTCCTCTCTTGGGTCAAAAGGACATCTTGACAATTTCCAGTTTACCAAGAAATCTCACCCTCATCAGAGTCAATACTCAAAGCAGCAGCATCGCCGGTGGTATCGGTCGGCAGGATTCTACGAGGTGAGGGTCCCTTTGAGTTAAGTTGTATTTTTATCAATTTAAAATTTACATATTCGTTCAGATAACGAAGATTCCATTGTATTAAAGAACGCGCTGCAAATCACGAATGTACCAACAGGTTGTTTGATTCGTCACGTTAAAAGCGGACACGTCACATTTGTCGGAGTGAATATCGACGCCTCTGCGTTTGACAGATGTTCTTCGCGGTTTTAAACAGATTAGACAAAAAAAAAAGAACGACGTGCAAACAGATCATTAAATTTAAATGGGTGCCATTATCATGATAACGAATTGCACAAGAAGAGAAAAAGATTGTGGAAACATAAATTTTCAGAATTCGTTTTATGTGCAACAAGAGTCAGTATAAAAGAATTGCGCGAATACAAGGCAATAGCGTCACTTTGTATACTTTATATACCGAGTGTATAATATACAGGTATAATATTGTGACAATAATGTCGCGCATCGCGGATATGACAAATGGCGATTCATTAGAAATAACGGGTAAAGGGTAAATACACGTGGTAACCTCGTTTACGCACGCACATGCGACACGCAACGCGGACGAAACATCGATTCAGATACGCACGGATATATGTTAATTGTATCTAACGATGTTAAATTTGTTGGCGTATTTATTGTAGAATATTGATCTCGTATTTATTTTTGTCATTGGCAGATTCTTATATAAAGAAGAAAAAAAAAGTAATAGTAAATTTTGCCTCATAAATAATTTTGCAAACCATCGCTATGTATGCTGTTTTATATTTGATGTAAAAATGACGAAACTCTTCGCCATTATTACTAATTATTATTTTTATAACAAAATCTGTTTTGTGTAAGTAAAATAAAAAAATATTTATTGCATAAAATCTTTTCTTTTCTAATAGATCGTGTATATTGATTATTATAAAATATAAAATATTCTCACTTCTTGATTATTTTATCTTCGTATTGTTATATATAAAATAATAAGATAAATAACAAAATGAAAATATAAGAATATGCAGAAATTTATATATGTATAAGTATAAATTTCTGAATAGATTTTTTACATGGATATATAGATTTCTCGTTGCAACGAAAACTTAACAAAATTCATGATGTGTTAAAACCAAAATTAGCAGATTAGAAATTTCAATCGGTTCTACGATCGTGAAGACACGTGGGTCATTAATCGCGCAGCCTCCATTGGATCGAGCCGCTTGTTAATTTAATTGTATGGTTCGTTATCGCCACATGATAGCGGTCAGTTAGGTCTGGTCCGGCCATGAAAGATACCAAAGAATCAAGTCAATAAGTTTTTCTCCGCGCATGTAAATTTAATTCGGAAATTGCATCGATCATGGATCACGAGAAATTAAACGTTTCGACGAAAAGGCCCACGTGTGTGAGGCCCAAACGAAACAGCTGGTTGGTGCAATCGCTTCATGTGCTTCACTTTGTTTCAATCCTGGATCAATTAGTAAGCTTACGGTTTATGCGATGATTGAGAGGTTATTATTAGGCAAGATATATATTTCCTTTTTCCTAATCTTATTTTTTTTTTTTTTATCTTTTCCTAAAGTAAATCTTTTCTATAACACAGTATCTTTATTATTCTTTTATATTTTTTTCTAAAATTTATTACCTAGAACATAGAATTGCAGATTAGTATTAGGGAGAAACAGTAATATTAATTAGTATTGATTTTAGATTTTTAATAAAAAAAATAACCATCACTCTATATATAATTTAATTAAAATCTTTTATAAAGTATTCCATAATATGTGGGACTCTTAAGTAGAATTCTGAGTAATATTACAAAATACTGTAGATGTCTATGTACGTATGTATAGTTTTTTTTATTATAACTTAACAAAATGTATTTTTCCGACAAATAAGAGATAGTCTCTTGTCTGACACATTTTGCGTACATCAGCGCAACTTCAGCAGCCAGTCGGATTCTGATAACGAGATGCCAAGGCGCTGATAAAAAGTATGCGATGTCAGTCAGTCAGTCAAACGAGAATCGAGCATAGATCGCGTAGTTGTTCTCGTCTTTTTTTTTTTTATTAATTGTGATCATCCGTTTCGATTTTAAAATTTCAATGATCATTAAACAATTGTGATGTATTTCTGAAGTTTCAAGAAGCAAATAATATCAATTTTAATTTGTAGTTTATATGCGCGACAGACACACACATTCTTTGGTAAAACAAAGTTATAAGATTTTTCTGATATTACTTATATTTATAATAATTTTTCTAATCTATTTACTATGCAAAAAAAGAATAAAAACAAATTAAAAGTTGTAAAGGTAGAAAAGAAAACTTTTTGTCTGCCCTCTTTTCGTATAAGAAAAACAATACAAAGAATAATCGAGAAAATAATTAAAAGGATAATTTTCGCATCTGGTCTTTAGAAAAAGTTAAATTCGATAAAATGAGATAAAAAATTACTCATGGTAAATCATATATAAATTTATATGTTATTGATTTTATATTTATTATATTTCCCGTACATACAATATTAGAGATTATTCTTATAAAAATTCCTATAACATGGAAATTATTGAGTAATATGAATGTTTATATACAAGTTCAAATATACTGTGCCACTTCGGTTCATCTGACACATTTCATATTTGTAGAATAAATGACTGCTATCTGTATCATGTGACTATTATATCGTGACTTCGCTTTATTATCGAGAGTGTGGATTTGCCAAAAGTAGGAGCGATCATCTGTTTATCGCTCGAATGACGCAACAGACGCGAGTGATCACCTTTTTCGCGCGAGAATAGGAAGAACAAACGGCATTTGTTAGCGAGTGATAAACTGCGTCCGATGGTCAGCGCGCGTGTAAAACGTTGTAGATGTTTGACCAACTGCTTACAGCAATCTATCTTGCAGTAGTATATTCTACATCACCATCTGCCTTTGTCAATCGTCGCGCATCGTCCGACTGATCAAATTCCATCGAATCCTCTTAAAAGATCCATTTATCGACGAGTACGTCGCAGATTATAAGAACTAATTAAAAAACGTAGAATTTTTATAATTGAAAAATTACGTTTAAAATATAAAGATCACACGTGTAAAAGTGAATTTACGGAAAATTTCTGATATACATATACATCTTCGTACAAAGAGAGATTTATAGAAAAATATCTCAAAATATTGAAGATCTAATTATCAATTTTAAGTTTATTCTTAGATAAAAGTGATTAAAAAAGAATCTCCGAAAGGATAAAAGTTTTTTAATCCAGTGAGAACTCGTCATTGTTTATAGAAAGTGAAAGAAATCTTTCGAGAAAACTAAATTTCTTCATGAAAAAGAAGGTAACATAATTTATTCATCAGTAATTTCGTTATTAAATTAAAGGATCGATTAAACAAATTTTTGGTCGGGATAAAAACTCGACAATTGAGGAAAGTGGATCAGCTTCAGTGAACCATACGAAATATTTTTTGCGGAAATAAAGACAAGTTTGACAGAAAAGAGTAAAAAAGTAACGATTGAGGGTGAAGATTGGAATATTGAAAAATATTGACGACAGCAATTCAGTATTAAGAATAGCATTGCGTATCACGATATATACAGTGAGTCAAGATGAACGGGATTAATGGCAATGTGTTGAAGACGGGCGACAAATCCCCATCTCCGGATTGCGGAGAAGAACAAAAATTGATAACACCAACTACGCCGACGATGCCAGTAATAGTGCAAATGACGAAGGACTCATATTCTTCTCTGAAGAACAGGTAAAGGGAATTTCATTTAAATGGAGTCAAAGATTAGAGATCAGTCTTAATGACGAATCGCTCGAGATCGTGTGCTAAATCACTCGCAAAAGAATAATAAGATAATTAGTAGAATTTCACGTGTCGCGTAAACTGCTAGATAAGTCATGGATAACTTCAGGAGAATAATAATGAATTATTTTTCTATCTTTGATAATAACTTTTGACAAATAAAAATTTTGAACATATGAAAATTTCGAAATGTAAGGAAAGAAATTTCTTTTTTGATAAATATGTCTTTTTTATTCAAAATTATATGGATATATGATAATTTTTTTAAAAATTATTTTATGTATATGCGTAAAATATTTAATTAAATAATGTATGTATCTAAGAATAGAAATTAGAATATTTTATATATCTTATATTGTTAAGTAATAAAAAAATTGCGATGAAAGCGTCACGGACGAGCAAACGAATATTTTCAGGTCAAAGCAATCGTAAAGTTGCTACGCAGATTTTTGCCTTGAAAAAAATATATGGTATGGTAAATTAATGAATGTTCCGAAAACATTGTTTAAATATGTTAATACGTGAAATTATATTTGCGTATCTTCAGAACGAGAAATTAATATTTACTAAGATTAATGAGAAGAACTAAAAAAAAATTGTTAAATTTCGCTTATCTTCTGATCTCACCGTAATAAAACATCAAAACTGTTTTGTGGCGAGCTGAAACAAAAAGCTGTTCTTATTAATAGCTAATTGAATAATATTTCTTTCATTCATTTCCGCAAAAATATTCAAAATATATAAAATACAATTTAGAGATAGTATAAAGTAGATAGCATACTACATCCCTATTTTCTATTTTCTATCTGTTCGTGGGAGTTACAATGATATGTAAGGATTAACAGCAAATGATTAATAATTGAGATATATATTCTATCATAGTATCATTGGAGATTATAAGCAATAAGAAAACATGTTGAGAAAAACTTAGAAACAGAAAGACGTTGATTAATAAACTTGTGAATATATTATATTTTTTGCATTTTTTGTTTTTCTTATTATTATATCATATTTTGTTAAATTTTTGCACAACATAATTAAAAAGATTGCAGTTTATGTGCACAAAATAATTTCCAATCATTATTATGCGATATACGTGGAAAAATACACGATGATTATTGCATTCTTGATATCAACTTATCAGTATTGTACAAGTGTTAACCCATGTTATGACCAATCATGAGAAAAATCTTACTGATTTATGCTAATAATAAAAAAATAATTTTAAAGGATTTCAGAATCTAACGCAAATGACATTCCAGAAATTACTTTTATTTGTTTGTTCTTTAACTACTCTTATCAATGTCTCATGATACTAGATAAGCGGCTTAGAGATCTGTCTTAATGACAGATCGTTCGAGGTCGCGCACCATACTTGTAAAAGAATGTTAAGATAATTAGTGGAATTTCACGTGTCTATCGCGTAAATTGATCAGATAACTTTATACAATTCCACGTGACGCAAAGCGTCAATTCAAAAATTCAATAATTCCGAAAGAATTTGAAAATTTCGAGATAAGAAATATTAAAAGTGGTTTGCATACATGAGGTCTATAATGCTGAAACAGTAACGATGTTTCAAAACAAAATAAAATTAGAAATTTATTATTTTGTCAAAAAATTTTTAATTACTTATTAATTGAATATAATTATTATTCGTTTTTTCAAAAATTAGCAGACATAACATGAGAATATTTGAAAGCGAATCTTGCACGTTGAATATACTTCGGTAATCGTGTAAATACATGTGTTAAGACACTTCTGACCCTGTATACATGAATTTGCATACATATCGAGGCGTATATGGCACTGCGTGCTTCATCTCTCAATATTTACGCATGATGATTGTTAATTATTCAAGGAACGGTGACTCTACGAGAATAAAATTTGATAAATTATTATTTTAATATTAATATTAATATTATTTATATATTAATATTATTTAATTTTTTAATATTAATTTTTAATGATTATTATTATCTCATTAGTATTAGTATATAAAATTATTATTTGTTTATTGAGTAATTAACAGCCATGTGATACGCGGACATTTAGAAACGAATTACGAGTCCCAAATTTATTTTTCTATATGCGTTCAAATTCATATGTCAAGACATTACTGACCTCGTGTGTACAATCAGCTGATCGAGAGTATCATGGACCCGGAGGAGATGGCGGAAGTGCAGAGGATGCTGTCACTGACTCGGCGAGCGATTAACGCGTGGTAATAAGTAAATTGGTAGATAACTGCTGCTCAGTTATCATTCAAATTCAAAATGGCAACTTCCTTTTTGCGCTAACAAAGGGAGACGAGGCTCCCGGGAGAGTCTTTCTCGACAGTGTCGAACCGTTAACAGTGATATCACAAACTAGTAGCGAGCCTCCGGCTGTAGTTTGTTTGTTGCATGAAGGCTGATGTGTATACAATTAATTTGTGAAAATCAAGATGGAATGTTTGTTATATCGAGATTAAATATACAAATAATTCGTTCATTTTATATGGGAATTAAATATGATAAAATCGCTATATGAAGATTAATATATGCATATAAATGAGATTTGTTTGATGTCTCAACATTATTAATTCACATATAAAAGTGATTCGTACATTCCTGTGTGAGAATATAAAATATATTTTTGCTATATTAAAATATTAATACAAATATATAATTTTAATGTGAAAATATATTATCAAGTATGTGATAATATGTTGAGATAAAATTGGTGCAATTAGTATATAATATGTGATTGTTGGGCAAAATACCCTGGCGGATAACAAGTGACTTTACGATAAAGAAGCATATTGAGACTTTTGTTTTAAAACACTTTTAAATTCGTCATGTCAAAGGAAACAATGACGAACAATGCGCAGAGATCCGTGGTGAGTGTGTATATGTGTGCGTGTTAAGATTGAGTAAATATGAGTTCCCATTAAATAAATCATTAAAATTTAATTTATCTGTTGTGTGTGTGTGTGTATGTGTGATAAACAAAGTTCTTATAAACAGACTGAACAGGTTTTAAAAATTATCCAATATTTATTCAACATTTATTACGAATTTAATCTTTTGAAATTTTAGAATAAATATGTAATGATTTTTGTGTTTCCGACTAAAATTATAAAAATTGTTTCGTGTTACAGAAATAATAGGTTGGAAGGAAAGTAATGTCGTATTCTCAATAGAGGACTTTAGTATATTTTATTAGAAACAAAAAAAAAATTAAAAGTGAGAAAATAACATTACTTTCCTTCCAACCCAATAAAAATGGCTTACTCTCTTTATCCTTGTAAAAAAATTGTCTCTCGTGGATTTTGTTTAAACTTTAGAATTTTGTTGTATATAGTTTATATATATATATAAAATAACATAAATTATATGTACACGTATATATTATATATAATTTATGTTGTTTTTGCATATTAATGTTTAATAATTTATCAATTTTTTTTCTTGTACTTAAACGCACCAAAAAGTTCATGACTTGTGTCTTTGAGATTTATTATTCAAATCATATCTTCGTATTGCGTTACACATTTAGCGTAACAGTGATCTACATATTGAAAGCTACGACCTTGGCAAATTGCGCATTGATTCTACGTTTTGCATTTCATAACTTGATTTATAATACATCTTACGAAATATTACGTCACAAAGATACTCTAATGTACAATCAAATACCGATTTTACATCAAATTATATCAAAGTATTACATATTCATAAATTCTTTCAAATTTTATTCAATAATTTTTAACTTTGAAAAGGTGAGAGAAGGGGGGAGAAGAAAAAAATATCCCGTTTAAATACAGATTATATAACGAATCCGTATTTCAGGAGCCGATATCGGGCTGGACCGACGCGGAAGCTACGTCGTCGTGCCGTTCTGAAGAATGGCGATTGCAACGTGTTGCAATCGCGCATCTCCCGACGATCGCTGCGCTTCTTGCAAGACATTTTCACTACCTTGGTAGATACGCAATGGCGTTGGACTCTTATGTGCTTTATCCTGAGCTTCCTTCTATCCTGGCTAGGCTTCGCAGTGATTTGGTGGCTAATCGCTTTTACCCACGGTGACTTCGAAGAACGCCACTTGCCACCCTTTCAGGTGGAGAACAACTGGACGCCATGCATCTACAATATCTTCAGCTTTACCAGTTGCTTTCTCTTCAGTATCGAGACTCAGCACACTATTGGATACGGCAGCCGCTCCACTACTGAAGAGTGCCCCGAAGCTATATTCGTGATGTGCATACAAAGCATCTCTGGTGTCATGATCCAAGCTTTCATGGTGAGTATTTTTAAAGTATATTAGATTCGTATATAAAAAATAATACCAAATTCAAAAAGTTACGATTTTAAAATTGTAATGATTGCAGGTAGGCATTGTATTTGCCAAGATGACAAGACCGAAGCAGCGTACTCAAACTCTATTGTTCTCGCGAAATGCAGTGATCTGTCAACGAGATGGTGAACTCTGTCTCATGTTTCGAGTGGGTGATATGCGAAAGAGTCACATAATCGGTGCAAGCGTTCGTGCTCAGGTGATTCGCAGCAGAACGACCAAAGAAGGTGAAGTTCTATCTCAACATCAGCAAGAACTGATGGTAGGCACTGATGGTGAAAACGGCGATCTATTCTTCATCTGGCCGACCATCATAATCCATCGGATTAATGAGTCTTCGCCTTTTTATAATATGTCTGCCGAGGATATGTTAATCGAACGTTTCGAGGTTGTCCTGATCTTAGAAGGTACTATCGAATCTACTGGACAAACTACCCAGGCTAGATCAAGTTACCTTCCACAGGAGATTCTGTGGGGTCATCGTTTCGACCCCATGGTGAACTATTCGAAGGAGCGGCAAGGTTACGAAGTGGACTATTCGCTATTTAATAGTACTACCCAAGTTGACACTCCGCTTTGCTCGGGCAGGGAACTTGCAGAGTTTTATAGAGTGCAGGATGACTTACGTCATGGAACTGGTAAGCAATGACGTAACTGTTTTCCCACATAGCTATCCTCAAATGCTTGTTGTGGTTTATTAACTCAGCACAAAATATGCCCAGATATAACTATTAGGCTATTATAGATATAAAATATTGAAAAGTCTCAATTTTACAAACACTTCTATATGCTTACAATATTTTTCTATAGATAGAGAGTTAAGAATGACGAGGATACGATCTAGAAGAAAATACAAATATAATTGTGACAGATTTGATATTGATGAAATTTAGAACTGTTTTCGCGCGAAAAGTTATGTCAAAACAGATCTGATGTATGATAATTACCGAGATATGAGTATCGAGTTATTATATCAAAACAAATCTTATCTGTATTACTTATCGTATACATTAATCAATTTATCACTTTCAGTTAATATGTTTGGTAACATGAGAGAGATATAAGTTTTTTAAGTATATTCGATAATTAATCTAGTATTATATATATAGTGTCTATTATATACATTTCGATGTGTATATATATAGCATATGTTTACTTATTTATCTTTAGAATTTAATGCTGATACCCACATACACTTGAAATCTTTCGTCTATAACTTAATGAAGAAGATTAACATTTTAATATAAACATGCCAGTTGCTAGCTGGTGTGTTATGTAATACTTAGCTTAAAAGCTTGACAACATCCTAAGCAAATTAATCTCTAGCTTGTGCTAACGCTTTGGATTTGCACGTAATTCATTGTCTGATTGTTTGGTACCGGCTATACTACAGATGGAGGCCTGAAGAAAGTACCTAGCGAACCGAGGAGCGCTCCCGTCGTACTCAATACGTTCCTTCAAACCGATAGCACAGACTTCCCCATCCATCAAAGTCAAAAGCCGTCTAAATTGTATATCGACATTCCATCTATTGATGATTGCCCTGGAGTATGATAATTTACTTTTCCTAGACTAAAGAAAAAAAGGTGATGAAAAAAGGTTAGAGCAAAGTAAAAACGAAGAAAATGAAAAATAGCAATAAAGTAAAAAGAAAGAAAAAAAAGTGATGAAGAGACAACAGTTTTTTGTTCCACAAATGGACAAATAATGGACAAATAATTTCTTCTTGATATTTTTCGTAAATATTCTACAAAAATAAGCTGTGTTTCGATCATACGTCAGATAATTGAAGGAAACTCAGTGATAAATAAATTAATTTGATGATCTTGATGATATATTTGAAAGATTCAAATTCTCTCTCTCTATCTTGGAATGATATTTCTGAAGAAACGAGTAACACATACTCCGATTATATATTAATCAATCGAAAAGCAACTTTCTTGACAACATATTTAAATTCTATTTACAGATAAGGAAAAAAACAAATCATTTATATTTTTTGAAATTTTTGCTTGGTTTGATTTAGTTGTGATTGTCTATAAATCTTATAACAGTCTACGTATTAGAAATTGAGTGCAAGACATACGTGATTGAAATCACATATTTAAAATTGACATTTGGCTGACATAAGGTTGATTAGAAAGTTATAATAAAAATAAATGATGATGCAAATTAAACATAAAAACAAATAGTACTACTAATATATAATAATGTAAAAATATAATAGTAAATTCGGTTGGATGCATTGGTATATATTAAAAACTATCGTATACAAATATTACAATATTGATCACAAATGTTGAACGCAATCATAGTGTAGTAATATAATTTTTGAGAAATACAATTTTAATCTCAATCTTTAATGCGTAGACTACATGTGCAAGTATAAAGGGAATAAAATTTTTAAATTGTCATTTTACATCCTGGTTTATGGTTCTGGAAGCTTTTTAGGTGTGTATAGAGAAAGTTCGTTTAATTATATACATAAACGCAAAAGAAGCATAATACGACAATGTAATATAAAGTCTATCTGTTTTAGCTTTACATTTTGTTACATTTTTTTAAATTGTCGAATTCTAAAAACTTTCCAATTTTTTCGATAGTTTTTCAAATTATATGTGTGGGAAGATCTTTTCTTCAGCGCGATGAAGTTAAACTGGGAAAATAATATTAACTGATCACAAATATTGATCCTTAATTAAATATTGAAAAATCTCTAAGTCGCAGAATGTTTTACAGATGTCCTAATTGATGAGGATCATTTAATGAGGAAACAATATTGCTGCAATTGTCGCTTGACCAATCAGCAATATTTACCATCTCTCACGCCTTTGGATTGCCTTACCAGCTACAATAGAGTAGAAAACGAGTATCCTTGTAGATATATCTGTAAATATTCGAATTGTACTTTACACAATTCTCAAAGCGAAGGCATTGATCAAGCCAAAGTATTCGACTTTGATCCTAACGCCATTCAGATCATAGAAAATGTAAAACTTCAGCAAATGCCGGAAACAATAAACAGAGTGAAGAAGATGGTTTTTGAAGGAAAAAAAGATTTTTTAAAAAAGAATATGATCGGATTGAATAAAAAAAAGTAAGACTGCTGAAGAATAATCAAGAAATTATCTTTAAAAAGAGAGAAGGAAATTTTTTAGAAAACACCCTGATTAGATTGAATGATAAAAATACTGATATTCTGAGAAACAGTCAAAAGATCAAGGTGACAGAAAGAGTCTTAGAAAAGAAACTAATCAGATCGAGCGAAAGAAAGGATGAGATCCTTGAAAATACTCACCAGATCTATAAAAAAGAAGAGCTTGCTCCCGTGAAAAAAAATGAAACCCGCAAAAATAGCAGCCATCAGATTAATTATACTCTATACAAACCTGAAAGAATGCACAATAGAAGATGTCAGCTAATCACATTGATAGATCATGATCAAAAAATGAAGAAAAATATTTCTTCTAACGGTAAAGAAAAATCTCCAAAAGAGATTGATAAAAGTTTAATTGATGATTCTTTCACAATAAATGATAGAAGATCCTTTAGGGAATCCAGAGAAAACGCAATTAATAACACGAAGAATGTCACAATAATGGAGGACGATAGAAAGTTTTTGAACAAAATCAAAAAGTATCCTACAGTATCCTTAAATCGTTCAAATGACAGTCTAATTTGTCGTCAGAGATTGGATTACGATTTACGATTTAGACGGGGAAATGGCAATGATAACATCAGTATTGAGAACGAAAAGACAATGAGATCTTCATCGCATCGTCCTGCTAAAATAGCGATACAACATGAATTTGATTCTAATGATATTTGCTCGCCGATTTCTCCAGTTTCCGATCTCTCGTTTGAATCAGGTTTTTGCGAAGGAAGTCCTGATAGCAGCTATAGGGAGTTTTCTTTGTTTGCAAAAAACTTAAAAAAAATGAATAAAAATATGGAGAGAGAGAATAGCAATTTGTCATAAAGTTATGTGATGCAAAAAATGTAATTAGTTATGTAGATAATTCAGGAAAGCACGCTAAACATCAGATTGTTTAAGAAATTATCCTAAATAATAATATTCGGGATGCAAGATAATCATAAAATAAAACATAAATGTAAATATTCAAATATATTATCGAGAAAATTGTTTAGTAATATTAATGACTCGAAGAAATTTCCTATAATTGTTGAAAAACGAACAAAAAGAACAACAGAATGTTGATCTAAAATATTGATGAGATTGAAAAACTGTCTTTTCAACTCCAATGCATAACTAATTTATTAAAGAATACAATTATCTAGAATGTCTAATGATGTTATTATTCTTGAAGAGCAAATTCTCCATAGTATAAAAATAAAGAAAAAAAAAAAACACTGTAAAGATTTTTTGGACAATATTATATTATATGAGAAGTTAGTTAATGATATTGTCACTTTTAATCATTCGTAATGATATGATAGTATCTTTGCTGAAGAACAAGTTATCTATAACAGCGAATACATAAAGAATAGGAGATAAACTCTGAATTCTTTAAATAGTAACAGTATATTTTGTGAAAATTTAGTTAATGATATATAATTAATTAGATGATTATGCGCCACGGTGTAATACAATGTCTGTTATTGAAAATAAAGTTGTATTATAAGAACAACATAAAGATAGCAATATGATGCGCATATAGGAGAGTTTAAACAATAATAAGATATTTTACGAAAATGATATTAACATTTTTATAAATCAAGAGAAAATGCTAAAATATTAATTATTAAAAAATAAATCATTTATGATCGATAAGATGCGAATAAGCAATGATTTTATTTTTCGAAACAAGTAATGGATTAAACTGCTGGTCGGTTGGTCATTATTATATAATAAATTGAATCTTTCTGAGAAAGAAGTTTCTTCAAAGAAAAAATTAATAATACAATTAACATTAGCAATTAATATCGATTGTTATTTAATAACAATTAATATGTAGACCAAATTCTATGATTAAAAATGATTTATCGTTTAAAAGAATATTGTAGATTCTAGATTAACACATTTGTATGACAGTCTTCTTGTAATTATGTAAATTAATATATAAGAGATGGGTTATATAATTTATTAATGACGCGTCCGTGATGTTGATTATATGTTATATTATAAATAAAACGATGTTAAAAAGTGTTTAAATGTTTGTAGATATTTAGTTTGCTATTAAAAAAAAATCTAATATAATATCTAATATAATATTTTTATAATAAAAAAATTTAACGAAAAAAGAATGCGTATAACTGAATCGACTTTTTATTTTATTATTATATATCGTATATCTAGACATCAAAGATCGATCATATTAATTCTTCCAAATTATCTTCGAATCTATTGATTCCATTTGCTACGACATGGAAACCAAAATGAGTATGTGCTCATATCGGGAAAAAAAAAAAAAAAAAATACATGTTGCGACTAATTTGTTGTTTGTTGAAATGTATAATGTGTATTTTATGATAATATGTTACACAATTTATTTTTGAAAATATCAAGAGAATAAAATGTTTCTCTCTTCTCTTTGATTTTTAGAAGTATAAGATAATAAATTTGATTAAAAAATGATTTATATTTAATGAAAGTTTAGCACTTTTCTGTCAAAAATAGAAAAGTCTCGATATATACATTATAGTTCTAACACAAATCGTTGGATAACATTGCTTTATCGCGTGATTTCGTTTGACCTCGCGAGCACGTGGCTGCGATGATAAATTCTTATCGTAAGAAAATCATACTAACATAACAAAATCACATGGTATTTGAACGACTATACCTATCTACCGCGTTATCGAACCGCGATAGTAGGCGAATAATATATGGTTAGAAATCTGAACAGTAACCGCAATAATGTTTTCTCTATCTTTTGTGGTTTTTTTTTATTTTCCGTTTTGTGCAAATTCTCGTAAAGTATATAAAGAGATAAAAGCGTTATAAAAAGACGTAGTTTGTCATGAATCTTTGCTACTTTAAAAATAATTAATCATCAGTACGATGTACAAATTTAAATACTAATTTTGAGATGTATTATATTTTTAAATTGAAGAAATATTGAATTGAAGAAAATTTCAATATTCTCATTCTCTCTGTTTTATCTATAGAGCTATAGACGACCAATCCTTTTAATGATCTAATGTATTATATAATTATATAAATAGACTGTCATTGTCAGTATCGTTTATTCGCTAGAAACGTGCGCTGTATAACCGACGAATCGTGTAGTGAAGGTATGTCAAATCAAAATTATCTTTAAATTTTTTTATATATTAGTTGATGTCTTTAAAAAATAACACAAATATCTGCCGAATCTTTCATTCGGAACATAGAAAAACAAATGATCACAATGATCTTCCATTAATCATCATAGAGTAAAACGTACAAATGGCGAATGAAGAAAAAAAAATCAAGGTATGTGTGATCGGTGCTGGCGCAGCTGGTTTGTGCGCAGTCAGACATTTGGCGGAAAATGCGAAATTCGAAACAACAGTCTACGAGCAAACGAATGAAATAGGAGGTACGTGGGTTTACAAGGAGCAAACTGGTTTCGATGAAAATGGCTTATCGATTCACTCCAGCATGTACCAGAATCTAAGGTTTGTTCTTAATCTCAAAAAGATTTTATTACAAAAGATTCTTTTTACATTGTGTAAAAGAGTCACTTATATTGTGTAATTTAGATTAGAAATTCATGTATCAATAATTTATTATAATAGTTATTTTGTTTCTAAATAATTATACGCTAATAGTAAAATAAAAATAAGAAAAAGCAAAATTTTAAATATAATAAAAGCAAAATATTTTTTTTCAATATTCTGAAATGACTGTTTTGCTGATAAATATAAGATTTTAAATAAAGTGTTTTTTCTTTATCTTTTAAGAACAAATTTACCTGCAAAAATTATGAATTTTCCGGATTATATCAAAATGGAAGCGCAAGAACCTTGCTGCGTGAGTCATCAGGAGGTTTTAAAATATTTGAGAGATTATGCCCAGCACTTTGACATATGTCGACATATTCGCGTAATTATATTTTAATATAAAATTATAATTATACTGTAATTATATTTTAATATAAAATTTAAATATCGAAAATAATGGAAAAGAGCTGGTTGCTCATCTAAAAATTAATTAATCTTTTTTTAGTTTAATATAAGAGTTGAACACGTTCAATTTGAACTATCCGAATATAATAATAAAGAAAAGTGGTCTGTGCAAGTAAAAAAATTAAAGACAAATGAAACAGAACTCCAGTACTTTGATGCAATTATGATTTGTAATGGGTAAATCGAGTTGCACTATTGCACATTTTATTGAGTATGGCTTTGTGTCACTAGATAAATATTTTTTCAATCTTTTTTAGGCACTATTTCGATCCTTATATACCGAATATACCCGGTATCGAGAGTTTTCCGGGTTTAATACTGCACAGTCATGCATATAGAAAGCCGAATGAGTTTGTCGGAAAAAAAGTATTAGTATTAGGTGCAGCTTCATCTGGTATTGATATAGCAATCGAATTATCCGAATACGCTGCTTGCGTGTATTTAAGCCACAATCATGATAGGTGAGTGATTAAAAATATTATTCAAAAATAACTAAGATACTTTTAATATATTCAATTTTAGATACAGATCTAGAAAAAGAAAAAAAACAGTTTAAGATTTATTTGATATATTCTCTCTTTTTTTTTTTATAGATTAACAAGTCCTTTACCATCAAATATGATACAAGTAGCTGGTGTGCAAAGTATACATGAAACTACATTCCATCTTAGAGATAGGACCACTGTCAATGATATTAATATTCTTATTTTTTGTACTGGATATAAATATAGCTTTCCTTTCTTGGACGAAAATTGTAGTATACGGATTGACAATAATTATGTAACGCCACTTTACAAACATCTCATCAACATCGAGCATCCTTCGATGTGCATTGTCGGTATACCTATGGTCGTTGTGCCATTCCCCATGTTTCATATGCAGGTATGAAAATTTATCTATCATAACTATCTAAAATAACACAATGAGTAATTTTGGATATATAACTACCCAATAAAAAACATTGCAACAACATTGCTGCAATGTGTGTTGTACGCGTCATTTAAGTCGTAAAAATTGTGCAATTATAAAGCTTGAGCTGAAAATAATATAAAACATTTTTATATAAAACTTTATAGATTTCCGAGATTTTTGTATATAATTATTTATATGAGAGTATATTATTTTAATAATATTCTTTCTTTATCTCTTTTAATAAGAGTTCTCTTACGTATACATTTAAAACTGTATTATTTAATTTTAGCTCTAAATTACAATAATACACAATGAATTATAAAAGCAAAAATATATGCAAAAATAGAATTTATTTTATTAATTGTGTTATGATTATACAATTTCATTAAATTGTACATACTTGTACGCTTAATAAATGTTTCCCAAATTTTTATTTTTTAGGTGCAATATTTCTTGGCTTTACTAGCAGGTCGAGCAACTTTACCTACAAAATCTGTGATGTCGGAAGATTCGATTTTAAAAACACCGAAAAAAAGACACGCGCATAAACTTATGAATCGCCAATGGGATTACAATGATTCATTGGCAATTGCCGGTGGATTCAATCGGTTACCATTATTTTACAAACTTGGTTATAATATATGGTCAGTTCAAAGATCTGCGAATCTTTTGCGTTATAAAGATTCTAAATTCGTTTTTTCCGAAGATGGACAAAGTGTCGAGTTAATTATACCGGCATAAAATCTTGTACAAATTCCATTCCATTCGCTTGCTGACAATCACATCAAATTTTTTAATATCATGGTGTATTTCAACTGATATAATTATAATTTATAATATGTTGTCTCAAAACATATACATTTACATTAATAAATTTTTCAAGCATCCATTCAAATTTTATATTTAATCCAATATCGAAGAAATATGGCATCAATGTGCATATCAGGTGAATACATTCCGCAGTTTTTTTAACTTCTTTTATTTTTTACATTTTAAATATATTATAACTATAGAATATCGAAATACATCGCGGTATTATATAATCATATATTTTATATATGAAATTGTTTATTACCATCTTCGTTACTATCTTTTCTATCATTGTAAATAAATAATTTCTAATTTCATATTAAAAAAAAATATTTTTATCTTAAAAAATATATAAACATGCAGCAATCGAAAAACTACTTTACAGCATTTATATGTACATATCTGTACAGATCTGTAGATTATAAAAAGTTTTAGAAATATTTATCACTCAGGTAATGAACTGACATAAGATTTCTGTTAAAAATAAAATTTAAATCGAGGAAGCTATATTAAGACGCATATATGGTAAAGTGTGCGTTTCGAGGAGAGAAAAAAAAAAAAAAAAAAAGATTTGTCAACTCTGGCTGCGGTCGGGAAGACATTAAAGATGCTTCAAAGAATTTGATGGACCAATCAGGATGTTCAAAGCGTAGCTCTTTTTAAAGTAGTGACGAGTATTTTCATAGAAGAATGAGTCACAAGTGGAATGGAGCAAATAAAGAATAATTCGGTGTTCAATTTAAATCGATTATACGGATTCATTCTCAATTACTATGATTTATATTGGTCACCAATCACAAATATGCAAGCGCGTTATGTGTCGTTCGATTCGAACCGTATAATACAAACAATTCAGTCTGTCAAGAACGATGTGCATGAATAGTGGACCCTCAAGAGCACATATAGTATATATATATATATATATAAAAAATACATAAGAAACAATTGTCACAGTTGCAGTTTTTAATAAAACAAAAGATATAAAAAATATACATGATTTGGTAAAACTTGGCGCATGAATAGTGACATAGTAAAGAGAAATTTTGAAAAATAGCGCTACAGAAGATCTCATAATTAATGTACTAAATAAATTTCAAAAAATGATATATGTAAGAAAACATCGATTCGGTTAGTACATTTGCATTATCCAGAATATCCATAAAATTACTATTCATAGCTGAGCCGCCAAGGATTGCGTGGAAAGTGATTGAACGCAAGTATTTACAAAAAAATAAAATTATTATGTCAAAAACGATATTATGCGTTTTACTGAAAGTGTTAATATTAGCGAGAGCGGATATCTTGTCAAAGTATCCGGATTCAGATTTCATACAGGTAAGAGAGTGTTTTGTTGAATAAAATTAAATATTATTATAGCTATAGTTTATTTAGGAAATTAAAACGGTATATGATAATAAAATATATCTTGAAAAACAATAAAAACAGATTTACAAAAAAAATATAATTACATTTCATTATTTGAATACATCATCAATTAAGAGAGGTATAAGAAAAATATCAAGCCAATATGATTAAACGAACAAGAAATTTCAAGGAAATTTTATTTTTACGTATATTATTTATCATTAAAAATATCGGTAGTAGTCGAGTTTTTCGATCAAGCGGTGCTTACTTAATTCTCTTCGTATGTTATATTTTTTTCAAGAATAGTTCATCCGAGAACAACGACTATCATGTTTTACAAAATCTCGAATCTCATCGGGATCATCCTAATGGTGAAGGTGTGAGAAACAAAATTGATGATACTCTATTTGCAAATATGTCTGTGATCCCAGAATCTATTGGTAAGTTGCAAGAAATTTCTCAACGGAACAAACTTTCCGTTCAATCAAATACTTCTGAGTTCTTAATCAATAAGAAATTTCCGAAAAACGCTTTGCTTTATTGAAAACTTTTTATTTATTTTCATTCTGGATTAATAATTACTTTTTTAATTCTTAAAACACGCGAACTTTTTTATATTATTTTAGTATTTTAAAAGTCAAAATACTTGCTATGATAATTTCCATATTTCGTAATTCACCTATATTCTTTTTCTTGCTTTTATTTTTACTTTAAATTGTAATTACCTCAATTATTGAGATAATTAATACTTAATATTCTTGTATATAATTATGCTAATATGTACGATTGTAAAATTTCTAGAAAGCATTTCGAACAAACCAACATCTCCCAGAGCATTTGTCGAGTTCTACGATGGATTTCTAAATGAAGAAACCAACATTTCTGTGACATTCAGGTAAGAAATCTAAATTCTCAGTCTGTATTCTTTTAAATTTAACGACACATACATATAAAAACGTTGATTCTGTTATAATTTTGCTAAATATAAAAAAGCTTGAATCTTATTTTTTTTACAGGTGGAATCAACCTGAATTTACAGACGAAGTAATACAAGGATACACAATGCAGTGTTGGTTCATCGAGAACCAAAAAAAGATTCAAATCTGCGACGGCAAAAGTATCTCAGCTACAATATTGGAGTACACGGTGCATAATCTAAAATCTAACACGACGTACTATTTTCAAGTGCAAGCGCATACTAAAGTTGGTACTGGCCCTTACACAGATTTAATTGATGTATCGACTTCGCACGAAAATCCAATACCGCAATTATTGATAGTATCGGACAATGTTATTGCTATATGGGATCTGGATACAAAAATCAACATTAATCTCGTTGAGGAAGACCACTTACTTGTAACGAATGCCATTTATTCGATGGCGGAACATAAAATTTATTGGAGTGACGTAGGGAGCATAATGATGTACAATATGAATGAAAACAATATTATAGAAATAGTTGCGCTTCAAAATAGTGCGCAACAACTTTGCATCGACTGGGTAGCAAGAAATCTCTACTGGTTGCAAGAAGACGAAAATACATACAATATTTATTATATAATGAAGCTTGACTTAACAATGTGGGAAAATGGCATAATAAAAAATGATAAGATTTCGAAAACAGGAATCTCAGATTTAAGAGTTCTCAATCTACACATAGTGCCGTTTATGGGGTACGTTAACCTTCATCTATTTGAAATATATGAACTATATTTTTATTAAAGATTAATACTAATTTCTAATTTTTTGATAATTTCATATGATTTTGTAATTAGAATCAAAAAAGTTATAAAAATTAATAAATAAACACAATTATAAAAATTTTAAATTTCACCATAAAAGTTTTTTCTGGTATTGATATAATAATGTTCTATAATAAGTAAAATAATGCATATACTTTTTAGAATTTTACATTTGACGTATTACACTAAGGATAAAAAACTTTGGATAATGCAAATGGATCTTGATGGAAAAAACGCTCGAAATTTTCAGAAAAATTATTTTGCTATGTGCCCCTTTTCATTCAATGCATTATCTTTTAATTTCATGAAAATTGACGACACTAAAGAGCCACTAATTTATTGGCTAACAAATGATCTTCTGATTGTGACAGACATTAATGTTTCTATGTGCAATTTGATTCTACAAATCGAAAAAACTGAAGTATATAAAATGTTCGAATCTATAATAATTGACAAGACAAACATTTACATTTTCATGTCTGAAAACGATTATTTGTATGTTTTGAAAAAAAAGTATGCACTTCTCGAAAGCGTAGACGCATTCAAATACATTCAAAAAATAGAAAAGTTATCCTGGTTTAAAAATTCTAGTTCTTTGGAAGGTTTCAATCTTAAACCTTTGCAATCTTATCCTCCAACGAAATGTCTGACACCTGAGAAAAGAGTTTACAATATAGAAGAAGTGATGGTAACAACGAGCAGCATCAGTGTAAATCTTCCGGAGCCGGGTGTTAAGAGTGGATGTGAAAGATATAATTTACCTACCACTCTATATACCATCCACATAAGTTATTGTTTGGATAATGAGCTTAACAAGTTCGATAATATCACCGTACAGACGTACGAGCGATATTACGAGATTCAGAATTTAACGGCATTTACAGAGTACAAGTTACTGCTAGTAATCAGCAATTTTTACTTTGATCAATTATCGATGGACCCGTTATTCGGCTCGGAAGTGACACTGAGAACTGAACCGAGCAAGCTTGACGCACCGGAAAATGTGACAGTTCAGGCTCTTACGCCTAATATAGCGGCAGTTTATTGGATGCCACCCGAGAAATTAAACTGCGTGCCCGTGATCTACAAAATATATTGGAAATTAGTTACCAACAGTACACAACAAATAAACAAGGCACTTATCAATAACATCGAACATAAGGCAGACAACAAATTTGTTACGATAATCGAATCGTTGATACCACAACGGAAATACATGATATATGTACGTATGCATCCAGTCAACTACAGCGATCTTTATGTTGACAGTTCAAGCAAAATCTTGTACATGTATTCGGAACCAAACAATATAATTTTGAACGGGGTTAGCATAAATAGTATGAATATCTCGTGGATTCCTAGCGTTAATTCGATAATTAATTACGAATTGGAATACAAAAATGTTGAGATGCAGGAATGGCAAATAGCAAACAATTTTGAGTCGAATAATGAGAAAATAATGTACTATTTTAAAACCTTACTACCAGGAACTCGATACGAATTTCGTTTGATACTGAGATACCCCAAATACGAGAAAAATTTTACATGGCCGTCTGATGGAAGATTTATTTTTTCAACACTGACAAGTAAGAGCAAATGAAGATGTTATAACATTAGATGCTTATTTTAAATATAAAAATGCTTAAAGAATTTAAAAATTTTTTAATTTTTAATAATTAAGATTATAAATAGAACTAAGATTTTAAATAAAATAAAGATATTAAGAGCATATTTTTGCATAACAAAGGTGATATTCCGTTCACTTCTGGAATATTAGTTATGCAATATTACTTACCATTCACCTTAAGCCTTGTCGCTATAATTATTTGCGTCTGCTACTTTTGCTATTGTAAGTATATTTGATACACATTTAGATCTTTAATTGCAGAAAGATTATATTTAATGTAGTATATAGAGATTTTCTAAGAAAAGTTAATCTACTTATTAAAAAGGCGATGTAAGTTTTGCAATACATATTATTAGATAAGTATATTGTAATTTTATATCAGTGTATCGACAACGTAAAGAAGATAACGAGCAAGTTTTGCCTCCGATAATGACCGATATCGAATTAGCGATTCTACATGAGATACCTAACGGTAACGTTCAATTCAATACGTTATACAATCCTATATTGGAATATAATTCGAATGAATATTTACTGACCGAAATCAAACGTGATCAAATTAGACTGGAAAAACTTTTAGGCAATGGCGCATTCGGAATGGTAAAAACTAATTTTTTCATTGTTATACGCTAATTTCTAGATCACCAGAAATTGAAACAGACACAGCATTTATCGATAAACATAATTACATAAATAATTATTTATTAAGAGATTATAAGTAATGCAAAATTTTTGTAAGATAACATACATACGCACTATATTATGTATTTTTCGTTAAATTATTTATTACAAAATAAAATAATGTCACACTTGACATTAAATTATATATTTTTTAATAAAGTATATGTGTGAATTAATTTTGCAGGTGTTTCAAGGAAAAGTAAAAAATTTAGAAACACCCGGCACAGAGATACCCGTTGCCATAAAAAAGCTTCGAAAAAATGCTTCTTCGCAAGAGAAAAAGAAGTTTTTAGAAGAGGCCAGGCTTATGAATCACTTTCGACATAAACATGTGCTAAGATTGCTGGCCGTTTGCTTAGACGAAGATTCTCCATTAATCGTGTTAGAATTAATGAAAATTGGTGATTTGTTACAATATTTGAGAGATAATCGAAATTTGCAACCATCAGATTTGCATGCTCTGCGTCTGCAGGATTTGTTCGCCATGTGCGAAGATGTTGCTCGAGGTTGTTGCTACCTGGAAAACTTGCGTTTCGTTCATAGAGATCTCGCGTGTCGAAATTGCTTAGTATCCGCGAGAGATCGCGAGAATCGTATCGTCAAAATTGGCGATTTTGGATTAGCTAGAGATGTTTACAAGACTGACTATTATCGCAAGGTAAATAAAATTATTTAACAAAAATAAAATTGTTTAGAAATGTTTTGTCGTAATAATACATTTTTACTTTGGATAATATTTAAGAAAAATAAATTATTTCTATTTATATAAAGTAAGAGATAAGTGAACATTTTTCGTTTTAGCACGAATACTCTAAAAGTAAACAACTTGAATCAGAAGATTAACTTCGCTAAAATTACGTTTTAGAAAGGACAAGGTTTGCTTCCTATTTGCTGGATGGCGCCGGAATCTTTGGTGATTGGAATATTTACTTCCCAGAGCGACGTTTGGTCATTCGGGGTTCTAATGTGGGAAATTACATCGTTGGGCGAGCATCCCTACGTTGGCAGGACTAATCTGGAAGTGATAGATTATGTACGCGCTGGAGGCAGATTGCCGATGCCTCTCAATTGTCCACCGACTTTGTACGAGTTAATGCTGCGTTGCTGGAGTCCATTATCCAATGATAGACCAAACTTCAAACTTTGTCTCGAAAATATTATAGCTTTAAGAAATAACATAGAAGACACCTTACTGAGTTCAGTAGATATTGTTTAGCCGATAAAATTAAATTAATTCATGACGTTATTTTCCAAATGATCCAATGAAAAGTTCAACGTAGAAAAAATAATTTTATATAATTAATATTCTGCCGTTTTTTTTTCAAGTTTAATCTTAATATTAGATATTAATATTAGATTTGTCAATAAAGATAAAAAAAACATTTTTTAATATTACTTTGTGAAAAATTTTGTCGATTTAAAAACATAACATCTGTTTCTACAAATGTAAATAATGTGATAACGCTAGTACTTTCGAGTAGCCAAAACAAAGCCTAATAGTTCTGATTATAATTATTTGTAGATTGCTACAGTACTTTTAGAAATGTCTATTTCATATTAGATTAGCATTCTATTTTATATTCTTATAATTTTTCTTACTTAAATGCTTAAATAAAATACACAATCATATTATACGTTAATATATATAATTCACATTTTTAATATTAATATATAATAAAAAAATTAAATTTTATCACGTTTATATTTTTTTTTAATTTTCTAGAATGTTTCTCATCACCTTTTCTTTCACTTAAAATCTGAATGTAGGACTGAATTGATTTTAAGCGCAGAAATATTTTTTTAAAAATGCATTTAAAAAAGAGAATATAGCAAGTCATTCAAATTTATTGTGAAGCAAAGATCACAATCTTAAACAATCTTAAACATGATCAAATTCCAATTAAGCTTGATCAGAAATAAATTCAATTGACAATGAGATAGAATTGTCAAATTCATATCGTTTCTAATTTCTCTTCCCATATATCAAACAATAAAAAAATTAATAATTTTATCTGTTTTAACAATGGAAAAATACTGCAGATATCAATGATGAGTTAATCGTCGATTAAATTAATCGGAATTTGATTTAGAAGGTGGGCTCTCACACAGCCTATATCTCGCTCGGTAATCCGTCATTCCGATGCGGTACATAAAATATTTCACGTACTATAATATACATATATATATATATATATATATAGAGTTCAGTTTGAACCATTTAATTTGATATATAATTATTATGGTCTATCTCTTTTAATTTAAAAGATAAAAGCGATTGGCCACTTTTGGCGGAACATCCTGTATATATATATATATATATATATATATATATATATATATATATATATATATACGCGGTATATTCAATTATATATATATTTTAAATTATAAATTAATTATCTATTAAACGATTGATGTATCATAAAGTATCATTAATTTAACTTCGTTAAATTAATTACTCGATCCTGTCATTGATTGTTTAATTGTGCGTTCTCAATCTGAATCATATTTAGATCGTCGAAAAGTCGAATGATAAACTATCGGGCGTATAATATATTTAACTTTAAATATTGTTAAAAAAATTATTATCTTTTGCTCATAACGAAAGATCGCATCAAAACGATAATTTATTATTTTGAATTTCTGTCATCGTTTCTTGATTAAATATATAAATTACGCGAAATACAATCTTTGAAATTTCCTGTTGCGATATAAGTAGTCACGTATTATTTATAAGCGGTAATTACTCATTAATAATATTAATAATACTCGATTAAACAAATCTTAGAAATCTTTTATTAAAGCTGCGACGAGTATCTTTACAGAAGAAAATAAGTCACAAGTGGAATGAAACAAATAAAGAATAATAATTCGGCAAATGTTCAATTTAAATCGATCATTTGGATTCATTCTCAATTATTATGTTACTTATATTGGTCACCAATCACAAATATGCAAGCGCGTTATGTGTCGCTCGATTCAAACCGTATAATACAAACGTTTCAGTCCGTCAAAAACGATGTGCGCGAATAGTGGACCCTCATATATATATATATATATAATATATAAGAAACAATTGTCACAGTTGCAGTTTTTAATAAAACAAAAGGTATAAAAAATATATATGATTTGGTAAAACTTGGCGCATGAATAGTGACAAAACTAAAGCATTTATAATTCAGTTATTTTCTAGTTGTCTATAATTTTCTCGAACAATAATTCTATATCGCACATTTCTTTGCATTTGATCGCTTTTCTATTACATTATATTAAGAGGGAGTTACAGAAGGAGACTGATAATATTTATATTATTGCTCGATACAATCGAATGCATACGTGTCAGTTCACAACATCATCATTGGAAAAAAGTGAGCATTTATTAACCAAAAGTTTTATAATTTAATGATATGTAAGATGCATTGTGATTGTTATAAAAAGAAATTTTAAAAAGTAGCGCTAGAAGAGATCTCATGATTGATATACTAAACAATTCTCAAAAAATAATATATAATATATAATATATAATATAAAAAAATATCTATTTGATTAGCATTATTGGCATTATTCAGAATATCGATAAAATCATTATTCATATCTGAACCGTCAAGGATTGCGCGGAAACTGATTGAGCGCAAGTATTTCCAAAAAACAAAATTATTATGTCAAAAACGGCATTATGTGTTTTACTGAAAGTGTTAATGTTAGCAAGAGCGGATATCTTGTCAAACTATCCGGATACAAATTTTATACAGGTAAGAGATTGCTTTATTGAATATAATTAAATGTTATTATAGCTAATAGTTCATTTGAATAACTAAAACTGTATATGATAATAAAATATATATATATTGTATAATAATAAAATAAAAATATATAACATAAAACAGTAGAAAAGTATGTATGATATTATGAAAAAAAAGGGTAAATTAAATGTACAAATCTTAAAAATTTTTTTTATTAATAGATGTTATATAGTACAAAATTAAGTATAATTAAGATGATACATGAAAACTTGATTACTGATATTATCTTTGTATCTCTTTCTTTATTTTTTTTTTAAATAAGTAATTTTAGCATCGATAAGATTTTGTGTTTATAATCCGCTACATTAATATACAATATAAATATGGTGACACTTGAACTATTTTTATGTGATTTTTCTTCCATTTTTAAAACCTCTTTATTTTTTTAAATATTTGTAATCATATAATTATTAGTATAATAAGATTTGTATTAAATTAGTTTTTATTTAACAAAATTAATTTAGAAAGCATCAATTTTTTGTATTAAAGGTTATTATACACACATATATATATATATATATATATATATATATATATATATATGTGTGTGTGTGTGTGTGTGTGTGTGTGTGTGTGTGTGTGTGTGTGTGTGTGTGTGTGTGTGGTAATAAATAAGTTTTTAAAAAGAATAGTCGTGCTAAAATAAATCACTTACTTTGAGAAGTTAAGTGACTCACCGTAAAAAGACCAAATCGTTAAACAAAATTGTTTCAACAATCGAAAAGAGCTACACTTTCACGTATTATTTGCTAAGAAAAACGGTTATAAATTCTTTTTGACCCTCATTAATTTATTCTGCGTGACTTTGCGTGGGCTATCGCATACAAATTGACATAGCTGCATATACATAACAGACCATTTAAATCAATAAACATCGAGCATTAAGCTACTATATTGATTTATATAACGTGTTCATTGGTCTTCTCCTAGCAGTCTTATTGACGTATAGTTAACGCGGCTATGTCAATTTGTATGCGATAGTCTTTTCTATTTTATATAAGAATCATGTTTGATATGCAAGAAGATATCTTGAAAAACAATAAAAACAGATTTATAAAAAAATATAACTACACTGTATTTAACACATTATCAACCACGAGAGGTATAAAGAAAAATATCAAGCTGATATGATTAAATAAACAAGAAATTTCACGGCAATTTTATTTATTTATACATATATTATTTATCATTAAAAGTACCGAAAGTATCCGCGTTTTTGGCCCAGCAATGTTTACTTAATTCTTTTTGTATATTATATTTTATCAAGGATATTCCAGTATCCGAGAGCGACGATTATCACATTTTACAAAATCTCAACTCTGATGAAATCTATGATGACATTTCACTTGCAAATATGTCTGTGATTCCAGAATCTATTGGTAAGTTGCAAAGAAATGCATAAATTATTAGCAAAAAAAAAAAAAAAAATGTTTACGACAAAAAAATTGTAAATATAATTTATACATTTAAGAGAGTAAAACCAAAATCTAAAAAAAAAATCTTTTAACAGCGAGAAAAATATAAATTTCATTTTGCAAAAAAAAAAACGTAAAATTAATCAAAATTTAATATAAGGCAGTCAATTATTTCATTTTGCTAGTTTATTTTTCTTTAAAACAATCGCAAATATTGTTCTTCTGATTTCTTAATTAATAAGAAATTTCCGAAAAACACTTAATGATATATTAAAGATTTTTTTATTTGTTTTTGCTCTGGATTAACAATTATTTTTTTTTAGTCTTAAACCACGCAAACCTTTTTATATTGATTCATTATTTTTAAAATTAACACTTGCTGTGTCAATTTCCATATTCTGTAATTTATCTATATTTTCTTTCTTACGTTTATTTTTACTTTAAATTGTTTTTTCTGTGTTATTGAGATAATCAACTTAATATTTTTGTATATAATTATGCCAATATATACGATTGAACAAAATTTCTAGAAAGCGTTTTAATCAAACCAACATCTCCCAGAGCATTTGTCGAGTTCTACAATGGATTTCTAAATGAAGAAAACGACATTTCTGTGACATTCAGGTAAGAAATCTAAATTCTCAGTCTGTATTCTTTTAAATTTAACGACACATACATATAAAAACGTTGATTCTGTTATAATTTTACTAAATATAAAAAGGCTAAAATCTTATATTTTTACAGATGGAACCAACCTGAATTTACAGACGATGTAATTAAAGGATACACAGTACAATGTTGGTTTATCGTGGACCTAATAAAGATTGAATTCTGCGACAATATGTGTTTCGTAGCTACAATATTGGAGTACACGGCGCTCAATTTAAAACCTAACACGACGTACTACTTTCAAGTTCAAGCGTATACTAAAGTTGGTCCTGGCCCTTACACAGATTTAATTGATGTATCGACTACGCATGAAAATCCAATACCGCGATTATTGATAGTATCGGAAAATGGTATCAAAATATGGGATCTAGATTTAAAAACTATCGTTAGTTTCGTTGAGCAAAATAATGTGGTAGCTGCCACTTATTCGATAGCGGAACAAAAAATTTATTGGAGCAACAGAGAGAAAGAACTAATGATATTGGAGCTGAATGAAAATAATATTACAAAAATAGCTGAGCTTCAAAATGTTGCGCAACATCTCTGCATCGACTGGATAGCTAAATATTTGTACTGGATGCAATTAGACGAGAATACATATATTTATCACATAATAAAGCTCGACTTAACAATGTGGAAAAATGGCATAATAAAATATGATAAGATTTTGAAAACAGAAATGAGAGATTTTCGTGTCGATTTAAATATAGTACCGTTTATGGGGTAAGTTAATTTTCATCTATTTAAAAAATATATGAATTATATTTTCATTAAAAATTTGTACTAATTTGTAATTTTTCAATAATTTCATATGATTTTATAATTAAGGTCAGAAGTTATAAAAAATAATTAATTAGCACAAATTTAAATATAAAAATTTTAAATATTTACTATATAGATATAATTCACCCTATATATGTTTTTTTATGCTTTTATTATAATAATGTATTATATAAATTAAAATAATGCATATATTTTTTAGAATATTATATTGGACTAATTATATTACGAATAATGAAAAATTTCAATTAATGCAATCAGATCTTGATGGAGAAAACGTTCGAATCTTGCAGAAAAATTTATCTATGTGCCCCTTCTCAGCCAATATTTCATTATTTTATCTAAAAATTGATAACATGAATACTAAGAAACCGCTACTTTATTGGCTAACAAATGATCTCTTGATTGTGACAGACATTAATGTTTCTATGTGCAATTTGATTTTACAAACCGAAAAAAATGAAATATCTAAAATATACTTCGAATCATTAACGATTGACAAGACAAACATTTACATTTCTACATCTGACAATAATTATATGTATGTTTTGAAAAAAAAATATGCACTTCTCGAAAGCGTAGACGCATTTAAATACATCCAAAAAATAAAGCGACCTGACTCAACTTATAAATTTTACGCTTTTGGTAAATCTTTGCAATCGTATCCTCCAACGAAATGTCTGACACCTGAGAAAAGAGTTTACAATATAGAAGAAGTGATGGTAGCAACGAGCAGCATCAGTGTAAATCTTCCGGAGCCGGGTGTCAAGAATGGATGTGAAAAATATAATTTACCTACCACTCTATATACCATCCACATAAGCTATTGTTTGGACAATGAGCTTAACAAGTTCGATAATATCACCGTACAGACGTACGAGCGATATTACGAGATTCAGAATTTAACGGCATTTACAGAGTACAAGTTACTGCTAGTAATCAGCAATTTTTACTCTGATCAATTATCGATGGACCCGTTATTCGGCTCGGAAGTGACACTGAGAACTGAACCGAGCAAGCTTGACGCACCGGAAAATGTGACAGTTCAGGCTCTTACGCCTAATATAGCGGCAGTTTATTGGATGCCACCCGAGAAATTAAACTGCGTGCCCGTGATCTACACAGTATACTGGACATTAGTTACCAACAGTACACAACAAATAAACAAGGCACTTATCAATAACATCGAACATAAGACAGACAGCAAATTTTTCACGATAATCGAATCGTTGATACCACAACGGAAATACATGATATATGTACGTATGCATCCAGTCAACTACAGCGATCTTTATGTTGACAGTTTAAGCAAAATCTTGTACATGTATTCGGAACCAAACAATATAATTTTGAACGAGGTTAGCATAAACAGTATGAATATCTCGTGGATTCCAAGCGTTAATTTGACAATTAATTACGAATTGGAATACAAAAATATTGACATGCAGGAATGGCAAATTGCAAACAATTTTGAGTCGAATAATGGGGGGGAAATAATGTATTATATAAAAAACTTACTAGCAGGAACTCGATACGAGTTTCGTTTGATACTGAGATACCCCAAATATGAGAAAAACTTTGCATGGCCGTCTGATGGAAGATTTATTTTTTCAACACTGACAAGTAAGCAAATAAAGATATTATAACATTATACGCTTATTTTAAATATAAAATTGCTTAAAAAGTTTAAAAACTTATTAATTTTAAATAATTAGGTTTATAAGTAGAATTAAGATTTTAAATAAAATGAAATATTAAATATATTTTTGCGTAACAAAGGTGGTATTTCGAGCACTGCCGGAATATTAATTATGCAATATTACTTACCATTCATCCTAAGCCTTGTCGCTATAGTTACTATAATCTGCGTTTGCTACTTTTACTGTTGTAAGTATATTTGATACACATTTAGATTTTTAATTGCAGAAAGAGATTATATCTAATGTAGTATGTAGAGATTTTCTAAGAAAAGTTAATTTATTTGTTAAAAAGGCAATGTAAATTTTGCAATACATATTATTAGATAAGTCTAATTTTATAACAGTGTTTCGACAACGCAAAAAAAGTAACGAGCAAGTTTTGTCTCCGATAATGACCGACATCGAATTAGCGATTTTACATGAGATACCTAACGGTAACGTTCAATCCAATACGTTATACAGTCCCATATTGGAATATAATTCGAATAAATATATACTGACCGAAATTAAACGTGATCAAATCAGACTGGAAAAACTTTTAGGCAATGGCGCATTCGGAATGGTAAAAACTAATTTTTTCATTGTTATACGCTAATTTCTAGATCACCAGAAATTGAAACAGACACAGCATTTATCGATAAACATAATTACATGAATAATTATTTATTAAGAGATTATAAGTAATGCAAAATTTTTGTAAGATAACATACATACGCACTATATTATGTATTTTTCGTTAAATTATTTATTACAAAATAAAATAATGTCACACTTGACATTAAATTATATATTTTTTAATAAAGTATATGTGTGAATTAATTTTGCAGGTGTTTCAAGGAAAAGTAAAAAATTTAGAAACACCCGGCACAGAGATACCCGTTGCCATAAAAAAGCTTCGAAAAAATGCTTCTTCGCAAGAGAAAAAGAAGTTTTTAGAAGAGGCCAGGCTTATGAATCACTTTCGACATAAACATGTGCTAAGATTGCTGGCCGTTTGCTTAGACGAAGATTCTCCATTAATCGTGTTAGAATTAATGGAAATCGGTGATCTGCTACAATATTTGAGAGATAGTCGAAAATTGCAACCGTCAAATTCGCATGCTCTGCGTCTGCAGGATTTGTTCGCCATGTGCGAAGATGTTGCTCGAGGTTGTTGCTACCTGGAAAACTTGCGTTTCGTTCATAGAGATCTCGCGTGTCGAAATTGCTTAGTATCCGCGAGAGATCGCGAGAATCGTGTCATCAAAATTGGCGATTTTGGACTAGCTAGAGATGTTTACAAAGATGACTATTATCGCGTGGTAAATACAATTATCGTAAAAAAAGTATTCTTTTTTTTTTTGTCATAATAAGGCTGTTCGCATTCTATCGATTTTACATCGATTAAACTGTTTAATCGATGTCGAGCAGCACCAACGATTTTTGATCGATTAAACAGTTCAGTCGAGGACTCGTGCATATTACAATGCATCGACAGGCAATCGATCAACAGCAGCGCTCCGAGATGCACAAAAAGAAGGCTCTCGCTTACGCATTACTTTATCTTCATAAAAAAAAGAAAAAATATAGGTGATATTATGCTCATCCTGTAAAAAGTGAAAGATTTATTGAGATTTATAAGATCGAGTTTTAACGAGCTTCTTGTATTAATTGGCATATATATTAGAAAGAATTTCCCCATTTTCCCAGAAGAGAGATTGATGAAAATAGCACGCTCGATTGATAATCAATCGACACTTTTGTCAAAAAGCAATCCGATATCAAATCGATAAGTACGCGCGCTCTCATAATAATTCTAGGCTTTTTAATGATCGACTATGAAGAAAAAGTTGATAGTGTGTGCCCAGCCTAATATAATAGTATATTTTTATTTTGAATAGAACTTAAGAGAATCAGATTGTTTCTATTTATATAAAGCAAGAGATAAGGTAACGTTTTTCGCTTTAGCACGAATACTCTAAAAAATAAAGAAACTTGAACCAGAGGATTAACTTCGCTAAAATGACATGTTCTAGAAAGGACAAGGTCTGTTTCCTGTATGCTGGATGGCGCCGGAATCTTTGGCGATCGGAATATTTACTTCCCAGAGCGACGTTTGGTCATTCGGGGTTCTAATGTGGGAAATTACATCGTTGGGCGAGCATCCCTACGTTGGCAGGACTAATCTGGAAGTGATAGATTATGTACGCGCTGGAGGCAGATTGCCGATGCCTCTCAATTGTCCACCGACTTTGTACGAGTTGATGCTGCGTTGCTGGAGTCCAGCGAATGATAGACCAAATTTCAAATTTTGTCTCGAAAATATTACAGTTCTAAGAAATAACATAGAAGATACCTTACTGAGCCCAATGGATATTATCTAGCCGATAAAATTAAATTAATTAATGACGTTATTTTCCGAATGATTCAATGATGAGATGCTCAAAGTAGAAAAAATAATTTTAAATAACTAATATTCTGTCGTTTTCAAGTTTAATTTTAATATGTTAGATTTATCAATAAAAAAATGAGAAAGATTCTTTTTTTAAATCATACTTCGCGAAAAATTTTCATAATTAAATAACGTAACACTTATTTTAACTATAAACAACGTGACACTAGCACTGTTGAGTAACCAACGAAACTTAATAGTTCTGCTTACTATTATTATCGGTAGATTGCTACAGTTTTAATTACTATTATTATCGCTAGATTGCTAGAGTAGTTTTTGAAATAATATCTATTTTATATTACATTAGCACCCCCTTGTTTTATATTCCTATATCTTTTCTCGCTTAAATGCTAAACAAAGTACACAATCATATTAATATATATTAATATAACATTTTTTAATTTTAATACATAATAAAAGAATGAAGTTTTATAATATGTAAATTTTTTGTATCTTCTGGAATTTTTTATTCCATTCCCTCTTCTTTCAATCAAAATCTGGATGTACGATGGAATTGATTTTAAGCGCAGAAATATTTTTAAAAAATCCAGTTAAGAAAGAGAATACAGCAAATTACTCAAATTTATTGTGAAAGGGAGATCACTCTCTAAAATCCGACCAAATTTCAATTAAGCTCGATAAATTCGACTGACAATAAGATAGAATTGTCAAATTCATATCGTTCCTGATCTCTTCTCTCCCACATATCAAACAACAAAGAGATTAATAATTTCATCTCTATTAATAATAAAAAAATACCGCAGTGAATCAAGGACGAAATTAATCAGAGAATTTAATCATTGATTAAATTAATCGGAATTTGATCTACAGGTATAGGCCCTCGCACAGCGTATATCTCGCTCGGCGACCCGTCACTCCGACGCGGTCGTTGCTGCGCGTGATCGCGCGGCAAGGAATCCGCGCGGATCGCAAGATGTCGAGACGCCGCGCAACATAGCAGGAGAGCACGTGTCGCACGTTGGTCGCACGTTAGCTCTCGTCCACGTGCGCGTCTATCCGCGGTACACGATGACGTACCCGAGGACGCAGAGGTCGACTGTGGTCGACTGGGCGCCCGCGCCTACGAGACGTAACGTAGAACGCGGAGGAGTCCGTTGACCTTCGCCGAGGACGTGCCCATGTCCCCAGGCCGGGTCACACTCGAGTCTTGCGTTCGCAGGGGAACATGCACGAGGGCGATCGGACCGGGCACGTGGCGGCAGCCGCGCTCGATAAGCGCCTTCGGCGGCAGGAGAGAAGTAGGCCGGACGCGCACCTTCTCTTTCCACTGGCCACGCAGTGACGGCTCGATACGTCTCTCGAATTTTAAAGGCGTTTTAATGGAAAATTGTGTTTAGAGTTATGATGACACCATCGATCTTTAATAATATGTATTAAAGAAAATATATAAATTCTGCTATTCAAAATTAATTTAGGTTTTGAAATATATATTATACATATATATTAATGTGTTGAAATTTTTGAAAATATATATTAATATGTTTTATTAATATATATCTTTAAAAATTTAAATATACGTTAATATATATAATTTAAAACTTAATTTAATTTTGAATAGCAAAATTAATATTATTAGTCAACTACCTTTTATATAATTGTATATAATTTATACTGATCATTATTAATTTACTGACAATTAATTATGATAAAAAGCGAGTTATGCTACGTATGAAAAAAAAAATATATATATAAATTTAACTATTCAAGAGAGACTAGGACGTAATTTAAATTAGAAGAAGTATTAATATGTATTAGATGCTAGAGATTCAGGTGGGATATTAGCAAAACTTTGAGCAACGCGAAATTTGATTATTATTATCAATTATACCGATTATACAATACATCGAATTGCCAGTACATAATCCGCTACTGCGTTTCCTCTGTTCCCTGACAGCGGGATTCACCCTCTCTCGTTCCCCGGCTCTCCTTCTGCTACCCTGTCTCCAAGTATTTGTCAAAGGCGGTACAACGCCGCGAGTAACTCCACCCAGACTTGTGCGGGGTCTCGTCCGCAGACGCGTTCTCCTTAGGTAACCAGGTACATCGGAATTCGCGTTACGGATCGCGTTGAGCTTCCTCCGGACACTCCTACGTTACGCCCTTTTGAGATCGCGAACCCGGTCTTGCCAGGGCAAATGGCAAATCCGAGAGCACGAGAATGCCCCTTGTTTAATTTAACAAGTCGATCAGAATGTGGAGAGAGAGAGAGAGAGACAGAGGCGGCGAGATTTAAAATTTCTAGAATTGACGAAAATTATAGAAGTAGATCTTCCCTCCCTCCGTCTCTTAGAGAATTCTCGAACATTTCTTGTGACATCTTAGTAATCAAATGTTGAAATTGAAATTTTCTTAACGCGGAATACCTCCTCTCTAGCTTAAAAGGGGGCTCAATTAATTTTTACTCCGTCTTAATCTCTCTTTTCATCTTTATCTTACATTTTCTTAATGCATATTATTAAGCGACACTTATTTCTCTTCTTGTAAAACATTTCGCTCGGCTGTCGCACATTTGCCAGTCTGACCGATTTAAATGACGCGCGATAAATTATATCCCGTGCGACGTGTAGGGGAGATAAATTCCTTTACTCGTGAGAAATTGTCAGAGAGAACGTATCCTATGCTATCCTGCTACCTCGCAGCTCCCAAGTTGTGCCGACCGCTGCGAATTCCACGACGACCACGACGATCGACCAAGCTCCATCAACGGTATGCTGGCCTGATCGTCGACGAAATGTATTGTCACTTGATTGTCAATCGGCTTTTTACCGCGAGGCCGTTTATTAACACACTGCGTTACCCTTATTACAGACGTTGGCTCGTAGAAAAGGGAATGGATGTAATATATATAGGAGACGCTGAAAAAAATAATCATCGAAGCGACGAGTGTTTTCGGCAACCTGATGTTCGCTTTCGCATATTTACAGCATCGCGAAAAATCGTTAACGTTGTATCGTTGTTACGAAAGAGAATTACAACAAATCGTTTGTTTAAAATTATTCGCAATAATACTCGTGCCTCATGTGTCTGGGAAGCTACATAAACGTGCGAATATATGTATATATATATATATATATATATATATATGATTTAATTTGACGCATCATGCTAATTAACGTAAATATAAATGAACGCATTTGTGATTTTTTTTTTTTTTTTTTTTTTTTTTTTGAGGGTCTATTAGGTCACATTGCGACTCGCAATAATATGAAAGAGATGAAGTTTTGCAATATTTTGTTCAATTGCGAGGAATTTTGTTGTTGTTGTTGTTAAACAAAGGTGGCGACCACGAAATTATTTGGATCGATGTTACACGACTTTACGTGAAGTTCTGTTTTCCTGTTTCGAGATATATAAAATTTTTCAGGGAAAAGCTTGTAATTTTGGTAGATTTAACGAAATGTTCAGGAAGGCGTGAAAAACATGTGAATCGAATTGTAAAGTTCTAGAGTCAGGATCGTAAAAAAAAAAAAAAAAACTACCGCATATAATGGATGTATATTTTTTACTATTATATATTATTATATATTAAAAAAACCACACGCAACAAAACAGAAATAAGAAACTTTATATATTTAACTACAAGAAACTAATTATCGAATAATATTAACGTTACAATATATGATTACATATAATATATTTCGTCTATAAAAATATATTTTATATATAATATATAATATATATCATATATGTGTCCACTTTTTAAAAAGCCATGCTAAATCAATACTCGCAAGTATTGTTGCTTCTTTTCTGCGATGGTGATTGGTCATTTCGACATTGCACTGCATTACTTTTTTATATCAATAAAAGACTGTCTTGACTGACAATGAGCCGCGCATTCGATAGTTGAAATATTAAGTATGCGTATATAATTTTAATTTATATGATTTTGAAAAAACGGATAACTATTTTTAGTTAATATCTAAATAATTTTTTATAAATATGTGTGTGTATGTGAAAAAATTAATTAACGCCGTTAATGATTAAAACTCTTTCGAGTTCGAAAGAACAAGATTGAAAGGGAAATAAAATAATTTTATAACAGAATAGATTATCGCGTTTCGAAAATCAATAATTCTTCGTATATTGTGTAAAGATATAATTCTAGTATTGTGGAAGGAGTAGATTTTTTTTTAGGCAACATCCCATAAGATATAAAAAAAACTTTTATCTTTGTTTAACCAATATTGCAAGAGATATCTCGATTTTGATATTTCGTTGACATTTTGCGAAAATCTGACAGTATACTTATTATCGGACGATCGATATGAGCGTGAAAGAATTAATTAATGCTGCTAATAATTAAAACTCTTTTAAAAAATAAAAGATTACGAACAAAAGTATAGGAAAATTATAGTAGAATAGACTTCTGTTTCTTAGAAATCAATTTTTTCTATGTCGTATCACGTATGAAGATATTTCGAAGTTTCGAGGGGGACATGAAAATATTTTGGTGCCTCTTTTTCTTTACTCTCACGATTACTATCTTTCCTCCTTGCATTTTATTTAAATATAATAATGTTAAATATTATATAATAATATTTAAATTAATTAAATATAATAATATTTTATTATATGTATAATTATTTAAATATAATAATATTTTATTTAATATAATAAATATATAATAATTACGGTATCTCTCTTACAAGTCCGACCTGTCCGGCATGAGTGACCCTACCGCTATCAGCGTTTTTTGAATGAAGTTTTGATCGCTTTAAGAGCGATTAAACCCAATTTACCATGAATATATATTTAACCAAAAAAAAGATTTTGAGAGAATCTAATTAATAAAAATAATATAAAGTATATTCCCCGTTTTTAATACTCTTTTGTCTTTAAAGTACAAGATATTTCGCCTTGATCAATCAATCAAACGATTACTCAAAGTATTTCATTGATTCTATATAATAATTCAAGTACCCCTAATAACCCAAGACGAAGTATATGACGTCATTATTGTATAATATGATGTATACATAAAACATTCCAGATTTTATTCCAAAGTACATATATTTAAAATGTTTAAAATATTTACAATAATTATATATTATACAATACATATACAATTGACTTTTATTGCTACGCGATATATCGAATAAATGTTTTAGATATTCGCGAGCGGCGATTGTACGAAAAACACATTCGGTAAATTGCAAATGTCACTTTGGGGCATGTAAGTTTACAGCACGACTCGGCGTGTAATTGTCAGACTGTGATTCGCTGAGTGGCATAAGAAAATGCGTTTTCCCCACAATTAACGATACTTTAATACAGATATATGGTCACACTTGACTGGAGTTACCCAGTCGACGTCACTAGGAGATCAGATTCACCGAGAAGTCGGTCTTACGTTACGAAAACAAGACTCGAGGGGGGAGATCGTTGTTAATAAAAAATTCATCTTTCTCACGTGATACGCGAGTAAATTCCGCGTCGCAATTGTTTTGCCGACGAACCGTGTAATAATTCATAATAGTGCGTAGCAAAATGAAATTTCGCGCCTTTATGTCTCGCCGACTTATCCGACTATCGCGAAATTGTACAAAAATAACATTCTCATTGCATATTTAGTATATTTAGTATACATTTTACAATTTACATCGTGTGTAATAATCTCACTCTGATTTTCTTATATCCTTATATTATCGTTTTACAATAATGATAAAAGTTGAATAGATTATTGTAAATTAGAACGTAGATTCATATTCCTAATGAATGGTGTATTGCATTATATTAGGTGGAAAATACAGCTTGAGTCTTAAATAAAATGATAATTAATTAATAATTAATATTTATTAAATAAAATAATAATTAATTAATAATTAATAATATAAAATAATAATTAACTAATAGTGGGGTAATTATCGAGAAACGTGCAACAAAAATAAACGCATACGTATATATGCAAATATCAATATACGTATAATACATTCTCAAAGTAAGAGGACTGTGATATACATATAATATTAGAAATATTAATGTTTATGTCAGAAAAACGCGGCTTGATTTAACTGCCTTCCTCTAAATCACGTTTATGTCTTATCTTTATTTCTATAATTTTCATTTCTTTCTTATTATATCATATATTATATTATATGACATTTATATACAATACTTGCTTTATGTGTGCGTGCAAAGACTTTTATTATATATATATATATATATATATTACTTTTAAATCGGTATCTCTCTCTGGGAGATAATTTACACGCCATTATTACGCCACTGCGATTATCTAACGTCTGTGAGAAAGAGAGATGATAAGAGAGAACCGCCGCCTCCAAATCCTCTACACGAATCTACTCTCCTGATAAACGAATCATCGTGCGCGTCGCGAACTCACCACGCTCGTAACTGACGCGCTGCATCCACGCACGTCTTATTAATCGTCTCATCAGAGTCAGTGTCAGAATGATATTTTTATTTAATTGATAATATCGCTACAGATCAATTCCATTGATATAAAACAAAAAAGAAATAAAAAAAGAGGAGAAAATAATTATATTAAATATGTTTATAAAAAAAAATAAATTCGTATATAATTGACACTTTAATATCTATCCTTATCGCGCTCACACACACACACACACACACACGCGCATATTATACAGTAATTATTGTAATGCGCGAGAAAAACGTTATTATACACGGAAATAAATCCGCAAAGCGTCAGCTGATCAGCTGAAAAGAATCTCAATTATTATGACGTCGAAGAGGCTCTTCTTTGGTCGTGTCTGTGTATCTCGATCGGTCTGTCTCGCGAAGCCACCTCCTTGCTTCCTCGCGAATTGTGCATTCGCGAGCGTATAATCGTTTCTGCCGACCCTAACTGCCGGTCGACCGGTTCTCCTTCTTCACGTTGAATATCGGTGAGTGGAAAGGGGGAGAGAGAGGTGGGGGATGTCCGAACGATGTGCGAAATATGGTAAAAGGGTCCGGGAACACCGTCAGGCCTTCGAATTGGCGAACTCCGTAGCAAGATAGCATCTTAGGCGAGGAAGTGATTCGCAAATTCGTACTACGTAACTGTCTCCTCGCGTTCATATGGTATGTACTTTCGTCCGCAAAGTGTGCGAAAGTGTGCGTGTGCGTCGATCTCTCTCTCTCTCTCTCTCTTTCTCTCTCTCTCTTTCGGTCGAAAGAATCCGCTTATCGAAATCCCGTTTGTCGGCAGTGTCATCCTCTTGATCGAACTCACGATAAAGCTGGTTTTATTACGGGATCTTCCTCAACTACCGTTCCTCCTAAATAGTAGCTCGTAAATTATTCACTAGAAAGAATTCTTGGCTAATTTTGCGATTTGTGCCTATAATTAAATATATATCTCTATCCCCTTTAACTATCTTCTCTTATAATTAAAGATCGGATTTTTATGTAGAAATATATTTTTTTAAAGAAACAATTAATAATTAAAATTTAGGTTCTTCACAATATCTAACATATTTCATCGATAACGTATACCAATATACATTTTCTATGCAAAATATATTTAAAATAATATATATGCTAGATATATGTCAAAATATGTTTTTATAAAAACTGTCTTTTTTTTTTTTTTATACTAATAACGTTTATGTATGTTACTACGTAAATATTATTCATTTTTTAAACTGAGTAAATATATTTCTTAAACGTTTCTTTTTTTTTTTTTATTATTTTACTTATATTATATTGATACAATTAATATAATTAAAACGATTGGTTTGAAAATTTATATATTTATTAAAAAAATTGTGTGGAAGGTATTATAAATTATGCACGAAATAAAGATTGCTATTTTATTTCATAAGAATTATAATTTGAATCGCAATAAACTATTAATGTTTTCTCTCAAGATTAGAGAAATTGTAAATTTGTGTGTCTGCTGAAAAAATTAACTTGTATGAAAATAAACATGCGTACGTTCTACATCGCAAGATGTGATAAAAGGCTATATTAACTTTATAATGTAAAATTGTTTAAAATATATATAAAATATATATATATATATATATAAACAAAATATGCAGATATAAATAAAATATATAAATACTCGTCACGGGAAATTGGATCATCTGTATTGGATAGTTGCATTTTTCCAAAACTTGGTGTATAATCGCGGTGTGCAGTAGATGCACCAAGCACGTGGTGAGATAAGAGCGCAAGAAGCTTCAAACGTGATATGCGCGCGCGGATGAATCCGAGGGATGTGCGCAATGTTCGACAACGCCGAGATATTATTAGGGTAGCATGAAATCGTAAACCTCACTCGGTACAGTGTCTCTCACTGCGATGAAAATCCTTACGATGAAATAACGAAAGAATAATTATATTATTTCCAGGGTTGGGAACGTTACTCTATAAAAGTAACGCGTTACCGTTACCGTTGCTTGGAAAGTAACGACTCGTTACTTTTTCGTCATGTTTTTGTTTTTTGTAATGCTAAAAAAAGCTATTAGATTATAAAATTATTTAATAATCAATATTAAATGTAATAATCTATGTTACAATTAGAAACTCTAAATTAATCTCTATATAGCAAGCGTTTTTTTTAATTAAACTTATTTAATGATTTTAATTTTTTATGTTAATATCTTTACTTTTTAATACACTTATCTTTATAGGAATTTAAATTGTAATTTACAAGTTTCAATTTTGTCGAAAATTTTTATCAAACATTATTTTTAAATATTGATAAGAGAAATATTGATATTATTAAGAGTGTATCCCAATATTCACTGTCAAAATACTTTTCAAGAAATATATCTATTGAATAGATATAAGATAATAAAAACCAAAAAATAACGATAAAAGTAATTCGTTACTGTAAAAATGTAACGACGTTACCGAAAAAAAGTAACTATAACGGTAACGACGTTACAAGTAACGCGTTACTTCCCAACCCTGATTATTTCCAATAATTCTTATAAGAAGAGAATTATTATTAATAATACAAAAATAATAAAATGGACAAGGATGACAGATAACGCATCGGGAAAAAAAAAAACAAAAAAAACGATGGTAACTTTGTGATCGCGATACTATCGGATGAGATACCGCGAAGATTATTGTTAGCTTGAGAATCGTCGTAAGTGGATGAGTTTGACGTCACCGAATCGACGTTTGGAAAGTCACGTAGAGGATAACCTGTTGAGCAATATCAGCGTGCGCGGAATCCGGCGATCAGGAAAGCGAGTTGGTGGTTGGTGTCCGCTTGATTATGCTTGTACGTATTATAACAGTGGCTCTCAAATTACCCGTGTAACGCATCGCTCCGTGAAATGGCGCGCAGATTTAGATGCGCGAATCGCACTATATATAACACGTACTTTGGAGAAGATCTTTATTGCTCCTCCCTGCAACCCCCAAGAACAGGAGAACTTTGCAAGATTGAAAGATAAAAAGGATAAAAACGTATCGAAGAAGCGAAACGCGTATCATTAAGCAATTCACAACTTTGAATTAAGTGTGACAATAATATCCTCGGCGCAATTAAATCCTCGTAATTAACGTTCGTGTTTTATTCGCGAAATATGAATTTCGCATTTATCGAGATTACCGTACCGTCGATATTATCGAAACGACCAGATCTTAAATGAGGTAATAAGGAATTTATTCGTACATGTATGCCAACCACTGTACATTGGAGAACGCGAGGGAAAGAAGATTCTAGCGGAATATGAATGTCCCATATACGTAGTGCCCTATGCCTCTTGGCAGACTGAACCGGTCAGGTAGACCGGATCGCAATTAAATCTCAATCAGGATACGCAGGAAGGAGAAAGAAGCGTGCCAGTTCCTTCGACGGGGATTATGGAGAGTGCCCAAGTTTCCATCAAGTAAAGCAATCTACCAGGAGAACGCGAATGAACGTTGGTGGAACGTCGGCTATCTGTCAAACAGCTGATGCCGCGCAGCGGTTCTCAAAGTTGAACGAGTAGAATGTCACTTTACATGTTATGTTGCTTTACATCGCAAAATGAATTTTGAAGCGATTGCGCAAACTGATTTATTAATTTATTTGTATAAACAGGAAAAATTTGAACAAACTAACATATTTGCAATAATTATTCGTTATTGATCTTCGCGCGATGACGTGTCAAATAATACTAATTACAATATATTTAAAGAGCGTACAGATGTAGCGTAAATTCATATTTTTGGTTTACTATTTTCTCTTAATTAAATTGTGAGAATAATTATTATATATATTAGTTATATTATTAGGGAGATTAGGATCTTTGGCAATTTTTTAGAAAATATTGTGCATTTTATCTTGCTTTTTATATACCACAGCTCTCATTGTAATATGCTTATCACGCTCTCGGGATTTTTTCGTACGTGATATTACGCGAGGCACGCGAATGTCGGCCACTCTGCCATTTTTCATCGAACATTCTAACGAAGAATAAACACGCGATTTTGTAGTCGCATGCTCTCTCGATGCATTTCCCTTCGCCGGACAAGCGCGATCGATATATCAGTTTCATATACCGATACCAGTTCTCGTATTTAAAAATGACAACCTTTCAATTCGGCGCGGCTAGACGGGTGCGGCTTTTATATACAGGGTGTTACCGAAGCGCATGCACGAACTTTAGAAATCGAGAAGTTTAGCTAATATGTACGCCCACAATTCATTTTTCGGCAACATTTCATATATAAAAATGATACAAAGAGAAACATACGCCATACCATTTGACAGACCGACCTCAGGGTTTGAAGGATTTTAATCGCACGTGGACGCCAAGACACACAGGCGTCGTAGACGTCTCATGTGTGATACATCCTTTGCAGTAATTCGTAATTTTCTCTCCCTCTCTCCTTTTCTTTTTCTTTTTTTTCTTTTTCTATCTCTCTGCAGATATGTGGGTTTCCTATGGCAGTGGCACACAGTCGGTGTATATCGTAAGTGGCTGCGGTATTCGGCTAGTCAGATCGATGAGGCGCCGTCGTCGTGGCGCCTCGTAAACGCCCAGTCTCTGTTCCCTTCGTTAAATCCTTCGTCCCTGGGCCTGTTTGCTTTTCTGGCATTTTTGCGCGATATTCTTTTCATCTCGAGATTCTAATCGACATTTTCTTTTTAAATAATTAATTCTTGAAACCTCCCGCAAATTATACGGGCGATTGCAGCTATTTTCCAATCTCGCGCGCGACACAGAGCTTTTGATGCAATTTGTGATTTATTTCATAATACTCCAACGTTAAAATATATCTGTAAAAGTATTTATATATACGTGAAAAAATTTACGGTGTTCCGTTATCGCGAAACAATCGGATAATTTTTTATTCCACTGTCATTTTCATTTTTACGCCTCGACGCGCATTTTTACCACGGCCGACGCTATAATTTAACACACGGAACGTGTTTTTATATCGCCAACTTTGTCAATGTCACGTTTGAATATTTCTACATGGAAAAATATGAATACACATTCGATTTTCAACATTATTTACCAGATCGCTCGTGTTGACAGTCGACTCGCGTCTCGCGTTTTAACGTCGTAAACACGCCCGTTTGATCTCGCGCGAATATATTTCAATTCGAATGCGTGCTTAACGGACACATTTGGATTGAAACTCGCGGATGAATAGCCGCATTTAGATAAACGCCCGGACCAATAATCTTCTATACATCGTCGTACATATATTTTAATCGGCGTCACAGCAAGATTGAGATTTCTATTTTCCTTCAGTCGAATGCTAAATAACGATTGCAAAAAACAAAAAAAAAAAACATCTAAAACACCAAAAAAATCGATACCTAACAATAATATTTTTCAAAAAAAAAAAAAAAATTTAATTATCAATTTTTCATACTACTAGAATAGGCTAGGCCCTTAAATAGAATTTCGAGCGAAAGGCACGAAGTAAGGAAGGAGCGAGAACTGTAAGAACGTATGTGCGGGATTCATGGAAGTATCGCAATGCGGGATGCAAAAGTAGGGAACGATTCGAGCCGCGCGATAATGACCGCTATGCAAATATATAGTATCTCCGCCACGCTCTTAATAAGCATATGTATTACCGAACGGCATTGTCGAACGGTGAAGTTCTCTCGTGTTTCGTAACGCTTCGCCAGACGGCCGTCGGTCACGGGCTCTTTAATTAGGATTTTAATTGCTCGTTGAATCTCTCTCTCTCTCTCTCTCCCTCTCTCTCTCTCTCTGCCCGATCTCTAAGTACGTACAATATTAAGCGCTTGGAATAAATTTGCGCGCGGGAGGAAGTCTTAAAACGCGATCCTGCGCATCTAATTACATCGATAAGCGGAGATTATTTTGATTCTCTCTGTCACAGAATTATATGCCGTCTTTGTTAAATTATATACGTATACAATAGTTCACGCGATAAACTTTGAGAATGTTTCGGAATTTTCGAAAAATTATTTAGGAACATTATTTTGGAAATAAATTTTCTTTTCTTTCTGTGATAATATATAAAAGTTGTAAAAATCGACTTACATATATGTCTACGTTGTAATATATTTTTTATTTTCTTTTTTTTTTATTAAAAATTATAAAGCTTGTAAAACTATTGATCAAATTTGTTCTCCAATTGTGATCGCTATAATCGAATGATAAGATTAATTTAAGTTGTCTATTATTAGGAAATAGAATTATTATAATAAATTTTTTTTATATTTCAATTTGAGATCGCGCATTCAGACTAGATTGAATTTTGCGTTTTCAATGGTAAACTTTTTAAGCAATTAATATTGTCTGATATACTTAAGCAGAAGGTCATCGCTGAAATGCAATATAGCTCAATTCAGTTTCAGTAATTGGATCATTCTATTATCCCCGACAGCACTGCAATCGTATTACAATCAGCATTGAAATTAATGCATCGCTCATAGTGTCGTAGAGAATGATACAATTAGAAGTTATCTTTTTGGGACATTTATCGGAAATGGTCACATTGCTAAGAAGCAAGTGTGTACACAAAGGGAATCAAAGTTACAATCGAAATGGGAATTCAAGGAAAGTGGAGATCTCGAGTATCCTGCAAATTGCAATCACGATCGTCGGTTTCGATTACACAAGGATAATGGAGTTAATTTCTCTAAATCTCGCTGCGCCAATTATTCAGATCCATATGAAACTTCCTGTTGTAGGACTTTAATATTGAATCTTGACCCTCGCGGATTATCTGCAAAATTCCATATTTGATTTGGCGAAACGCGGCGGATAATCCGCTTGCGTGCGCGACGATAAGAGCAAGTAGCACAGATATAGAAGAGATCGTACGCTGAAAATTACTATACTTCGTGAGATATACTAGAAACCGGTAACAGAACGCTGTCAGATAATTATTGAATCGACTCGCTCGGGCGATTACATTAATTTGCGAATTAATTCGCGAATAGAAGTCGCGGGCGATTTACATTAACTACTCGTTCCGGATTATTGCGCGAGAATTCGCCGAGAGATTCACCGACGAGGAATTACGGTAACCTTACGACTCCAACCGAATACGAAACTGGTCTCGTAAGAAAAATGACACGAGGGAAGAAATAGATCACGCGAGAATCACGTTTGAGATGCGCGAGCAGAATCGAATTCGCTCGCTATTTCTTCAATTTCGGAATTTCTCCACTTTTCGGCGATTGATCCTCGTGTAATAGCTCCTTTTCCTCGGCGAACCGTGAATTACTGGGAATATATTCGGCGTAAAAAAAAAAAAAAAAAAAAAAACCCCGCGATATTAAAATGCGGCTCGTCTTTTGCATTCACGCGATCGTAGTAAATTTCGGTGCGCAAAGAGGCCGATGCCTCACGAGAGATTTCTTTTATCGTCGCGCATTAATTAAAATCGTCCGCTCTGATTACTCCGCGAGAATCAATGTTGTTAACGGCGTCGTCGCTTTTCTTTTACCGGGAAGATACATTCGCCTTCACGCGCGACCAACTGTAATCAATTTCTCGGATGCGACAATATTCAACAACGATGTTCGTTCAAGCGATATATTCCTCGCTTGCGATATGCAAGGTGCTACCGATATGAACCGATGCTAGAATTAACGATGCGGGCCAAGGGAATTTTCTTCGAAACTTGACGTTGTAAAAAAAAAAAAAAAAAAAAAAAAAATGTGCTTCGATATTTTTTCGTTGAACAAGAATAATCTTAATTCTTTTACACAAGCATAATGTAATCCTTGTAAAAAATATCGGATGCTGTGACATTCAGGATTGAATCGAAAAGTGCGGATATGCCTTGTTAAATTGAAATATCGAATTGTGATCAGAGCCTGTGCGCAGAGAACGCAGGTGCGTAGAAATATATATAAGTACCGGACGTAATAATAGTGGGAAGGGAGGGGGTTGCGCGAAGGAAGATCGAACTTCTCGAAAGGAAGAGAAAAAAGGCGCAGGAGAGAGCGGCGAGAGGGGGGGAGGGGGAGGGGGAGGGAAGGGTTAGGAGCGGGAGGGGAGGGGGAGAGGGAGGGTTGCTATACTTCGGTTTCTGATGTTCTCGACACGGTTAGTAAGAAGCGCCGGTCAATACTAGCATCGCGCAGTATAATCAGGGCTGTAAGAGGTGCGATTTACACCCCGACTACTATCTTGTATCGCGATTGCTATTATTGAAGTTTTTAATAGAGTCACTTAAGTCGCAAATCTTATTTGTAAAATAAGAGAGACTGCGTTTCTGAATATTTCTGTATAAATTTATAAGAGTAGATTCGATATTTCTGTTTTATTAGAGTAATATAAGAATTATTTTAATGAAATTTGTTTTAGATAATTATATATTATATATATATATATATATATATATATATATATATATATATATATATAAAATTTAATAAAAGCAAAGCTCGCGTAATTCCTCGAAAAGAGAATGGAGTATTAAAGCTCTCTCCTTAGGAAGAAATTTAGGAATATTATTTTGTTAATTATTATTTTTGAAACATTGAAAGGTCTTTCTCTTTCAGGAGAAATTTATAAAATCTTTTTTATATAAAAAGATATTTTTTGACTTCTACCGCACTATAAATCTATATTAATATCTTTACATATGATTACTATTACATAAGGTACTATAAATAATTATTTCTCTCTCTAGTTTTCTTTGCACGAGACGTATATGGGTAAAATAAAAAAAAAAAATAAAAAAAAATTTAAAGTAACCAGTAAAAGAGAAAAATGGAATTTATCATATAATCTAAAAATAAGAAAGATCGCCTCTCTGCATATAATCGTGGGAATAAATGTTCTCGTATAAAATACAATATGCAATAACGCTCGTTCTTTATTGCATTCGTCGCATCTGCGGTGCATACGTTACTGAGAATCGCGGGATGCACTGCGGCAATCGAAACTATTCGACGGATCGATAAATCGGCAACCGTGATCACGCTGCGAGAATCTCTTAATCGTGATGAGACCAATGCATCAGTCTCAGATGCAACGCGATGTAAATGTATCGCGCCGAAGACCGAAGAAAGAAAGAGAGAGAGAGAGAGAGAGAGAGAGAACTTTGCGACGACAAGCAGATGCAAACTGCATTCAGGCAAATGTTGCCGCCAATACCGGTCCTGATATTCCACCTGGGAATACAGTTAACCGGCTGGCATAGTCGCAATTAGTGACGCATAGATAATTACGCATACGTAATTACTGTCGTGCAGCCTAAGTGAACAATTAAGAGAGAGAGAGAAAAAAAGGGGTCTTTATACTTAACAATATATTATTTATATTACAATTGCGGTTTTAGATAGATGAGAATTATGATCTCAGCGTATCAAATTTTAAAATTGGCACGAATTAAAAAAAAAAAATATGACAAGTATTATTTTATATTACAGATTGTCGTTTTTCAAAAGCTTCGCAACTTTGTATCCGTAATTAGAGATAAAATAATTAAATGAATTTCCGGGAGAAATTAACTTCTGTAATGCATGCATTAATTATAAACTCATCACGCCGATTGAAACAAGCTTGATTAAAGCACAATATACGCTTAATGCGTCTCTAAATTTGGAGCTCATTTCATTTCCTTTGCGTTCGATCTTGCTCATGTAACGCAAGATTTTCCCGATCATATTTCCGGGGAAAGAATTATAAAAGCGTATTTATGTAATCCCATCTATAGCGCGAGTAAAAGCATGCTATACCAGTCGTACGTTCCTTATAAAAAATGTATCAATCTCCTTTGAAAGCGAAATACGTATATATATATATATATATATATATACACACACACATACAGGTACGGTACCGCTTGAAATTTAAATGTTATAAGGAGGAGTTTAATGCACGATTTAAGGCTATTCTCGGAAAACATAAATTCAACTTTGTCTTTGCGTGCCTTTTTAAGTGAGAAGTGACAGAAACGAGTTTTTCAATAAGCGTGGGCGACGCGACGCATCGGAAAATACGACTATCTCTCTTTTTTATAAACATACGCATTTCTTTTTGCCAGAATCATTAATAATATGTCTTTTCTAGCAAATATATATGGTATATTGAATCGCACTAATAATTCATGAATAAGTAGACTAAAAATAGATTTCGCGAAAAAGATTTTTTCTTGTATATAATACAATAAATTTTGCTTTGTTCGCGTTCTCTCTCCAATATATCCTCTGTCTCTCTCTTTCTCTTCTTTATTTTTAACTAACATTATCGCGAAATCTTACAATTACGGTGCGTGAGAAATGCATTAGAGAAACAACGTAATCATTCCAGATGATTGAAGAGCGATTAGACTCAATTATACACAACGGCTTGATCGTGATAACTCTCATTCGAATGCTCTTGTGATGTTAGAACGTCTTCGATGTTTCGGCCGCGTCAGGAAGTATTATGAGCGTGCTCGAATGAATAAACGCATTGGTAGCGTAGTCACGTTTTCGTCCCTGCAAAGCTGCTCGAAAGTTTGCGCGCGAGACACTTATATTGTATATTCAGTTTCGCTCGCGTATCACGATCGAAAAGAAAATTTTCAGTTAGTAAATTATAATCTTACGCTCGCGGGATAGATCACGCGCGCGTTGGAAAATTATTTAACGGAAATCGCGCGCGATCGCGAAGATGCGTTGTAATTGAAAAAAAATTGCGATTAAAGAGAGATATAGAGGCGCGAATGGAGGTTGAAAATTAGTATCCGAGGAACTGAAATTAGCCGGCAAGAGAAATTAAATAGAAAACTGCTCCCATCAAAAATGATCTCCTTCGTTATTAGTTACCGGGGGGCGTGTTATTACGCGCAATATTACGGTATTATATTTTTTCGCGAGGTTGTAACGAGGTGCGTTTTTACTTTAGTTAGCAAAATTACCGTGCGCGTGTCCGATCATCAGGAGAATTTCTGCGGTGCACTAGAGTTCGAGAGATCGCACAATACACTGCAATGCGACAAATAAGCATGACTGGGGGATAAATCGCGGACTTGTATCATTTTGCTTTCTTATATGTACCGTTATCGAACCATCTATCTCCTTATATTTAACTGCCATCGAGTGGGTTTCGCTTAGACGCCATGTAACCGTCGACCTGCTCGCATAAACAGCCGTGCACTATTAAGGCCGCAACATTAAACTTACATCGAGACGAGAGCATGTCTCGAGTATCCCTTCCGAATCGATATCATCGTCCTACGGACCCATCAATGTTATATTTTAGCTATCGTAGCTATTTAATAAATATTTTCATATATATGCGTATTTTTTAAACATTTTTATTATCATTAGAAGGTACCAATTATTATCACTAAAAAGTATCAATGTCTCTTACAATAATCGACTTTTTTTCATTTATTTGCAATTCACGAAAACATGCATCTTATAAATTAGAAACTAATCCTCTTTTATTTTAGAAAACAATTTTAATGGATTAATGAGATTTTTGCGATTAAAATGATATCAAACACAACGTAATTCGAATAATTTTAGATGCATAATAAGAAATTTTAAAAATTATTTGAATCCATTAAAATTACTTTCGAAAGAAAGGTAGATTAAAAACATATGAACTTTAATTTTTTTTTTATTATACATATAAAAATATGGAGAAAAATATTTTATTGAAAAAAATAAAAATAAAAATAAAAAAGAAATCACATTCATTTTTTTTTTCAATAAAACAAAAAACATTTTTTTTTATACATTTTTCTATTAGAGATTTTTTTACTATCTTATTTGTAAAAAGCATTAGAACTTGGCAAATTCGTTTTCTCTTGTCGTAACGGCAATACCGAGATACATTATTTCGGCTGTCGAAGATGAAAACGAAGGACATTTTTCGGATACGGAGTGGCAAACTCGACTCTTCCGATGTTTCTTTGCCGCATACTGACATTGCTGACAGTTACCGTCTTGTCACCCATCGCGTATCGTAAAAGACACGAAAGTATCAAGTCTCAAACTGCGCGCTTTCGATTGATTTCTTCCAGAATCGATAAATTTGCGAAGCGTCGACGATTATAGACGAATAAAAATAAAGCTAGTTATAGAATTTAATCGTAAACATGCAAAGTACGTTACAAAATTATCGGCATTCTCGAACTGTTAAAATATCGTGACATATAATATATTCATTATTTTCATTCAAAATATTGATTTATCGAAATGTCTCTATGGTATTTTTATAATTATTTTTTATTAAAATAAAAAATAATAACCGTATAAAAATATATATATAATGTAATTAAAAGATATAAGTAGAAGAAACGACTCTGTATAAATATCTTTCTCATCCTTTGTAACAGGCGTTTATATCTCCTGTCATTGTTGTGTATGTTGCGTTTTAGTCATACCTTGCGTCCACCTCAATTATACGGCTTACAAAGCGATCGCGTCGATTGATTAATTAGCGGTCTTATGCGAAAATGATAGAAAATGAGCAAAAGTAAGAACTTATTTTGTACGATAATGTAACGGGAAAAGGGCGAGGAAAGAGAAGAGGGAATTAACGCGTTACTCCATTTCCATTTGTCATTAATCACATCATCCGCTTGAGTCGGAAGCAACCTCCGCAAGGTCACCTAGTTTATTCGACTCGTTATTCTAGCAAATTCATAATTTATAGACCAATAAAATCGTCTTGAGATTTAAAAGTGTAAATATCTGGAACATTGCTGCAATGTTGCTGCAATGTTCTGATCGATCTATAAATGCGGGATAATCTTACGATCGTGGAGGGCAGCACCACAACGAGGACCACTAATTGCCCCATCTATCTATCACCTACCCCATTATCGTTATTATCTAAGGTAACATCCAAGACATTACGATCCCGTTCGCCGATTTATCCCATTATCCTCGCACACGTAGATTCCAATCTTTCTTCTCGTTATTTCTGCCTTACTCGGCGACGACCCTTTTCGCGAAGGGAAGGAAAAGCCAGCCCCCACGATCTGGTGGTCGTTACGTCATTTCCGGCGACGTCCGGGTCGCCGGTTCCTCCGCGCGACCGGCGCGATGGCCGCGCATCATGCCTTCCCTTCCCCCGCGTGCCAGCCTTTCCCTTGCCCCATGATTCGCGCGCAACACCCAGACAGACTCCAGAAGTGTGTTGTACGTCGTGTTCGTCCCTGACGTGGTGTATAGACCGGCGGCGCGATGACGGCGGTAGGCCCGGCTGCGCGGAAGACCAAGCGCGCCGTATGCGACTAGTGGGGGTGTCGGTTGCCGGTGCGTCGCGACAAAAGGGGAGGGAGAGGGAGGGAAAGGGGGAGACGGGGAGGGTTCGCCGCCGACGCAGGGGGCCGCAGAGCCGCGAGTTCTCCCGAGTCAGAGAGCCGGCAGCCCGCAACGCGAGTGTGTTGCTGCCGAGCTTTGATAATCGAGGGACCGCAACAAGCATTGTGAGAACTGTCATCGTTGTCGCACTCGTCATCGACGTCGTCGTAATCGTCGTCGTCGTCGTCGTCGTTCTCGATAGCAGGGAAGAGAGCCTATCGAGGAGAGGAGAGGAGGATTTCGCGTCGTACTCCCGCATCGACGGAGAGGCTACCGCATCGGACGACGAAGCGCTGTCGGAGGCCGTCCGTCGATCGCCGGTCTTCACGTAGCTCTCTCTCTCTCTCTCTCTCTCTCTCTCTCTCTCTCTCTCTCTTTCTTTCTCTCCTCTCGCTGTCTCTCTTCCTCTCTCGCTCGCAACCCCGTTATATTCGGAGAAGACCAGCATCAACGTATCCGGTCCTCGGTATATACCCATACTTATATACATTTCGCACATTTGTTCTATGTTATTCTGCTCTATAACCGCTCTGTCATTCTTTCGCTCTCCTCTTTCCGCCTTTCTCTTTAAATCTCTCTATGTGATCGTCTTCCCCTCGATATTTCCATTTGTCATCTGCCTCAATTCTCTTTTTTATTTACTATATATTTCTTCCTATATTCTCGATACTTTAATCTCATTCAAGTATTCTCAATCGCCGACCTCGCACAGTACTTTTCGCGGCGCGCAAAGGGAACGAAAGGTGGGGCCCCGGCCGGGTCTCGAGCGGACGAAGGGACAAGGACAGGTCGGTGACGTGCCGTCTCCGACTTACGCGCGACTCATCCCTCCGAAGGACATCCCTGGCCATTTCGGCTCTTCAAGGATAACACAGTCATCGCGGCAACAGCAGCGGCGGCCGTTCGGGATACCTGATTATCTGGAATCCGGATTGTCGAGACCTCCCCGGCATTCGGAATATTACTCGGAGGGCGTTACGAGTAACCAGGTAAGTTATTACTAGGGACCTGATGTTTAACCGGGTCACCGATAACAATCGTGATGGGATGGGTTTACGGAACATGCAATCGTAATGACGAAATTCACGCCGATGATATTTCTCGCCTACGATATGACGTATGGATTTTATCGGCCGCGTAGTCGGGTGGTCCGCGAGAGGGGGCGACTTGTTACCAAGGGGTTGCACTGCAGTCGCGGTTATCGTGGTGGGGAGGTCTCGTCATCGAAAGTTTCTCCCCCGTGATAGTGCGATCCGACGTTCTCGATCGTTTCGTCACCGGAGGAAAAAATATTTGAAAGGAAATCAACGGGAGAGAGTGACAGCTCCAGCGACCAGTGCTCGAGACGCGATCAGGTACGCTTTATCGTTCTTTCCCGATGTGCATGTCTGACCGGATACGGACAGTCATCCCTTCTTGGCCGAACGAAACGTACAAATCGCCGTTGCGTGGATCGATCGTGATTCGGTCAGCGAGAACATTTTTGGCCGTCTCCCCTCATCGTCTCCACAGTCAGAATTTGGATCAATGATCTAAGACTGGACTACGCGCGGGGGAGGAGGGGGATGGCGGGGTAACCCGGTGCCTCTCTCGTCCTGCGCATTGCGCCCGGCAGGATGTAGAATTGAGAACGTCGCTCTCGTAGTGAATCCTGCGCAATGCCGGCCCTGGCAAACAGGAAGCAATCTCCGCAGGATCGTAACGATATTCTCTGTTCGCGATCCGAGAATTTTGAGACAACTCGCGTATTTCCTCGCGAGCTTTCCACGCGAGGCTTCCATTCGCGAGTGAGCTCTTTCCAGGGAACTGATTTCCCTTTTATCGGAAAGCTCGATCTCTCGTAAGGTTTCGACGAGAATCTCATCGATGTTCGGCTTAGCCCGCAGGAAGGTTAGCAACATTATTCTCTATTACTTCCCTTCGCCTTGAGCTCTTTGCCGATCGGCATACATTTTCCTTCGAATCTTTATATAAATCCCTAAATTCAAATAAATAGAATCTCTGTTAGAATTTTCGCGAAATTCTCGTCGAACGGTTAAAAAAAATAGACTCCGAAAAATGTCGTTTTGTCGACAACTATCCAAAAATTAGATATTGTAATTTTTTAAGATCAAGGAATAGAATAGATATTCTCTTTGATCCAATTACCCGATAACTAAATTTTTCCTCAATTCTCCCGGCGTGGGGTCGCGCATTTTTTCTCACCATAACTTTTTCGACGCCAACGCGAGCGATTGATCGTACCGTCATAAAGTTGACCGGTACATACGGTCGTCGGCCATAAAGCGAACATTAGGACAATAATATCGTCTTCAACGGGAAAGAGATTACGATCCGCGATCACGTTCGACTTAAAAGCAGAAGAGCGAATAGAAGGCGAGAGAGGGGCACTTTGTATACAACCCCTCGCGCGATGTTAGACTTTTCCTCGCCACTTCTATTTCGGCCCCGAGGTCCGTTTCATCTCGTACGCGATGCAGATGGTGCATCCGAGTATATAGGAGGGTATAGGAATGGTATAACGGCGCGGCGGACCGAGGTAAATTTAACGAATAATCCTCGAGTGATAGTGGAACATAAATCATCTGATGCAGGCTGCAACTTTCGTTCTTCGCTCTCTCGCGGCGCGTCAAACGCGTTAATTGCAATTAGCATCACGCATGCGACGTGTGTACACTAATAGAAAGCAATAGTCGTGGTAACATTACGTCGCTGCCTAGCTCCTTAATGAAAAGTTTAGAAATTTATTTTTACGAGAATGTTACGAAGGCCTTTCTTTCAAATTTTGTATATCTTTCTTCCTCTCGGCAAGATCCGTTGCAGCAATATAATTTTTGTGAGATAAAAACTAATTCTCGATAATTGAAGCGTTAATAGAAGCCAGCAAAGAGAGGAATAAATATAGCGGCATGAAAAGTTGATTACATTTGAATGAAAAAGTAGAAACAAGTGGACTGACCACTTAACATGGCATTAATTAGCGATCAGCATTCAATGATAAAACGTTTTGCACTTGCACTTTTATATGCGCATATATATATATATATATATATATATTTACGTTTTTATATACATAATTGAAAATGCAATATATATCTAAATCTAATTTATCCGATTTAAGAATAAATTACCATAATTACGTAAGATTAATCACTGAGACAAGAGTAATCATCGTTAATGTCTGACAGATCAGATATCAGTTCGTTAATAAAACGGCAAAAATAATATAATCAGTGTAAAAAGAAATTATCTCTCTCCAATAAATTTGTTTGAAATTCCCATACATTTGTTTTGCTGTGAGAAATATTGTACAAATCTCTTTTTCAATACATTGATTTTTATCAATATTTAACACAGAATGAATTTCCTTTTATTAATTATATAACTTCTATTATAATGTTGCAGCAATGAGTACCACGGACCCCACCGGGGAGGGTGGAGGAGGAGGAGGAGGAGGAGGAGGGGAGGGCGCCGTGTCGACGAACGTCGAACAGAATGCGTCACCCAGCACGCCGAATACCGGCGCTGTGGTACCGGTACAAACGACTCCTCAGCAACAGCAACAGCAACAGCATCCGCCGCCGTCGCCTCTGAGCGGCTGTTATCTTCTCGTCGTGCTTCCTGAGCCTCATACCGCGCAGCACAAGGATCTCATCCTGAATCGCCTCGCGAAAGGTGAGTCGTCACTTTCTTAAATCGCCGATTGTAAATCAGGAGTTTACGATCGTAAACGGTCATTTATCGCTACTATTAATGGGAGATACAATAGACGAGACCCCTTTCTCCGTGCGCGAAAGATTTGATGAGTTTTTCGAATGCTTCTTCAACGCGTGATCATTTTAACGGCACGCATTAACGTATGCGTACGATTACGCCTGATATATGTAATTATTAGCGTATCCGTATGAGAGAGTATCGGACGCGACAATCGCGAGATACGATTGGCATGCAGCTTGGGATAAGAATGCGCTTGTAAAACAACTGGCTTCCATTTCGGTCAGATTTTCGTTTCGCGATGTCGCGCGTTTCACGGGATTAAGATTGCGCGTATCCGTCGTCGTTGCATACTTCCTGGACGTTGGTCTAACGGTGCTCGTCCTCCTCCGCTTATATTTTCCTTCCTTCAATTATCGGACAAACCGAAGTCGACGGTTGCTAGGCGGATCATAAAACTAACATTTTTTTTTAACGATGGTTTCTTCGCGAATTTTTTTTTTTTTTTTTTTTTTTTATAGCGGAAATGTCAATGGATTTCAAGTTAGCCAAAGAGCTTGTCATTAAAAGGATATTCGGCGATTCTGAGGGAGATATTTTTAAAAAAATCTATATAATTTAATTTAAGAAAAAAAAACGAGCTTATTTTTGTAATATTTTTGAAAATTTAAATTAATATATTCTTGCCGAACGTACATCGTTTTCTCATAAATATCTCATAATATTTTACTGCTATTATCATTATCGTCACGAAAGCATTCTTACAATCGCTATATGTGGCTGTGTGCTTGGGATTCATAATTAGTCCCAACAACGTGGTTTACATATTCAATTAGAGACACATAAGAAATCAATAAAAGGAAACACATGCTTACGTTCTGTTTTCACAGTATGCGAGATCCCAGAATTTCATTGATAAAAAAAGATATCGCGATATCACAACTTGATTATAATAAATCTTAGTTTAGAAAGGCCTTTCCGAGTAATTAATAAAATTAAATGTAGAATGACAATAGGGGCTCTGGTTCCTGTTGCCATTCTACATTTAATTTTATAATAAATCTATTAAAATTAAGATTCTCTCTTTTTAAAGCGCCGGCACAAAATATCTTTGCATTTGGGATAACAAAATTCCATAATACGTTACCTCTCCGTATGGATATACTAAAATTAATACGCGGCGTTTTTAAAGAGAGAGAGAGAGAGAGAGAGAGAGAGAGAGAGAGAGAGAGAGGAAAAGAGGGGGAGAGCTCGTATCGTACGTGATTTCCGCATTGCGCCAACAATGATTTTTAACGGTGCGCTCGTCGGCGCCTTATTTAACGTTTATCCGTCGATTTTTCAATCCTTTCGTGCGCAAATTGTATAGCGCAGCGCGTTTGCATTTGCGACGATGATTATGCGAAATGTCATGCGATAACGCGGCTATACCGGCTACGCCGGTAGCTTTGGCGCTAATGGCAAGTCTCATTTACGGAAGGTATGCGGAATTTTTAACCTTAATTATGTACTTTAATTATATATTAAAGCGCACAATTTCATCGTCATTCTACGAGAACGTAATAAATGCAGGGAGATTGTGCGTCCTTTTTTTTAACATTATTTTATTTCCAAAAATCTCTATATATTACTCGAGCTTATTCAATTTATTTTCAATTATTATCAAGCCATTATTTTTTCTTATAATAATAGCTATTAATTATTCTTCTCTCGTCTTACGTTCGGAAACGTTTTTATGTTTTTTTCTCTCTCTCTAAGATTTTTATAATTTCTTCATCTCTTTTGAAAAGAGATATTATTCAAGACCGACATCGGGATCTCTCTCTTTAAGTTTAAACTCGCGGCCATAAGCTCGCGCAAGAACGCCTTCAAGGGAGCTCCGGCGTTCGCTCTTCTCTTGGTCGAAAGGAGTGCCTCCGTTGCTTCTTCTGTCTTCGCGGACCTCCGCATGGACTTCCTCTCTTCCTTCGTATAAATTTAGCGGTAGATTTCGAGCCTACGAAAGACATTTGCTGCGCCATTTACTGCGCGTTGCGGGCGTTACCGCGTGTGCGGCCTTTAAATACACCGAAAAACGCGCTCGGTTTCACGGATTCTCTGGTTCAAGCTCGTCGAATCCTTGTCGCAAGAAGAAGCATACTCGTTTTCTTTATAGTCTCCAGCAGTTTTCTTGCTCTTTAACGAGATTCTAAGTAGACGCTCAAAGAGCTTTGCATACGCGCAAAGGCGAATGTAGATTTAGCAACGACGACAATTAAGATGACAGATAAGATGACGAGTTTGAAGAGAACAAATTTTTATTTTCCTGCGGATGCGTTATCACTTTATAGGACGAAGACTCGAGTGAAGCAAGGCTCTACCGTATTACGATGTCCTTGCAGGACGCTCTATTTCCTCGCACAAAGGCCAAGGGATCCTAAGGACCCTCGTTTTTCATGAAGAAGAGAAATTTTTGTACGCCCGAGCGGGCTTCCTTTCAAAGGCAAATTGCGATCGTTTGTGCTCGCTCAGAAAGTTCGCGGAATCGCAGAATATATATATATATATATATATATCATGGGATACGTAATACAGCGCGATATTAAAAATTGGAAAAAAGCGTGGTTTTCTGAAAGAGTTATTTTCCGCTCGGCGAGTGTTTCTTCACGCGCGTAATCCTGGTCGTAATAAATGTTTTTTTTTTCTCTTCTCGTTTTTTCTCACGTACGTTTCATGTGAAGCACGTGCATGCGGAAATGATAATAGCAATTTATTTTTGACAAACGGCTCGCGCTCCTTCCGAAAGGATCTTATTTTCGTCGGCCTGACGATTCAAGCACGCTTGTACAAAAAATTTTCGCATGAATAATTAAAGGCAATCGCACAAATTATACACACACATACACATTTTTTTTTATCGTCCCGTGTTAATTAAATTCTATTGAATATCCCAGTTTGATCGCGATATCGAAGATTAGATGTTTACGCTGCATCCACGGTATATATATATATATACACTTTATTGATATCTTTCCATGTTACGTACGTTCTATTTATAGTTGGTAAATAGCTACGTCTACGTAAAGTTATTTATCGGAGACGCATCAATTCCGACAAGTTTATTTACAACGATTTTACTGTAACAGGTATATACCGTAACTGGTGTTACCGTGATTTAATATGCTGTCAATCACGATTTGGCGTAGCCGAATTTCTCGGGTTAATTAATTTTCTCAATATTAAACAGCTATATTAATGGTAAAAATAAAACAGGGAGCAATAAATATTTATTTAAATATACAATACATTCTTTTTTTGTTGCAAACAAAAATTGATAAATTTTGATGATTTTTAATTTCGTGACTCTCTCTGTAATTCTCGACCGTATGATCGAATCGGACATGATTTTTGACATATCGTACACGTGGACACGAAGTATAATATCTCTATACGTGGTTCATGGGTTCTTGTTCATACGAGCGCGCAAAAGCGTGCACACACGTGTGCACATCATCTCTCTCACGTTATACGTCTATCCTCTGCTCTCCACGGGCGGGGGTTACAGGCCTTAAATGTCCGTTTGTATTTATAGATCCCCGACATGCACTTCGAGGAAGCTCTCCTCTCGCCGATCTCGGCGACGATATACGTCCCTGATGTCGCACGTTCCCTCTTATGTTAGTTAGTCTTGTTTCTCTCCGCGATGCAGGAGTTTCTTCTATGAACAAATCAAAAGCCGCTTCAACGTTGCCTCATATTCTTTCTCTTTTATCGGTCCTCCAGATCACCATTAGTCATGGCAGATAACAGAGATAAATAGAGGACTGTGCTCTCGAAGAGACAATAAAATCTAGTTTTACTTCTTTTTTGCAGGGATACATATGTACGTATATTCAGTATATTTTTGTATAAGTATTTTTAAAAAATTGTCAAAAATATTGTATGTGATCTTTTTTCATTTTTAATTTAGGAATACTTTACATGCCCTTTGATGTCGGGAATCATCGTTTACGAAATTATTTGGCCGATAATATTTTACTAATTAATATTTGATATTATAATCTAACAGATATAATGTATCCTATATTGATGATTATTGCTCATATTAATAGCGTCCTAAATATGGTAAATTACCTTGAATCTGCTGACTCCGCAGAGGAAAATGGACAAAAAGTGTCCCCGAAGCTATTGACCGTACCATTATGAAGGCTTGATACTGTCGTGTCTGCGATTTCTTTTAATGATCGCTTTTCTGCCGGCTCTCTAATGATACGAACATATTAACTTCGAGTAAAAATATAATACTTCCTTCGATATAAAAAAAAAGAAACTGATAATAAAAAAACAAATTACATTTTCTTGCGTAAAGATATTACGAGACGCTAACTATGTGCTATATTATTTGTAATTTTTTCGAAACGCCAAGCAATCTTTTTCATGTGTTAAAACTATTGTTTTTCGCAACGACATTGTCTGTTTGAACGCGCGCCGCGGGTTTAATCTCGCCAATCAATGGCGAATTTATTATTTATGATGATTATAATGCAAACCAGATGGGGGTCCGAATAATTTCATAGAATTCTGTCTGCGGGATTCCCCACGCAACTTATTCCCATGCCGTGACGCACCTTGCGAAATACATACATGTTTTATAAGGAATATCGTATCTAATATTATGAACATCAGCGGAACATTCGCTTGCCAGAAACAGCGCGATCGATTTCCTCGAAATCGAGGGATGACATGAACACAATTACGATATGGCGGATTCGCGATATCGACACTTAAAAATTGATATGCATGATAAAGTTACCTTCCGTAATTGGCAGGTCCGAAATTGAGTTTAGGAGATCAGTTGCGATCGCGCCGATACCGATTTAGAGCCCGGTGGTAAATATACGGACGAGCGAGCATCCGATCAATCGTCGCGCGTGTATTCTCGTCTCGTGAAGACTCGGGTCATCGTCTCTAAATATTCACATAATTCAATCGGTGTCTGTATACACGAAAGTTCGTACACAAGCAATCACATGTGTGTGTGTGTGTGTGACGAACATACAATTACACGCGAACGCATACGCATGACTCTCGCGTGTATACTACATAGTATACTCGACAATGTTTGGATTATCGGCTTTCCGAAATACTGATGGGTCATCTGTAGCGCACTTTGTTCGTCGCGGTGCGATACGACAAATGTTTCGCGCTGCAAATCAGAATTTGTCGGCTGCAAATGTTAATCGAGCGTTCGTCAAATTTACTTAAACATTTACATTTATGCCGAGAATCTAGTGCGTAAGTATAAAAAATATTGATCTCTCTCTCTCTCTCTCTCTCTCTCTCTCTCTCTCTGTACGGAAGGCTTGATATATAAATATAGAGTAACGTAAAATTAATTTCAGCCGTATGATGTTCTCTTTCTCTCTCTCCCCCTAACTAATGTATGATATATTAGTTAAGTACATAATTTCCGTAATGCGAATAATAATAATAATAATAATAATATTCTCTACACGCTCTCAAGTATGTGTTACGTAATACATATAAATGAGCCGCGTGTGTCGCTTGTTGGATGAAACCGATGATCGATTTTCTCGTCGTACCATCTGCCACGAGATTGCGTTGTAAATTTGATAAAACGCTGAAATTGCCCCAAAAATGCAACATGGAAATACGGAAATACGGCGGTAATTTATTGCTGGCGAAATAAGTTTGAAAAATAATCGAAAACTATATACATTCGCATTTTATGTCTCGTAAAGGGAGGTATCAAATTAACAGAGATAAATATACACGCCAAATTATTGATATACTCTATTAATTAATTAACGCTTAATAGAGTAGAATTTATTCACGCTGCACCGTTATCTCGTAACGACATAATCGGGCGTTCGCAAAATTAGAAGAATCTGCAATAGCAATTATAAATATAGGGCGTACGAGGCTCTCTTTATTATAGAACTTATTTTGAAGAAAATTATCCGTGTTATTTTCAAAACGATACGATATGATTCGTACGTAATATTGACATTACGGAAATTGCGAAGATTCGAGGAGAAAAAGATCAATATGAACTATTCGTGTCACCGGCAAACTCGCAGGATTATTAATGCGCGAAATAAATTTCAACATTGGCTCTCATGAAGAGAGCGTTTGCGCGCTGTTAATGGGCAGCGTACGCAATTAGCGAGTAAAGTGCGCGTCGCGCGACCGTATTTAATTGAATGCAAACTTTTGTTTCTGTGCGTCGTACGAAAAAAAAATTGCAAGTGTGCAAGTTACAGAATTTACATCTGTCGTTAAGCAAAAGAATCTCTCGATATATAGATATTTAAGATGTAACGTCATTTTCTTTATTCGAAAGGGGGAAAACGCGTCGTATTATAAATTTCTGTAAGAAAGAGATCGTAAGAGAGACACAATGTAACCATAGAATATGGGGAAATCAGAAGATATGTGAGAAAAAAAAATTACCAATTGCCGAGAGAAGATAGCGAAAAAAGAAAAGATATGATGAGGCAGTTGAAAACGGACATAAAAGAGCGATATGAATCGAATGTTCTTGTTCGCCAGGATCATCGTAATTATTATATAATTATAATCTCGTCGTATATGTAGATAAAAACAATAAAAATTTGAAAAAAAACAAAACAAAAGATATAAAATGACGCAATGGAAGTCAGGAGAAAGGAATAAAATTTCAATATATAAAAAGAGGCAATAATTTGCAATAATGCTTATAAGAAGGAGAGGATGAAAGAAAATAGAGAGAGAGAGAGAGAGAGAGAGAGAGAGAGAGAGAGAGAGAGAGAGAGAGAGAGTATATCAGACAGAGTAAAAGAGACAGAAGAAAATATAATAATCGCGGAGCGAAGGGTTGCAAAGGACGACGAAAGGAGACGAAGAGAGAGGAGGGCAGGAAAGGTGCGTGAAGCGGTGAAAGGACGAGAGGATCGTGGAGGGAAGATTGCAAAGAGGAACGGGGCGACGATGGGGTGAGCGAGAGAGGACGAGGGTGTAGCTGTAGGTTGATGCGGCATGCGCATGTTGGTACCTGCCTACGGCCGCATCCCCGCAGTCCCAGAACTTGGATCAATAATCCATCCACTCCGGCTTGGAGTGAAAACTGTCACTAAGCCGAAATAACGATGTCATTTCATCCTCGTCTCTCGCTGAGGGCGATCGAACCCGAGAGTAACGTCAGCGTCGGTAAATAAAAGCGCGACCAAAGACAAATAGAATGCATCGTGCATAAGGGAGACTTGAGGGATGAAGAAGCGAGGGGGGGGGGGAGAGAATTATTGTATAATGACCAAGACAGGTGAAACGTGACTCTCAATCGCAATTGCCGAAATAAGGAAAATTAAAGGAAAGAAATGCAGGGAGAAAATAAAACGAGCTTGAATTTTTTCGATGAAAATATTTAATGAAAAAATTATTTAGTTAAAAATTAATTACAGTTTCACTTTGTATAATGTCCCTTGCGAATTATCGAAAGATTTGAGGTGAGAAACAATGTTGTTGCAGCGAAATATTGTACAATATAATTTAGCGAGGATATGCGCGGGATGAGATGAGACGAGAGCATCGTATTTAGCGACTGTAAAGTTGTTGTTTGTGGATCCTGTGTATTCTGTCTCGGGTTCCCCCTAATGAAAATGAAAAGTTTTAATTCCGTGTCCTGCGGAGCGAACGCGTTTTAGCAATAATCTAATAATGTTCGACATCTTTATATCACCTCAGTAGCTAATCCTCGCGAGAAAATTTTACAGAACGGAGAGAGGCGCAAATTACTAGACGACAAAATCTTTAAGCGAAGATATAGTCTATCCCCGGGGAATATAGGCGACGAGATTGTCTGTCATGGATCATCGGATAATTTTATTACACTGACCTAAATTCCACGCCGGAACAATTCGGCGAAATGTTGATGGAATCATCGCCGCGCAAAATTGGCGCTGTTGGCTGACAGATAGAGTTATTAGCGGATCGCTTGAGGGATGGATCTGTCTCATCGGGATATATATGGGATACCTTTCATCCGGCGAGAATTTTGACAATTTTCGAAATGATATTTTCTCTGATAATTAAATTTTAATTAAAGAAGGTGAGCCGAGATACGTAAAATTTTTACTCTATATCGGCAAAAAGCTATAACGTTATGGAAAATATTGCTTTATATATATATATACTAATGTGAATTATATATATTATATATACATAATATTATTTGAAATATATTATACTGTATTCACTTTTCCATCATCTCTGATATTATAACTAACACTATAAAACATTGTATTGTGTATATTACATAATATTGTATATTACACAATACAATATGCCGTTACGTCGCATCCATGCACGTGGTGCATTTTATTTGTACGATTTTACAATATAAAAATAAAATCCTCTTTTATTTTAAAAGATTTTAAATTCGATCAGATTCATTTGACAGGAATGCAGTTGTGAATTGTGCAGACGGCTCGACGAGCATCGACAAAAATACGCAAAAAAAGGATCAGTTTCAGTTTCAAATTCGATTCATGTTTAACGTCGTGGACTTTCGAAATATTATCGATATAAATGTATTTATTTATTCTCGCTTGTGTGACAGAAAAATTGATTTCCATGAAGCTTGAAAAAGAAAAAAATTATTCCGGGAATATACATATATGTACATCTTACCGTATTTATATTGCTTTTACACGCACACACGCGAGATATTCAGTGGCATGGCGGATATTGAACGCTTTGCTTTTTTTCGATATCGTTTGCCAAGGATTTCGATAGAAAAATCTCGGTAATCTTCTGCGCAGACGAAAAATCGCGCAACATGAGAAGCTTCAGACATTGATGCCGCGTATATATATTTCTATCGTATCAATAATACGAGTTACTCTATATGAAAAAATGAGTTTGCGCGCACCGAAAGACATTATGAAAAATTCATACTCTGTAATAATGACTAATTATTTTTTTTTTCTATAATAATATTACACAAAAAATAGGTATTCTTAATTTTCAGATAGTTTTTGGGCAATTTCGATAACGGCTGGCGAATGTTTCGTCCGTACGAAATAAATTAATGAGAAATCAGCGTATATAGAATCGTCGCTTCCACCGAGAGAGAGATTCTATCGTAATTGCTTTCCACTTTGTTCACACTTTACGACACGCGAGAGCCGCGTGTACATATTACCATTTCTTCCCTCGACTCGTCGTCTTTCCCCGTGAGATTTTTATCTCGAAGTGCCATATCGCGCATCGCAGGGGAACGAAGCAACAATACCTGACAATGCAATACATACCTGACGATCGCATTTCACCGTCTCGCGCGAGCATCTTTCGAGTCGTTTCAACTTTGTACGGAGATGATGACTCGCCGTGTTGAATTGCGTCGAAGATGAATAAATACATTTATAGGTTGTCTGGAAAATTCTCAGGGATTTCTTTTGTACATGGAAAAATCAGGGAATTCTCATAGAATTTTATTGAGACCCGGAATATTAAAAAAAAAAAATTCTTTCCTTGATGAATTTTTCTCTTATATTACAAACAGTCGGCAATATATGCCAAGTTATCAATTATGCGTTTAAAATATATTTAATAAATATGTATCACTGTTTATATATATTTAATATTTTAACAAAATATTGAAGTACATATTCTTTTATATTCTTTACATTTTTTTTTTTCAGTATATTGGCAAATCTAGTATTTGAAAAAAACGTCTATAATAAAAAAAAAAAACTTATTTTAAAAAGTTGCGAAGAAAAACCTTCAAAATATTCTCTTTACCTGGAATTTTTAATAAAAATACCTAGAAAATTAGGGAATTTTCAAGAAATTCTCTTACTAAATCTTACAGTTGGAAATTAATGAATAATACATTTTCCCCGCGACACGATGGAGTTGACAACTGTCTACAACTCGATGTGTCTGTAACTTTCGGATGCGTGGGCGCGGGCTTTAACGAGCGACATATACCGGGGGATCCCCGGAATCCCCTTCCGTCCCCCCGTAATCGACTTTTCCATTCCTTCGTCCGTTTGTTGCGTGTATGCAAGACGCTTGATATGCCGCGAGTACAATGCAAACGTGCTGTCTGATCTCGACAGGTTCTGTCTGACTCATAGAGCGCCTATATCGAGTATAGATAGGTAGGTTCAGTCGAGCGGAAAAAGAAGGCAAGACGCGAATTCATTCATGCGTTTATTTCGAGCTCGACGAGGATTCACCTTCGACAGTGACCCTTCCTCTGAGAAGCCCGTTCGTAAATGAGAGGCGAAACGAGTGGCAAAAATTGTTCGGCCGGACACGCCCGTTTCTACTTCGTCCAGCGACAATGAAATTGAACGCCGAACGTTTCGTGTTTCTCGCGCTTCAAAGTCGACGGGTTCTTACTGTTCTGCATCAATATTTAAATTTCATGTAATAGTAATGCAATTTTTTTCCCATCCAATTTTTTTCTTTAGAAGAATAAATGTTTGACGTATTATATATCCTTGTAATTTTGAGCTGATCATGTAACGAGGATTAAATTGCTACGTTCCGCGTAAACCGGCATGAAATAATTATGCTATAAGACGGCGAGAGACCTCGATCGACGACCGTATCTCTCGATTCTAGCCGGCTGAACATGCTCGGAATAGCGAAAGGGTTAACGCGCACTTTACGCCGCCTCATTGATTACGAGCGTGATGTACGTGCGAATAACATGACATAACACTCGCGCCAATAAATCGGAGCTTTCCTGTACGAGAAGAGCGTAAATCGAACCACGTTTCCTCTCGCTCGTTGGGGATTAAGGAGGAGTCGGCTACATCAAAAATTAATAAATCTAATACATTTCGAGATTTATGAATTTAACATTGCGCGCAAAGCACTTTTGGCCTTTTAAAATATAAAATTAATTTGTGAGTTGAAGTAAAGATTTGCCCTGTAGAATTAAAATTTTTATTTTCGTGAATTCTTGTGTATAGTCACTATAAAATTTTCGTGGTACAATCACTATGCTAGAATCAGCTCGTTATAAGATAATGTTGACGATTTGGAGATTAAATTATATTCTACAGGACAAATCTTTATTTTATATTTATAAACTAATTTTTTATTTTTTATATTTTAAAAGATAAAAAATATGTGCCCTTTTTTTTACGCAATGTCAAATGGTTCATGAATTGGGAAATGTATTAGATTTATTAACTTTTAACGTAGCTAATCTCTATTCAATTTCTTCTTAAAAGCGAAACGGCACGAAATATCAGAAGGGCACCGAATATTAATATATCGCGTCCTTCGCAAAATGCATTTTACGCTTTTATTAAACGAGGCGCGGGAGAAATATGTGAATATAGGAAGGGTGAAATAGGTGGGACCTTTGCAAGTATGTGTGAATATGGATATCAATGTATGTACACGCACATACGATCGTAGGATTGGCATATCAAGGTTTTATATACCGGGCCCCGGTAATACATATGTAAATATATATAGATATTCGACGTACGCACGTGTGTGCGCACGTATATTGTGTATATATATATATATATATATATATGTATATAGGCGCGATGTAGGAAGGCATAGTTGCCGACATGAATCATGATTGAGAACGTGGGGAGGATCGAGAAAGTTGAAGTTACACGATGCCGGTATTATCCAGCCGGATCGGCTTTGGGGATTTGTCAAATTAGATTGTGCGGATCGTCTCCGAGGTTCATCTCGAGGTTCCGTCACCTGGTATTCCGCGTGTATCGTTCAACGGAAACTTCGTAAATTATACACGCTTATCAATCTATGGGCGAATCTGCATTCGTGCGGTTCAAACAGTAATTTAGCAATTTTGTGCGAAATAGACTTTGAATATATATTATTACATTTTTTTTTTTTCTCGTTTCTCTCTTTCTTTCTGAAAATTCTTATATATACACATTATATATACACAAAATTCTTATATATACACATACATAGACACACATATTTTTATAACTATATATATATAAATCTCGAAAAAATTATTTTTTTTTATATAGAAATAAAATATTTACTTTAACAATATCCTATTGAATTAAGAAATGTTAAGACTAATCTTTAATAATGTAGATATTATGTTAATGCAAAACAGGGTATAAAATTTGTTAAATTTATGGCATGTAGTAAATGGGTTAAGGGTACTTGAGGGACTGGTATGTTTAATACAATAGTACGCTACTACACTCGTGAAGCAGGTATAAACGAGCTTTTCCAGCTAGCTACTCGAAGAATTGAAAAGCCGAATACATTACGGCTGCATAATTTACGAAGTGGCTTGTACGATGATAATTATATACGTGACCCTAATACATGTCTGTGTTAATTAACGTTTACGGAGAAACCAGACAAGATATATGTCGGAAAACTGTCGTTTTGATGCAATCTAATTGCACCTGAATAAAATTAATACGATAAATTTCATCTTCGTTTCTTTATAAGCAAATAAATTCCATAAATTATTATAAATTCTCGAAATCAATCGCGCGTCAAAGAGATAAACGTAAATTAATAAAATTTTGCGATAATATCTATTAAAGTATAATTCATTAAAATTTAATTAATCGCGGAGATAAACGCAATCTATGTGCGAGTGAAAAATTAAAATCCCCTTATTTTATTACTTTATTTAAAATGTACGCTTTTTTCCCTTCTCTCCATTTTTATTTTATATGTCATCTTTATGTGCCGATTATTATATCGCAGGCGTGATAAGAGCGGGGTGCGGTTGACCATTTTACACTTTCGGCATGTGCGCTCGCAACCGAATATAGCGGATCTAATTTTATCGTGGCATTCGCCACGCCAGCTTCGCTCTCTCACTGTCGCGAGTAAGTCGCGGGATCTCGCCTCTCGACTACCTCGTTCTTGAACCTGACCCCGAGACCAATACACACGCACAGCCGTCGTTAATAAATGCCGAGAAGACAGCCTAAGGGTCCCTTTTCGATTGAATTACGATCCTTTAATTTTAATCGAGCGTAAAATATTTTTGTCGTCGACGCCGTCGTTTATGTCTCGATTAATAAAACCAGTCAAATATGGAAATTTATATTTCCGTCCTCGCTCCCAAGTATTTACATTCGCATTTGATTTTGTGCTACGATAAAAAAAAATCAATATATTAGTAATTAATCTCTAAAGCTTTTATCGCGTGACTAGTCTTCGAATTCAAAAACTTCGAGATGCAAACTTCAATATCTATATTCTCAGATATTCGAACGTTCTAGAGTTAACGCACAAGGTACTTCGAAAGTGCCCCCAATTTATTAGGTTTGCAATCTATAGAAAGGCAAAGAGACTTGCTCCAATTCACCAGACTCCGATTCAATTAGCCGATTAAAACTTTGTTGGTAGTTATATTCATACGTGGCTGGATCGGGGATTGAATAAAATTATTGCGACAAAGTTAAATTTTTGCGTTTATTAATTAATGATGAATGAAACGAAATTAGTTTCTGCGATATATTTATGATAACGATGGCTGGAGGAAGGAGGAGGGTATGAAAAGATAGAAATAAATTTCCATATTTGACTAGCGTGAGAAAGAGAGAAGTACGTAACTTTTTTTTATTATCTCAAGATCTCAATAAAATTATATCGTGCTTATAATTCCTGATTATGACGAGGCTATAAAGTAATCGTAAGCAATAGCGCGTGCTGGATATAAACGATCCGCTGATCGCACACGACTCGTGCTCGTGCCCTAAGCTCGAGGACAAGTGTAAACCTCGTGAAGCCGAAGCAATTCAGACACGCTTGAACTACAAACGGGTCACGTTACCTGGGAACCCACGGTTCATCGCACATTCATCTTTTCGCCCTCGCTCTTGCCGTCATCACCCCGTTGACGGCGTCGACTTCGCTTCGAAATGAGCTCGACATAGATCAGCGAACAAATCTGTAGCCGCGATGGGGAAATACATACATACATACGCTACGTTCGTGCCAAAACGTTCGTTTTATCATGATTGCCAACGTATCCGCGTTTAGAGTTTACGTCAGATCTGACATCAAACAATTCGTAAGAGCGTTCTTTTTTTTTTTCAAGAATTCTCTCCCCCTGTGCTTCTTCGCGCTCTTTTATCTGAATTGGGTAACCAGATTTTCTTGGAAGAATGTTATAAAAAAATTTATCACCTAGAAAACCCGCTCTTCGTTTCGCTCTCGCATCGACCGTAATTAATGCGTACATTGGCTAGAAGAAAATGCCAACACAGACGCCAACGCGCCTCGCTCTCTTCCGCTTTCTTCATTAATCATCCGACACAACCGGGATTTTTCCTATGTTCCATCTCGACGCTGTCCGCGTTACTGCTAAGTGGATATGTATATATTTGAAAGGTAGACTGAAAAGGGAATGGAGGTGGGGGGGGGGAGGAGGAGGAGAGAAAGATATGCATGTTCCGCAATGAGAGATGCATGAGAGACGCATCGTCCACAGCCGGCGAGTCCTTCTTTCATTTCTCTTTCTCTTCCTCTTTATAGATTCTTCGCACGGCACTGCTTATTAAAAAATATTCAAAGTTAGCGTGAAATTGCAGTAGTATACAAGAATAACAGACTGTGTTTCTTTCGAGTTATTAAATTTAATTCAAAAAATATCTGTTTATATATATATATATATATATATATATATATATATATATATATATATTACGGAAAATATTGGCTGGTAAAGAATAGTGATGCAGTAGACACTCTGGACATATCGTAGTTATATTTAGCTCGTTTGTTATTTTGAATTTACTGACCGCTTTGTTCGCATCTGCGCCATGACTGCAATATATTTGTGATATATCGCGTAAAAAATGGCATAAATAATTATGATTTTTATTCCGGATAAAGTTTTGTAATATAGAAAAGAGAAAAAATAAAGACTCTTTCTCTGTTAGAGAAAAAGGCATTCTAGTATATTTAAGTATCTTGAAAATGTTAAAATTTTATAATTGGTAGCGAACATAATTTTTCTCGATAAAATGTCTCTTTCGTTCTGTTTTATTACAACCTTTCGACGCAAAAAAAGACGGCCTCTGTCACATCCACTCTCAATCCTTGATCCAGGTCTTCGCCCTTGTCTTGGAAATATAAATAGCAGCGAGTGAGCTAGGTCGATCTCTATGCTCCCTCTGTCGAGGTCGCGCACTGCATTTCTGAATATCCGCTACTATTTTCCTCTCCGAATCTACTTTCGGCCTGTCAAACTCCGCATTCGATCAAAGACCCTTGGCAGAGCAAAATCAAACATGCTCGTATAAATATCGATGAAATCACATACCACATACATGTACATAAATTTCTATGTACGTTATAAATTTATATTAAATTATGATATTTATATATATCATTTTATACAAATTTATATTTGAAATTCTATCAAAAAAAGATATTGGCATAAAATGAATTGTATAAATATATATATTTTTTTCTTTTTATTTTTGAAATAAAAAATTGTAAAATGGAATAGGTACATGGATTATCTATGCCGAGCAGAAATAACAGGAGATCGTCACATTGGCAGCCTCCTCTCTTCGGCATTTTCTTCGGAGAGATTAATCAGGAATGGCGTCAGCAATTTTCCTAGAAACTTTTCGATCCTCTTATGTTACAAAGACTTTACGTTCCCCTTATATTTCATTTAGCCGATATTCGCAATATCCTCATATTGAACACTGGCACGTTCGTCCTTATAATAGATATTCTATTGTGATTATTATCCTGCAGTTGAAAATCGTAAACAGTAATTGTACAGAGACATTTTCTCTCTTTCTCTCTCTCTCTCTTTTTTTAAATTCTTGTAAAATAATTTTAAAAAATGTTATATAGAATAATATAATATATATCATATTACATAATAATCTTTTTCCGATGTGCTGCTATAAAACGGTATTTCACGTCGCATATATATTGTACTTATTACACGCATCGTAGACGCGTTGCAGGCAGGACAACGAGGAACCATTTCTAAACATAGTCGGGACAAACCCAACATTCCCGGCATCCAACGACTAAGGGAAAAAAAAAGGAAGTCAAATGCAAATCGAGAAAGGCGAGCGCGCTAAGAGATGTACGAAGCTGCCGCGAAGAAACGTGCAGTTTTGTCTATACTTAGCTTAAGCTACTAATTCATAGGGACATCGCGAGTGTCAGATATCTCTTGTATATGTCTGCAAGAGGTCACAAAGGCAAGAATTAATAGCGTAGAAATTTTTTAAATAATAAACCTTTTTTTTTCATTTCGGAAATAGTAAAAATTTTTCGAATAATAATTTTTCATTTCGAGTCTAATAATAATAATATACACACGCATATGCGTCCTACACAATTTTGCAATTAGTAATGAAGAATTTACCTTCGTGTGATTTGTCTTCACTTTGAAAAAAATTGCTCGGCGCAGAAATTTCATTCGGCAAGTAATAAAATCAAATTATCTGCGTAAAATTCGTTACGGGAAAGACCTTGTTGATATGAAACTTGCCTTGGATTTTTCTCCCCTTTTTATAAATACAATATGTATATCATGAGACGCGCCGCGATTCACTGTATTACCGCGAACAATCGTGAAAACTTCCTACGCTTTTCGCATGACGATCGCCTATTTAGATACATCCTTATTGTGCCGGAGATAGAAGCGACATGTCAGAATGTCACACGTTAAAGCCGGAAACCGCGGGACACTAGATACGTCGACGTCTGCGACTTGAAAATGTCACATGTGTATACGTATGCTCGCACGTATTCTCATACTCGTAAGTTGATCGCGATACATATCGCTCTTGTGATTAAAAGCGGGATTTCCGGTGAAACAAATGCGATCCTTTAGTACCATTTTTTAACACGATGACAGATGTTATTCCATCCATAAAACGACCTTCTCTAGCTCCAATTGTCGAAATTCTCACATTATTTGTCGAAGTCGAATCTATTCATTCGTATACGTCTTTAAACATACCATTTACTCGACAGAGTTTCGGCCGTATAGTTCTTTCGATTTCGCAAATAATTCATCTCATCACAGGGGAATGCGCAACGTCGATTTGCGAGCGTACATACAAGGTTCACGTGGGCAATTTAATTAAAGCAGTCTGGCTTTAATTAACAAGCACTTTGCCCTTAACTGCAATTGCAAATCGTATTTATCCTTGGCATTGTTCGGCTGATAAAATTACTGATCTATAGAAACGAATATTCAGTAAAGCCAGAGAGATCTGATCTGGCAAACTAAAAAAAGAATAATGACAAATTTCTAGAGAATATTCATAGGGTTGACAGATATTCAATATTCCGATCCCTTTATCTGTTGCTGATAAATTCTATTTTTCTCGAATCCGCACTTAACATCAAGCTATCGATTCATTGCACGCACAGACCGATACTGCTATAAAAGTCACGCGTTTAATTAATAGCATTCGACTTCCTTAATTGGGTAAGCAAGTTACATGCCGCGATCATTGACGAGGCAACGCTATGCCGTTTTGAGTACTCGAGTTAAATAGTGAATCAGCAGGCAATACGATAATGCGTCATAGAATTCATTAACTACAATTAGCAGCTACTTCGGTAATAAACGCAGAGAGAAGAAGAGACCTGTCGACGAGATGTTTGGCCTTACGGGACAACATCTTTTTTTATCTCGAACGAACGGAAGCTGCGAAAGTACTTGCAAGCAAAACGTGAAATATGCGTTAGAGAACTGTAACTTAAATTTTATGTTATTAATTTGCCGATATTAAATTAATCAATATATATAATTAATTATTTAATAATTAACTATGCGGTTAATTATTTAATTAACTGCCCCGCAAATTAATGCAAATCTACGCGATTTGTCAAGAATTGTAATAAAATGGTCATAATTTCAGCAAATTTGATTTCTGGGATTAAATACATTATTCCTTTATTAATTATGGAGATTATTTTTTCGCGCATAACATTTATAGCATTGAGATGGCATTTAAAAAAAATTATATAATCTTTAATTTCTATCTTTTCTGCTGACGATGCATCTTATATCGGAAAAATTCGGATGGATGCAGCATTTCGCTTGAGATGACTCGCTCTATGCAAATTTTCGGGTTTGTCGCTATCGCTCTGACACTTATTGCGATTGAAACCGGTGGGAAACGGTGAGCATTAAGTAACGCGATCCACGAGGAACGGCTTCTCTCGCATTTCAACCTCGGGGCTTCCAATCAGTTTGACACATCAAGCACACTCGATATATTCAGTAGCAACGACGATGTGACTTTTCGCTGCTCGCTCATAGAAAATCGGCAAAATCGTTTTTTAATTTTTAAATTTATTTCATTCATATGCCACAAATCATGCTGTCTATTATAGAAATCAATCTCTTAATTTTCTCAAATTTTTCACTCGACGTTAATCTATTCAATTGGTCGAAAAAATTAATTACTCAAAATCCGTTTAAATAGCTGTAACCGCAGAAATGCACGGGAAAATTAATGGAATATAATTTTAATTAATTAACGAGCCTAGTTCGTTTAGGCAATTTGTCTACATTCGCATAATTCTCACACACACACATACACAGTTTTAACTATAATTTCGCGAGAATGTGAATATGTTTCATCAGTCGCGCGGTTAATAATAGCGTCCACGTTTACTGGAAAGTATGCAACACGTATTTACTTATTGTAGGATAAAATTGGAGGCAACGAGAGATTGCTGTACGGAATCCGTCGCGCGAGCTAATGCCTCTTGCTCGTTTACTTTCTTTTCTTTTCTTTTTTTTTTTTTTTGTTAATTTTCTCCGACTCGTCTTTATCCTCAGCATTGATTGATACTACGATGTTGCCAGGCAACGTCTCGAACGAGACTTGTCTGTGTACACGCCAGTATAGAATTACGAGCAAGTTCGAACTCCCTTGGCAACGAGTTCCATTGTGCTGCATCATCAATTCTTTAATTCGACACAAGAAGTCGGGCGGAAATTTCTCAACACTTCCGCCTGTGGAAAGCGCTCTAAGAAAAGCTTTATACCTAGATTAGATCGTGAAATACTGATAAGATCAAATTTTAAAAATTACTGCACAAAATTGAGAGATAAATATTAATGTCTGTCAATATACTTACATTATATGGTATTATATTTGAAATATGATATATTTCTTCTTAATTGCATACAATAATTTGTATATATTTTAATTTTATTTTTTTCTCTTATCGCTTTTTTATAGTTTTTTCCGAAATGTATCTGGGATAATATATTGAGAGCGTCGGAAACTTTTTGCACGATGTGTCAAAAGTGGAGTATCCCCGCGTTAAAGTTGGCAATGGAGGGTGGGTACAGGATGTGCGGCGATCGATTGCCAGCTGGTATGGAACCACGTGACGGGTGCGGTGTCGGTGACGTCACGATACTGCCCCGACCGTGCAACTCACCCTTATGACAAACTGCGATCGCTGATTCATTTATCCTAATTATCGCGTCAATTCTTGATGCATTGAGAAATGCATTTTTGCTCGTTTTTCTTTTCATATTAATTATGCACATAGCGTGTAATTATTTTTTCATATTCACATATAACAAATATACTTGCAAATTTACGAGCGGAAAATGTTATTAGCGTTTAGAGTTAAAGTCCTCGTACATTATTGCATTAATTATTTTTTATAATATTGATCATTTTTCTTTATTGATCGTTTTAAATAAAAATAACTTTGTACGCATAAAAACCTCTTAATGGATGTTTAATAGACTGTCTTTTTGGATGTGTAATACGAAACTATCTAATCCATAAATGTAATGGCCATTATAAGCACGTTAAATAAATTACATCAACAAAAAAACATTATAAAGAAATAGATATATTAATTTTCGTATCTATTTTTCAATCTGTACCATACTTTTTTATTCGTTGATAAAATCCGGAAAAACGATGCGTTCGAAAAACTATACCTGTAATGGGATACTTAATTTACTTTTCTCATCAATCAAATCATAACTGAACTTGACAGCTTTTACCATCTTAACCTTAACCTTACATCACTCGGTGACTGAATTACCCTTGCTCTATTGAAGCCAAACCGCTGCAGTCTTGCTCATTTATATGCAGTTATAGCCCACTGTCCCACTCACCTCTAGACGTCTTACACTTTGACAATAACTGGGTTAAAATTTATCGTGATGCACAATTTTAAATGCACTTTTTAAATGCAATATTGTAATTAATAAGTATTTAAGCAAAAATTTGAAACATTTTATTAAAGATTTAGAAAAGTTTTTCAATATATGAAAATTTTTTATTTTTAATATATGAAATTTTTTAGAGTTTAATAATATTTAAAAAAATTTTTTTTTAAATTTTGACCTAAATGGAATAATCTTTGAAATGACAATCACAATCTCCAGATTATGTACTTTTTCTGTTATCTAATTCACGAGATATAAATGCCCATTTAGAGCAATTCTAAACAAATTCTGTAATTTATGCGCATATATAACAATGATCTAAAACGAGAACAACCTACTTTCTATTCAAAATATCAGGGCCAGTCTTGGAAAAGTTTGGCCAAATTTATAAAAAAGCATGTCGCTGGAATACTTAAAGTTACGTTTCATCTTAAAGAGCGATGATTTATATGCAGATTTTATTCTAAAAGTTTTCCGATACTGCGACGATCTGCTTAACATGTGCGAAGAAGATTTTGCTTCTAAAATTTGCTTATACTTAGCGAACGTTATTTTTCTCAATTGTTGCAGGTTTTCTATCATGGGATAAAGACAGTTGTCACGTAGATCTGGAGAAGGAACTATTGGCCTTAGTAGCACAAGCCCCCGAAGGCGAGGAAGCCAGAAATGGTAATTATAAAAATATATTAAAATTTAATTTATATATATATATATATATATATATATATATATATTATACATATAAGATATTTATATATGTATATATAAAATACATCATTATTCATTATTTCGTCTTTCAACATATCTTTTATTTAATATAATCCGTTAATAAGTGATGGAATGGGATTTCCTAGGTGAAAGATTGATTCAATATGCCACCGAGAACCTCGTGACAGAAGTTCTCATTCACCCGCAGACGAATACATTGTTACAGTGTATTCGCAATCTCCTTGCAAGTTTCACGAAACATCGGCACATCATACACGCTGGATACACATTCGGCGGCAATGGTTCCTGGATACTGCAGGTATGCTCCACGGAAATATATTGCACGCAATCATTGATACAAGGAAAAAACGCATTAATACTATAATTAATATTAATAATTAATACTATAAAAGTCGTTTGAAATATCGGCCGGAAGTAACGTTGGATCAAAAACATGTTCAATAATTGTTATTCAGGATGGAACCTTCAGTCTCGCAGACTTTCTGGATGCATTCAGCGAACATGAGGTGCAGAGAGTACTTCGTGCCTACGAGAATAGCGTTACCGTAGATATACATTGTGCCGGTGTCGGCGATTGGACAACAAGTCGATTATCGAAGGAGGCTTGTTGCAGGTATGCATCGTTCGCCTTTTATTCAGAAACAATTTTAATTCATTGCACAATTGACTCGTGCGTCACAAAAATATAACGTTTTACAAAGTCTGACAAAATTTCTTTTTTAAATATGAATAAATTTTATATATGTGTGTGTAAGAGAGAGCCTCTCTCTCTCTCTTTTTTATATTTTTCTCTCTGATATTTTATTCTCATCCTTTTTTTGTTAACAGATTTTGCAGAGTCAGAGTAAATCCCGACGATGTTCTTACGGCTGGTATGCCGGCTATCATTAGTTTCACGAATTACATTGGACAGTATCTCGTGCCGCAAACGCTGGACCAGCTTATGGAACCGTCGGACGTTGTCGGAAATATTAGATTTAGCCATCCGACCTTATACGTCTTCCCCGGTGGGCAAGGTGACGCCGCGCTTTTCGGTATAAACGGCTTCAACATGCTCGTCGACGGCGGCTTTGCCAGAAAAGCCTGCTTCTGGGACTTCACCAGGCATCTAGATCGATTGGATGCAGTTCTAGTCACTAGGATAAATAATAGCAACATCGGCGGCATGTTTAGCGTCCTCCGCAAGAAGAAAGAGTTGCACGTCTACCCTCAAATCGGTCACTTCTTTTGTAACTTAGTCGTAAGTAGTCATCAATTCTCAATACCTGATCTTTTCTAAAATTTCTATCAATATATAATTATTAATATATAATATATAAAAATTACTGCATAACTTCTTTAAAATAATAATTAAATAATTTTTCTAATAATTATTAACATTCTGCTGTATACTTTCTTAACAATATCTACTGTTATGTATTAACCACAGATGCATATAAAAATTATACATGATACAGGAAAGAAGACAATCAAATTCACCTGATGGCGATAAGGATATCGATCCGCTCATTCTCCATCTCACCGACATCGGTCAGGAGATGGTACTGAATCTTCGGCATATCAATCTCCGCGCTCATCCTTGCTATAGAGATTCCGAGCCGATTAATCTCTATCACAAAGTAGGCCACGGCACGCTGGACATGTATGTGCTTAGTCCGAGCAAAGACAGTCGCGAAGTGCGCGAGTTTCTGTCCAAGTGGCACGCGTCAGATTCGAAGCTGTTCGCCGGTTCTCACAAGAAGGATTCGAATAATCTCACATTCCCGATTCAAAATCTCGTTTCGATATGCGCGCTCCTGGTTTGGCAGCCGGCTAATCCCGAAGATAATATCACGCGAATCCTTTTCCCCGGCAGCACGCCGCAGCACAAGATTTTCGAAGGTTTCGAACGACTCAAGCATCTGGATTTTCTGAAACACCCAGTATGTTCAGCAAAAACACTGTCGCCGTCAACATCTCTGGCGACGCTCAGAGACAAACCGATCAAGAAATTTGGCCTTATCGAGAAGGAATCGAAGAAAATCTCAGAGAAGAAAGAGAAGAGAGAACCCTCGGAGCCCAAGTCTATTAAGGCTGCAGACGAGACTATTCCTAAAACAACTCCCCAATCGACGCCGATTATTCCTACAAGTAAACCCAAGACCGAAATAAAGACGAAGAAAGTTGCGGAAAATAAGAAAATTGAGACTGAGGCAAAGGAAAGCAAGAAGATTGAGAAAGAATTAAAAGAAGTAAAAAAGGAGTCAAAGAAGGAACCGATTAAAGTGGAGAAACCCGAGAAGCGAGAGGACGAAATAAAAAAGGCTGATTTAATTAAACCGGAATCCGATAAGACTGCATCCAAGGAAGTTAAAGAACCCAAGGTCAAGCCCGAGCCAAAGAAGAAAGAAGCAAAGGAGAGCAAGACCGCGATAAAAGCCGAACTAAAAAAAAGCGAAGTAACCCCGAAACCGAAGCCGAGCGAAAGGAAAGCTAAAACTCCCGGTACGGAAAAGAAAGATGCCATAAAGTCTTCCCCCACAACGCCGAAGAAGACCTTAAACGGCACCGCCACAAAGACGGAGATATCGAAGGCCGCACCAAAGACAAAACTGGCGCCCAAAATCTTTCCTAGTCTTCCAGCCAAGAGCGCCAAGGAGGCTAATAACAGAAAGGTGGTGGAACAAAAAAAATCTGAAGTCGAGAAGTCTGCTGTAAAGAATACCGCAGCTCCTGTCGGTAAAATGTCCGCAAAGCCTAAACCAACGGACAGAAAACCAATTAGTCGTCGCCCGAAACCGGTTAGTCCCAGCAAAGCTCGTATGCCAGGCAGTCCGGCAAAATCCACTCGTAGCACGCCGACCACTTCCGTGAAATCTGACAAAGATGGTGTTATTCGCAAAGTAAAGGGCGACAAAGGCACCACCGATTCGTCTACGGTTTCCACTCCATCCGGCATAGAACCGGAGGCCATAAAGCCAATTGATAAGAGTTTAATCGAGCAGTCTGAAGATATGTCGCTGGATTCTATAGAAAGTAAAGTGCTGGCTGATCTCAAGGAAGAGAGAGAAGTTGTCGAAGAAATTGAAGCTGTTTTACAGAAGGCGGAGAGGATTGAAGAGACTCGGAAGGACGATCGTTTCGAGGGAGACGATGAAATCACAGCCGAGGCCACAGATAAGAAAGAGGAGGATATCACGGAAGAGGATGTCACAGCTGAGATTGAAGATATGCCTAAAAAGGAAGGTTCCAGAAAAGAAAGCCAAGAATTGACCGAGGAAGACGAGTATCTCATCGTGGAGAAGGAAGAAATCTACACCGAGGACTCGGTTCAAAGTGGCGAGGGCGAACAGAAACATGTCTTTGATGAAGCCGAGTCGGAAAAAGCGAAAGTCCTACAAGATGCAGAGGCTATAAGAGAAAAAGGTGAGAAGGAAGAACCCGAGGAAAAAGGAAAAGACGAGAGCTCAGAAAAAAAAATTGATGAAATCGCCAAGGACAAAGACAAGGAGATTGCTGAACTGTCTTCGGAACACAAAGAACAATTGCAAAAAGAAGTGAAAGAAATAATAGCTTCCGCTGCTGAAATCGTGCAGAAAGCTGAAGAGAATGACTCCGCTAAAAAGGACAGCGAAGACATTACAAAAGAACCATCTAGTCTTAGTCCGGACAAATTGGATTCATCAGAGAAGAAGACGACTGATACAGACATGAAGCCGGACGTCGACCAAAAGGAGCATATTCTTGAGAAGAGGGAAGAATCTCAAGAACGAATCTCGACGATAGAATCGGGAGCCACTACTACCGCTCCGACTTTGCCGGAAGACGAGCGGATACCGTTGGACGAAATAAAAGAAGACATTGACGAGAAACACGTTATTGAAGAAGTGAAAGAAAAGGAGGCTCCTACGAAATTGAAGGAGGAGGTAGTTCCGGAAACTGTTTCCGCGATCACCAAACCGGAGGTCAAGGTCTTTGACGTTCGCCAAGCGATGCAGAATCTGCAAAGAGACATCGTCAAGACACCCGACGAGGTCGCCGATCTGCCAGTTCACGAAGAAGTCGATCCTAAACTTTACAGAATGGAAGATTTTGAGAAAGGAAAAGAGGAAAAGCCTTCGCCGACTACACAAGAGATTAAAGAGCTACCCACGCCGCCTGTGAAAGAGCAGAAGGGTGTCTTCAGCTTTTTCGGCAAAGTAGCGGATAAGTTTGAGAAAGGTATTGACAAATTAACCAAGAAGTCGAAGAAAGAGTCCGACAAGGATTCCGACGAGAAGTCTTCAAAATCCAGTTCTCCGAAGGAACCAAAGGTCCAAGAAAAGACGCTCTTTGAAGAAGTCGATATGGAGAAAATGTTCCGTAAAGTCGGCAAGCCCTCCGACAAACCCGAAATGTTTGAAAAAATGAAACCTACGGTCGTCGACGTAAAAGTGGCTGCCATCAAAGAAACCGCGGCATTCATACAAGAGGAAATATTTGATGCGCAGAGAAAAAGCGTATCTGATATCGAAGAGAAGCTCCCGATTGATAAAATGAAAGAGATTAAAAAAGAAGCTGAAATTGAAGAAACATTATTTGCGAAAGTATCACCGAAAGCGGTCGATGATAAGGAGATTGCCAAGGAGATTGAACTTTTAAAAGAAGAAGATATAGGAGAGGACGTCGAAGAGGTAAAGGCTCTTCTGGAAGAAGCCTCTAAGAAATTTAAGACTGTGAAGGATAGTTTAAGGGATTCATTGGAATCTTTGGAAGAAAAAGTTAAAGAGGAAAAGATACAACATGACGAATCATCCATGAAGGACATCATAAAGGATACCTTGGAAGGAGTGGCCGAGAAATTAGAGGAGATAAAACCGCATATTGAGAACCACTTGCTCGATATAAAAGAACCGGAGAAAGTTAAGTTTGCTATACCAAAGGATGAAGAATTTGAAGAGGAATATGAAGAGGAGCCAGAGGGACCGTATAGAGATGTGAAAGAAGCCGTCAGGGATGTCGGAGAAGTTCTCGCCGGTACTGCCGGAATCGATCTCGAAGATAAACCTAAGGACGTTATAGAAATTGTGAAGAAAGTCGCCGAAGTTCTCAAGGAAGATGATTTTCTTTTTGATAAAACACCGTTCGATCAAGCTTCTAAGAAGGAAGAAATCTTGCCAATTCCGGGAAAGAAACCGTCGGAAGAAGAAATTTCGATAGAAAGAAAGCTCTCGATACCAAGCGAAAAAATATCTCAAGAAAAAGATACTAAGTTGGAAGAAATCAAATCTAAACTTGCTTATGAGGATATCGTGACACCGAAGAAGGTTGGAATTACTGAGGAATTTCCTGTTCACGAAGAGATTGAAGAATTCATCGAGAAACCTGACAAACTTCTGGCGCCAGGTGAGAAATCCGATGTTGTCGAAGTTAAAGAAGAGTCTTGCGTGAAAATAATTAAACAAAAGGATGATACAGTAACTTCGCCCGTGAAAGACATCACGAAAGATAAGAAGGATGCTCAAAAGATTTGCGCGGAAATGTTAAAGGACGATCAGCATATTTGTGATCAACATAAAAAATCGGCCGATGACGATACGTGTCGAGTAGACGTGATGCAGGCCGGTATTGAGAGCATATGCGTAAAGGAAACAACGAAACGGCCGTCCTTGGAGGATAAGCTGGCGGATAGCGAAATAGAGCATCCCGTGATAAGCTTCGAGCAAAAAGTTTCGCCGGCAAAGGCGGAAATAGTAATGGTGACTCCCGGTTCTACGCCTACCTCACCGAAATTCACCGCGGATAAAATGTATGATAAGGAATTAGAGATTGATCTTCGGGAACTTCCCAAACTGTCGGAGGATATTGAACAGGTTCTCAGCAAGGAAGCACCTGTCGAGGAAGTGATCGAAGAACTGATTATCACGAAAAAGAAAAAGATTACAATCGAAGTGATCGAATACATCACCGTGGTGAAGCGTATCCCGAGAGAACGCGTGATTTACATTATCGAGGAAATTATTGTTAAGAAGGGACTGTCTAGACAAAGCGTGGTGGACGATCCCGAAATTCTAAAGTTGAAGGAATCCATCACGCCTGAAAAGAGAATGGAAGTTGAAGATTATATTGTTAATGAGTATATTGTCAAAGAAAAGCGAATTACTATAGAAATTGTCGAGGAAATCTCGATTAAAAAAGTCGTGCCTAAGAAAATCGTCATCGAGATTATCGAGGAGATTATTGTCAAGAGAAAGATCGCCAGGCATATGGTACTGGACATTCCCGAGGAAGTGCTATCGGAAATAATTAAAGAAGAATCGCCGGAAGAATCGCCAGAAGAATCAGCAGAGGAACAAATAACACCGAAAATAGATATAACTGCGAAACGAGAATCGACTGCTGAGATTCCTAGTTCTCCAACCAAAGTAGAAGAATCGATTATACCTCAGAAGCAAGCAGAAATTGAAGAATTCGTCGTTAATGAATACGTCGGTAAGGGGAAAAAGATAACCGCATCGATAATCGACGAAATTTCTGCTAAGGAGGCCGTGCCCAAGAAAATTCTCATCGAAATTATTGAAGAGATTATTATTAAAAAAAAGATTCCTAGAAATGTACTACTTGATGTTGTCGAGGAAGAATCCGATTTACTCGAGGTATCGACGATATCCAAAACGATGCCTGAAGATAAAGAAGGAAAGAAAATATCAGAAACAGAAGTCTTGGACGAAAAACGAAAATCAATCATTGAAGTTCCTAGCGCAGAGATTCCGGAAATGAAAGAGCCGGTAACTCTGCAAAAAAGAGCAGAAATTGAAGAGTATATTATTAAGGAATATGTTATCAAGGGGGATAGCATTAATATACAAGAACTTGAAGAAATCTGTGTTAAAAAGAATATGCCTAAGAAAATAATTATCGAGATTATCGAGGAAATTATTATTAAGAGAAAAATGCCGAGGAATATGATACTTGGAATGACCGAAGAAGAATTATCGTACATAATCAAGGAGGAAGCAACCCAAGAACCGGAAATTCTGCTTGAGAAAAAGGAATCGATCGCTGAAGTGCTCAGTCCTGAAGAAAAGAAAAAAGCTCCAGTTGAATTAGAAAAAGATAAAAAGAAGGACGTGCCTGAGCATGAAGTTAGCGAAAAAGAATTATCACCTACATCTGAAGAGAACGTTGTCGAGGAGGAGGAAGAGGAGGAAGAAGAGGTAGATGGTTTTGTCAGTATACGTAGAAAGAGCTTCGATGAGAAAAAGAAAGCGACTTTGCCGATTAAAACAGAGGTTTCGCCTATGACTGCAAAGGAACATGAAAAAGACGTGGTTGACGATTTCGAAGCTGTTGAACAGGAATATAAAGTGCGCGATGTACCAATTACGTCTCCCGAGAAAGCAGATGAAATGACAGAAAAGGAAGATATCGAAGAAACTGCAGAAGATACTATGAGTGAGGTGATTGAGGCAGATGAGAAGTTTGTGCAAGAAACCAAAGAAAAGGTGGAGAAAGAAGAGCCTCGGATTGATGTGGCAAAAGATATTAAATTCGATGACAAAAAGCGTGAACCTGAAGAACTAGAGATATCCGAGATTTCAGAAATCGTTGACACTACGGAGAAATACTTAGACGAAGCTAAAGAAAAAACAGATGACGTTTCTCCGAAAGAGAAATCTTTAGTTGGGAAAGCAGATGAATTGAAAGAACTTAAAGAAAAAGAGGTACCTAAAGACATCTCCGATAAACGATCTTCGATTGATGTAACTGCTGTGCCAGAAGTTATTTCTAAAGTAGTCGCACCAAGCATAAAATTAATTGACGAGAAGGCTGCGACGGATGAAACGAAAGAAATTGAGCCTGCGAAAGAAAAAGTCGAAGAACTTATAACAAAAGACGATAAATCAAAACCGACAACTCCAATTAAAGACGAAACATTAAAAGATATCGTTACTTCTACCGAGAAATTTATTGAAAAAGTTGCCGAAGGAATAGAGCCAGAAACAAAACTCGCAGATGCAACAGGCTTCGCAAAAGAGCCAAAGACAGAACTACTTAAGGACGATATAAAATCTAAAGCATTGGAGTCCACAGAAATTAAAGAAACTCTAATAACTAAGGAAGAAAAGAGTTCTCAAGAACTATCCGAGGAAACTTTACACAAAAGGGTAAGTATCTCAAAAGAGCCAGAAGATAAAATACTAGAGGCGAAAGATGAGCATGTTGAGGATGTTACTATACCTCTTGAAAAAGTTAAGGACGAAAAATATCCAGCGGATAAATCTGTAAAGATCGACGAAGATCCTGGCACTGTGAAAAGAATGCTGGTCACAGCTTGCAGCGAAGATGGCAGAGAAGAATTAGAGATTTGTCCGACCGGGAGTATAACTTTTATGAAGACCGTCACTCCGGACGATTCTCTCAAAGATGTATCTGTTAAATCGACTCCAGACAAAGATTCATTACTTTTGGATAAAGACTCGTTGCATTCAGGCGTGAGCACGCCTGAAAAAGATAGCATTTCCGAGAAATCTGTGCCCGAAAGTAAAGATAAAATTACTCCCGAAGACAGCTTGGAAAAATCTCCCATTGGTACTCGCGACTCACAAGATCTTGAAGACAGTTTAGAAAAATTAGAATTGCATAAACCAAAAGACGTTAAAATATCGTTAATCGATGACAGTAAGCCAAAAGCGCCGGAGAAATTAGAAGATATTACAAAACCAAAATCTCCTATTCAAAAAGAAGACTTGAAGATGCCACATAAAATTGCCGAGGAGCGAGAAAAACCGAAATCTCCCGCTAAAGATGCAGGAGAAATTGAAAAAGTGAAGCCTTTGGCTGAAGAAATTATTGAAAAGATTGAGAAACCGAAAAGTCCTACAAAAGATGTCGAAAAAATGGAGAAATCTCCTTTGCCGTCTGAAATAAAACACGAAGATGTACAAAAATCAAAATTACCTTTTGATACGACAGCGGAAAAATCTCCAATCGAATTAACTGAAAAACCGACACTTCCAATCGAGAAAGCGCTTTCACAACCTGAAAAAGAAGGAACAACTGTTGTCGCAAAAACACCTGAGTCGCTCCGTTCGGAAGACGTTTCACCGGCTGAGACAATTTTCTCAAAGTCACCCACGGACAAACTTGAAATGTATTTCTCGAAGACACCGATTAGCGAAGAAGATGTTGCCTCCGAAACAGTTACTGAAAAGTTATCCGAATCTATTAAAGAAATTAAACCGGTTGTAGGCAAAGAACTAGAGATATCTAAAGAAAAAACAGGGAGTCCGGAAAGTAAAGATCAAATGTTAGAAAAGCTCGAAATGAAAGAACACGATTTGAAACCTACATCATCTGTTATTGCTGCCAGTGCACTAGACGAAAAAGCTCCATTTGAGAAATCTATATCGCCAAGCAGCGAAAAACACGAAGAGAAAGATGTTTTAAGTATATCTAGTGAAAAATCTGATGATAAAGAATTATCTATGCGTTCAAAATCTCCTGTTAGTGATAAAGAAGAAAAGGAAGATGCAATTGATAAATCTAGATTATCAAGTATTGTTAGTGAACCGGTCGATAAGAAAATCTCTGAAGTTACAGAGAAGCCAGAAGAAAGGGAATCGAAGGATACATCTAAATCTCCAAGTATTGCTAGTGAAAAATCTGAGCAAGATATTCAATCACCCAATAAATTTTCTAGTGTTTTAAGTGATAAAGCCGAGGAGAAGGAAATTGATAAACCAAAATCACCTAGCATTATTGAGAAAACAATAAGTGAAAAATCGCCTATTCTTGAGAGTGAACATGACGATGAAAAGGGACCAATTGACGAAGCTAGATCTCCAAGCGCAATCAGCGATAAATCTGACGAGAGAAAAGAAGCCGAACTTTCGAAGTCACCGAGTATAACCACGGATAAGCCGAATCTTCAAGATGTGATGGAACATTATTTAGAAAAACAAAAATCCCCTATTTTTGATAGGCCAGAATCGCCTAAAGATATTGATAAGACTGAAGAACAAGATAAAAATAGATCTCCCAGCGTAGCTAGTGATAAATCAGATAGCAAAAAAGTAAGTTCTAGATCACCAAGCATTGCTGTAGAAAAAATAGATCTCAAAGATATGGACCTACCAATTGAGAAAGCCCGGTCGCCTAGTGTCGCGAGCGATAAAGAAGATAAACTGGAACAGCTTCCGGTATTAAAAGCACTCATCGACAAAACCGAAGTACCAAAGGACGCACAAAAATCTCCGAAACTCGATGAAACGGGTTTGAAAGATATAATGCAATCTCCGTTAGATAAATCGCGATCGTCGAGTGTAACAAGCACTATTAGCGAATCTAAAGAATCAGTACTTAAAGAAAAATCACCGACCGGAGAGTTTGTTGATAAGAGCAAATCACCAAGTCCTGTCAAGCAGAAATTAGATATCGAGGAGAAAGAACCGTCTGAAAAATCAAGATCGCCTAGTATTGTTAAAGAACAATATATTCCAGAAGAAATAAAAAAATCACCAAGTCCTGTTGGAGAAAAATTAGAGGATCTTACACAAGAGCTGATCGAAAAGTCGAGATCATCAAGTATTTCAAGTATTGTAACTGATAAAAAAGAATCTGCCGATCGTTCGAAATCATCAAGTATTGTCGATGAAAAACCGGATTTGAAGGATGTTGCAGAGGACTCACATGATAAATCAAGATCGCTTAGCGTTATAAATGTTACAGAAGAACAAAAGGAACCAATTGATCTCTCGAAATCGCCTAGTATCGTCGGAGAAAATTCAGATTTGAAAGATGTAATTGATATGCCTTCTGACAAATCGAGATCGTCAAGTATTACGAGCATAACAGGTACTCAAAAAGAATCAACGGATCGTTTGAAATCGCTTAGTATTTCTGACGAAAAACCGGATATGAAAGATGTGACGGAAACAGAAATAGATAAATCCAGATCTCCAAGCGTCATCAGTAGTGCAGAAGAAAAGAAAGACCCGCTTGATCGCATAAAATCCGCAAGTGTCATCGACGAAAAAACAGATCTAAAAGATGTTATGGAACAACTCGAGGAAAAATTTAAATCACCTACCGCGATTAGTGATGTAAAGGAAGAACGATCAAAATCACCGAGCATTGCTGGAGACAGATCAGATGAAAAAGAATCAACGGCACATAAATCTAGATCCGCCAGCGTTGTGAGTATTACAAGCGAGCAGAAGGAGACAACAGACCGTTCTAAACCACCTAGCGTTGCTGGTGAGAAACCGGATTTAAAGGATGTTGCGGAACAACAAATTGCAAAATTACCGAGCGATAAAACCAGATCACCTAGCGCGTTGAGTGATTCGAAAGAACCCGAAGAACGATCGAAATCACCGAGCATTGCTGAAGATAAATCAGATAAAAAAGAATCGCCAACAGATAAATCTAGATCCGCCAGTGTTGTGAGTATTACAAGCGAACAGAAGGAAACGACGGACCATTCTAAATCACCTAGCGTTGCTGGTGAGATACCGGATTTAAAGGATGTTGCGGAACAACAAATTGAAAAATTATTGACCGATAAATTCAGATCACCGAGCGCGATGAGTGATTCAAAAGAACCCGAAGACCGATCAAAATCACCGAGCATTGCTGGAGATAAATCCGATGAAAAAGAATCGCCAACAGATAAATCTAGATCCACCAGTGTTGTAAGCATTACAAGCGAGCAGAAGGAAACGCCCGATCGTTCTAAATCGCCTAGCGTTGCTGGCGAGAAACCGGATTTGAAGGACGTTGCGGAACAACAAATTGAAAAATTATCGACCGATAAATCCAGATCACCGAGCGCGGTGAGTGATTCAAAAGAACCCGAAGAACGATCAAAATCACCGAGCATTGCTGGAGACAAGTCAGATGAAAAGGAACCAACGGCAGATAAATCTAGATCCGCCAGCGTTGTGAGTATTACAAGCGAACAGAAGGAAACGACGGACCATCCTAAATCACCTAGCATTGCTGGCGAGAAACCGGATTTGAAGGATGTTGCGGAACAACAAATTGAAAAATTATCGACCGATAAATCCAGATCACCGAGCGCGATGAGTGATTCAAAAGACCCCGAAGAACGATCAAAATCACCGAGCATTGCTGGAGACAGATCAGATGAAAAAGAATCAACGGCACATAAATCTAGATCCGCCAGCGTTGTGAGTATTACAAGCGAGCAGAAGGAGACAACAGACCGTTCTAAACCACCTAGCGTTGCTGGTGAGAAACCGGATTTAAAGGATGTTGCGGAACAACAAATTGAAAAATTACCGAGCGATAAAACCAGATCACCTAGCGCGTTGAGTGATTCGAAAGAACCCGAAGAACGATCGAAATCACCGAGCATTGCTGAAGATAAATCAGATAAAAAAGAATCGCCAACAGATAAATCTAGATCCGCCAGTGTTGTGAGTATTACAAGCGAACAGAAGGAAACGACGGACCATTCTAAATCACCTAGCGTTGCTGGTGAGATACCGGATTTAAAGGATGTTGCGGAACAACAAATTGAAAAATTATTGACCGATAAATTCAGATCACCGAGCGCGATGAGTGATTCAAAAGAACCCGAAGACCGATCAAAATCACCGAGCATTGCTGGAGATAAATCCGATGAAAAAGAATCGCCAACAGATAAATCTAGATCCACCAGTGTTGTAAGCATTACAAGCGAGCAGAAGGAAACGCCCGATCGTTCTAAATCGCCTAGCGTTGCTGGCGAGAAACCGGATTTGAAGGACGTTGCGGAACAACAAATTGAAAAATTATCGACCGATAAATCCAGATCACCGAGCGCGGTGAGTGATTCAAAAGAACCCGAAGAACGATCAAAATCACCGAGCATTGCTGGAGACAAGTCAGATGAAAAGGAACCAACGGCAGATAAATCTAGATCCGCCAGCGTTGTGAGTATTACAAGCGAACAGAAGGAAACGACGGACCATCCTAAATCACCTAGCATTGCTGGCGAGAAACCGGATTTGAAGGATGTTGCGGAACAACAAATTGAAAAATTATCGACCGATAAATCCAGATCACCGAGCGCGATGAGTGATTCAAAAGACCCCGAAGAACGATCAAAATCACCGAGCATTGCTGGAGACAGATCAGATGAAAAAGAATCAACGGCACATAAATCTAGATCCGCCAGCGTTGTGAGTATTACAAGCGAGCAGAAGGAGACAACAGACCGTTCTAAACCACCTAGCGTTGCTGGTGAGAAACCGGATTTAAAGGATGTTGCGGAACAACAAATTGAAAAATTACCGAGCGATAAAACCAGATCACCTAGCGCGTTGAGTGATTCAAAAAAACCCGAAGAACGATCGAAATCACCGAGCATTGCTGAAGATAAATCAGATAAAAAAGAATCGCCAACAGATAAATCTAGATCCGCCAGTATTGTGAGTATTACAAGTGAACAGAAGGAAACGACGGATCATTCTAAATCACCTAGCGTTGCTGGCGAGAAACCGGATTTAAAGGACGTTGCGGAACTACAAATTGAAAAATTACCGAGCGATAAAACCAAATCACCTAGTGCAACGAGTGATTCAAAAGAACCCGAAGAACGATCGAAATCACCGAGCATTGCTGAAGATAAATCAGATAAAAAAGAATCGCCAACAGATAAATCTAGATCCGCCAGTATTGTGAGTATTACAAGTGAACAGAAGGAAACGACGGATCATTCTAAATCACCTAGCGTTGCTGGCGAGAAACCGGATTTAAAGGACGTTGCGGAACTACAAATTGAAAAATTACCGAGCGATAAAACCAAATCACCTAGTGCAACGAGTGATTCAAAAGAACCCGAAGAACGATCGAAATCACCGAGCATTGCTGGAGATAAATCCGATGAAAAAGAATCGCCAACAGATAAATCTAGATCCGCCAGCATTGTGAGCATTACAAGCGAGCAGAAGGAAAAAACGGACCATTCTAAATCATCTAGCGTTGCTGGCGAGAAACCGGATTTAAAGGACGTTGCGGAACTACAAATTGAAAAATTACCGAGCGATAAAACCAAATCACCTAGTGCAACGAGTGATTCAAAAGAACCCGAAGAACGATCGAAATCACCGAGCATTGCTGGAGATAAATCCGATGAAAAAGAATCGCCAACAGATAAATCTAGATCCGCCAGCATTGTGAGCATTACAAGCGAGCAGAAGGAAAAAACGGACCATTCTAAATCATCTAGTGTTGCTGGCGAGAAACCGGATTTGAAGGATGTTGCCGAACAACAAATTGAAAAATTAACGAGCGATAAAACTAAATCACCTAGCGCGATGAGTGATTCAAAAGAAGCCGAAGAACGTTTGAAATCACCGAGCATTGCTGGAGATAAATCCGATGAAAAAGAATCGCCAACAGATAAATCTAGATCCACCAGTGTTGTAAGCATTACAAGCGAGCAGAAGGAAACGCCCGATCGTTCTAAATCGCCTAGCGTTGCTGGCGAGAAACCGGATTTGAAGGACGTTGCGGAACTACAAATTGAAAAATTACCGAGCGATAAATCCGATGATAAAAAATCGGTCGGTGATTCAAAATCGTCAAGCATTACCGGAGATAAATCCGATTTAGCGGAGGTTACGGAACATCTAATGGATAAATCTAAATCATCGAGTGTTGCGAGTATTACATCTGATCTAAAAGAGCCGATAGAGAAAGCGAAATCAATTGCGGATAAAAAAGAAGATTTTGATAGAAGCAAATCACCGAGCGAAAAATCCGAAGAGGCGAAATCAGCTATTAGTTCCAAACTGTCGAGTATTGCTGGAGATATCGCGGACTTGAAAGACGTATCAGAACCGTCAATTGACAAATCTAGATCGCTCGCTATGACGGCTGATCAAAAAGAACCAATCGAAAGACCAGTTTCTCCTGCAGCTTTTCAAACAATAAAAGGACTACACGACAGGAGTAAATCTCCGAGTATAGCGAGTGAAAAATCCTCGAGAAGGACCAGTATCACAGAAGACAAGTCAGAACTTAAGGATATCATTGAATCGCCAGCCGATAAATCCAAATCATCCAGCATTGCAAGTCTTACGACTGAGAAAGCAGAACCATTTGAAAAATCGATATCACCTACCGTCTCTGATAAATTAGAACCACCTGTTGATCGGAGCAAATCTCCCAGCACTGCCAGTGATAAATCTGACGAGAAGATATCGGACAGTAAGGTCGGCAGTAAAGAATATTACGAAGATGCTAGTGATAAATCTCCGAATCTCATCGATACGAAATCTTCGACAATTGTCGAGAAATTGGATATTATGTCGGACGATACTGCGCCGCACGACAAATCGCAATTTTCTAGCATCGTCTTGGATAAGCAATCGATAGAAAAAATAGATATTGACGGACTGAAAATATCTAGCGTAACCGACGGACAAGATGTAATTGATAAGATGAGATCATTAAGCATTATCAGCGACAAGACGGAACCAAAATCACCATCTGATATCTCGAAATCGCCGAGTTTAGTCGATAACAAATTCGATCAGAAAGATAAGTCTAGATCATCAAGTATTGCTAGCGAGAGGCTCGATGATATCGATGCCAAGATTTCGCCGAGTTTAGACAGTGAAAAATTTCCGAAAGATGAATCTGCTAAATCGTCGCGAGCCAGTTCACCACTAGATAAAACCCCGAAGGATAGATCGCGTTCGCAAAGCGTTTACGATATTAGCGATAAAATCCCGGCCACTAGATCTAGAACAGCTAGTTTATTCGACGACAAGCTACCAGAGAAGGTACTTTCTCAGGATGAAAAGGAAGCATTCAAGCATATTGACACAGAGAAATCGCTTGACGAGAAGGACGAAGATAAAAGCTTGTCGGAAGAAAAGAAGAGTCCTGCGACATCTCCTGAAATGATTCAGAAGGAAATGCGTAAAATTCGCGAGAAACGATTCGCCGATTTCGGAGAGCCCGACACTACGCAGCCAAGAACAATAGAGAAATCGGACGACGAGGAAGAAAGCATCATTAAAGTGACAGCCGAGAAGAAAGCGGAAATAGAAAAGTACATTTTAGAAGAGTTTATCGTAAGAAAAAAGAAAATTAGTTTAATAGTGATTGAGAAATTAGTTATGACGTATTCGGTGCCGCAATTTATAGTGATGGAAATAATAGAAGATATTATCAGCCGGCAAAATATGCCGAGGACTGCGGTCTTTGATTTTGTCGAAGATGAATCGTCTGAATTTCAATACGAAAAAGAAATTACGATATTGCCGCCGCAAAAGAAGGCAGATGTAGAAAAGTATATAACCGAAGAATTTATCGCAAAGAAAAAGAAAATTACACCGGAAACGTTGGAAGAGATTGTCATTCTCAAAGGCTTGCCACGATACATTATTATTACCATCATCGAAGAGATTATCGTGACCAAACATATACCTAGAAATACCTTGATCGAAGGTGATTTAAGAGAACTGAGGGAAGAGAGTCCGGATATTATCGAGAAAAGAGATAGGCCGACCGATATGAAATTAGAACAAACTAGCGTTACTCAGGAGTGTCTTCGTGAAAAGCCAAGCGACATTATAAAGGGCGAAAGTCCGGACGGCAAGGTATCTCCCGCAGACAACGCTCGAGACGCGAAAGCTCTTTCTGCTAGTCCCAGTCTTAGCCCAGAGCCCATCCCCTCTGACAAATCGACCCAGGATAGTCCAGCTCGGTCGGAACCACACATAGACGAGGAGATCTTAATATCGGAGGAGAAACGAACAGAAATCGAAAAGCTTTTGGAGGAGGAGTACATAAAGAAAGGCCGCAGGATCACGGAAGTGATACTCGAGGAGATAATTATCAGAACTTCCCTTCCAAGATACATTATCTTAGAGATTGTGGAGGAGATCATACTAAAGAAGAAAATACCGAGGGAATCTGTGATCGACGTAGAGATTTACCAAGAGGAAGAGCCGGAAGAGGACTACGATAAGGCGGTTTATGGCTACGATAGAATGGCGGACGTGGGTTACGAACTGCCGCACGATGCCAGGAAATCTTCCATCGAATACAGAATAAGCGGAATGTATTCGGAGTCGGGCGAGCGACAATTAGATAAGTCCGATTATCCGATGGATTACGAGAGTCAGTTCCACAAGGCTTTTGCCGGCGGTATGACGGAGATGCGAACGACGCACATAACCACTCTCTCCGGCAAATCGACGCCAGAATTCGCCATTCACGACGCGACACCCGAGTCCGGAATCAAAGCCGTTGACAAAGCGCTCGAAAAATTATCGGGGAGCGCTCTTACTACAACTCATATAACGGACGTCGAAGATCCGAAAATCGTGCAACCCGTGCAAACTGTCACGATACTAAGGGAAAGCAAGATCACAGAACCGCATCTTCCTGCGGAAAGTCCGGAAGAACACGATGCGAAACATGAAATTACCGCTAAAGATGAATCCGAAAAAGAAATCATACAGATTTCGAAAGAGGATCAATCTTCTGATGATATTGTAATTAAGAAGATCGTGAAGCGCGAAATATTCGAGCAGGAAGAGGCGACCGAGACATCCGGTAAGCCTGCGACCGTATCGGATAGCGACGTCATCGTGGTTAAAAAAATAATCAAACGTGAAATAGTCGAACCACAGGAGGAATTGGAAACCGATGGAGTAGAGACTAAAGAAATTAAACGGCCAAGCGTCCAACAAGACGAACCCGAGGCGATTACCAAAATCATTAAGCGGGAGATCGTGGAGCATGATGAACCGGAAGTAGTTACTAAAGTCGTCAAACGCGAGATTATCGAGCAGGACGAGCCGGAAATTATCACAAAGGTGATCAGACGCGAGATCGTGGTTCCTGAGGAAGAAACGAGCGATTCTAAGGAAGACTCTGGCGAATACGTAAAGACAATTACAACGAAAACAACGAGAACGATCGTAACGGAAGAACTGCCAGATACCGAATTATCGCAGACTGATCCTTCCAAAATTTATACAGATCCTGCCTCGGGTGCAACCTATAGAGTCGTGAGCGACGAAAGCGCACCCGATGCAACAAGCAGCGCTGACGTGAAGCGAATCGTGACGACGGTAACCACAATCACCGGTCCGGACGGCAAAGTCACCACGAAGAAAGATGTGAAAGAGAGCTCCGATATAGTAGACAACGAGAAACTGTTGGAGGAACTGATCGATTCCGACAAGATGACGACGGAGACCACGAAGTCCGCGGAAAAAATTATTAAGGAGACGCTTACAACGGTAACGTCGGGCACTTCGACGCCCGACGCAAAAATCTACGATTCCGGCAAATCGACCCCGGATGTCAAGCAGGAGGATAAACTCGAGTCCACGATAAAAGAACGCTTAGGCGCGGACAAGTTTGAACACTCGGTATCGCCATTAGTACGAGATCTAATATCGGATGATAAAAGTTATTCCGGCAAATCCTCACCGGACATATCGCTACCCAAGGACATTGTCTTCAGCGGCTCAACCGGCAAATCCACACCGGAGATACCCATGTCGCCGTTAATCCGAGACGGCGCCGTCCAGCCGCATCTGTCGGGCAGATCGACGCCCGATCGCAGATCTGATGGTCGATCGTCGACAGGTACACCGGAAGGCTTCAGATCGGGCGACGTGATCCGTACCACCATAACTACCACGAAAATGATATCCGACGAAGGCGAGATAGTGACAACTATCAGAGAAATTACGGAGGCGACGAATGAAAAAGGTGAGACCGTTGTGTTGGCGGAGAAGACCGATGTAAAAGTAGACGAGCGTATCCCGAGCAAGGACGCTGCGGAGAGCGCGATCAGCAGCATCATCGGCAGCGTCAAGTCATCAGATTTGCAGCGTAGCGGCAGTTCGGCATCCGACGACGCGACCAGCGACAAGGCAGATCCGTCGAGCGAGCATAGCAGCAAGGTCGTGACTCAGACTGAACGAGGTAGCAGCGAGGAACGGCACACCATTTCCGACGACGAGCCGCCCAGCTCGCCTTTATCTTTGACCTCGCAAGTAGAATATTCGCCGCAGCCAACGCATCGCTACGAGCCATCCTCCGATAAGAAAGAGGAACAGAAGGAACAGCAGGTCGAATTCTCGGCGGCCGCGATGAGCAGCAGCTTCTACGGCGAATTGCCGGCGGTACCGGCTCAGATCTCCGCCATGAAGACCTTCCACGGAGAGACCGGTGTGCAGAAGAGCAGTGATCCTGTTCCCATTCACGGCCGTTTTATGGTCGAGAAGGAGTTCGCCGATGCTTACGGCGAAAAGCCAGATGCGAAGAGATACGTCGACGAGGCCGATCTCGATTTCGATAAGGCGCTCATGGAGCACAAGGAGATGAAGGAGGCCAACGGTGCTTTTAGCAGTGGTATAGCGCCCAGATACACAAACGGTAGCCTTCGACACGAGGCGGACGACGCAAAGGATCATCCGTCGTCTTCTTTCCGCGACGACAAGGACGATTCAAAGGGTGACTCGAAGAAGGATCCTCTAGAAGGATGGGGTACTCCTCTCGGCCTGCCATCTCCTAAACCTCCCAGGAAATTTCACCTGAAGAACCCCGCTCAAGCGTCGTGTTCAAGCGAGTCGACTTCCGATATCTTGAACTTTGACGTATTAAAAGATTGGGGGGAGCCTCTCAGATTACCCTCGCCTGCCCCGACGACTAATGAGCTCTCAAATAAAGGAACGCCTGGCACGCCGAAGAAAGAGCGGAAGCAAGCGAAGAAGGTCCAGTCCGAGAATATTAAAAACAAGAAACGCTCGGAGAGTCCTGGTAAGAACGAGAAAAAGTTAAAGGATTCGAAGAATAAAATTCAACCGGTTTATATGGATCTGGCATATGTGCCGCATCACGGAAATTCGTACTACACTTCTTTGGAATTCTTTAAGCGAGTGCGAGCGAGATATTACGTTTTTAGCGGTACCGAGCCGAGCCGAGAGGTCTACGATGCTCTGCTGGAAGCTAAGAAGACTTGGGAAGACAAAGATCTCGGTAGGTTTAGCGAAAGCATACATCTTAAGAATATTACAAATCTATATTTCTCTATGACAAGCTATTACAAAATTTAATAAAAAGTAATATTTTTATAGATTAAAAAAAAGTAATATATATTCTTCTTGTTTTCATTTTCACTCTAAATTAAGAATTCTTCAAAATATAATATACTCTACCATAACATCACAATTTTGAGATATTTGATTAGTTAAATTATAAAAAAACTATTTTAATATACTTGGTGTCATGCTACATCAAGCAATTCGTGTTAGAAAACTTTTATTCAAAATTAAGTATATTGTCAGAACTTTCAATTCGCAGAAGAAATTTGTTATGAAGATTAAAAATAACGCTTGACTAAGTTTATATTGAAAATCTGATAAACTTTAATCTTCATAACGAATTTTTTCTTTATAAAGTTTTAAAAATATATTTAATTTTGAACAATTCTTTTTTAAACTTTAACCTAAATTTTCTTAAAATTCTGACAATGTATGTAATAAAATATTATAAAGTTCGAAATCATATCGCGTATAAGAAATCTATAGAAATTATTATTCTTTTTCTTGCTTTACTTTTGTCGAACTACGTTGTTTAATATCGTAATATATTAATTTTTATAAATGTGAATTTTTTGCGTTCTTTTCAGAAGTTACCATGATTCCAACTTACGACACCGATACCCTGGGTTACTGGGTTGCCGACAACGAGGAGGCACTCGCTGCGAATCACATAGACTTATCGCCGTCCGCATCCCGGTGCACCATCAATCTCCAGGATCACGAGACTAGTTGTAGCGCCTACAGGCTCGAGTTCTAGGGATTGGCAGCCTGCTCAGCCGTAATAGTCGAGTTCTGAGCGGCGTCCGGAACGCGTCATCATTCCGCTTTTTTGGACCCATTCCTACGAAAAAAAGATAGAAGAAAAGAGGTCGAGCGCGCGCGCGCGCGCGTAGACCGACCTACCGTCCCGTCAGGGCGAGCCTTGACACCCTGACTCCTTCTTTCCCTTAGAAGACCCAAAGACACACGAGAAGGTATTTCGAATTTTCGGGATTCCCTCGCAGTCATAGCTCCGCGGCCTAGCAGGATCGTAGAAGACCCTATCGAATTCTATGTAGAGATTGTCTCGAAGAAGAAAGACCGATCTTCGAGTTTGCGCAGTTCTCAGATCGAGACCTATTCTAATCTAAATTAACACACGTTCTTCGTATTCTTTCGCGAGGAGACGGTGCGGGCGACGAGACAAGAGATTGTAGGGATTTTTCTCTTTAGTACGGACACAAGGTATAAAAGATTAATTATTTACTTCTAAGAAGCCGATTATATCGAAATAGAGAGAATTTAATTAAGAATCGCGCTGTGTTGATAACAGCGGCGAATGTCCTTCTTTTTGGTCTAACGGATATTTGTATTTCTACACTTTGCACACCGTTCGCAGTCCATGTAGCGCGCTGATACCGCCTGCAATATCTTATCAATCACTGCTCAAGTCGAGGACGGCCGCGGGAATGCTCGTTCTCGCAGAGATTCCGCCCCAAAAGCGAAGAAGGTTGTGACATTGCTCGATAGATCGATCGATCGCGAATCGATGTCAAAAGTCCGTAAATTCCGCGGTCTGAGACAATCTGTACGTTATAGTGCTTAAATTGTGACTTTAATTAGGATTGCCAATTCACAAGATCAACGGATCGAACGATTGCAGTGTCACAATGCGAGATCTTCTCGCGCCCCACCCTCTCCTCGAGCAGCAGATTAAAGTAAAACTTTTAATATCTCTGACACAGCTGCCGCTTCAAGAGCACCGCGTAGTATTCAGTGTATCAGTTAAAAAGAAAAAAAAAACATGTGAAAAAAGGAAAAGGACATGAGAGAAGAAGAGTGTCATATTCACGCGGTGAAACTGAACTGTGGAAACGAAATGCGGGCTTGACGGATCCATCGACGATGGATATGCAAGGAGAGAACGATTCCACGTTATCCGCGAAACATTATCCTTCGTTGTTACATAATTAACGGCCCCCTTTCTCGTCGTAAATGTTTATTCGTGCGTAGATAAAAACGGCTAAATTCCATCGAAAAGTCTACTAGGATAGGGAATTATCTGTGTGTCGTGTTTCTATATCGTAGAGAATATGTAGAGCGATGGTCGCGCGAGCTTGATGACAGATTTTTGTCATCTTGGGATCCGCGTAGGCGACGTGGCCGGATTAGGCGTCGAGGAGTCCGACAAGGATGTTTTCGAAAAAGTCCGAAAGAGCGTTTCGTTGCCGTGGAAGGAAGCGCAGGGAGATGATGATGCCTTTCGAAACGTCTATTGTGATGGGCAAACGATTGTTTAGCGCGGGGAGATATTTCTTTTCTCGCGCAACGCGGACAGAAATTTTAGAGAACAATGGTTGTGATTTTTGGTGGCATCAATCTTCGTGAAGGATCACGAGAGAGAGAAGGAATCTAGGAGGAATCTTGTCTGCGTAATCAAGTGGAAACTAATATCGAAACTATCGAAAACACAAGTGAAAGATATTTTCAATGAATCGAATCATCGCACAAACAAGTTTCCTGCAAATGAAATCCGAATAATCTCTGAATATTTCTGGAAGGAAGAAATGTCGGATGGAGAAGTGATCTGTCGAAAATAGTATTTTCCAAAGGAAGAAGGTTCAGGTGACAGAGAAAACTTGTTTGACAAGCAGTAAAGGAGGAATGTTACTGGATACTTAAAGTATGATACAATGCTGAAGGCTGGGTTAGATTAAAGCTACATTACAATGAGAGACGAGGAAAATCATGTCATCGATTTTATCACGATGTATCATAAAGTAGTTGGCGCGCCAGTAGAGATTTAAAATTGAAGAAAAATATTTAAATGACTGTTTCACCCGGTCACTATTTTCTGAGGTATCGACAATATCGTATCAGGTATCGAAGATAACTGATCGATTCCTTAAATAGATTCGTTTCCAGACAGACCTCGCGGTTCATCGCCGGCGATCTTGAAATCATCACGTGACATCACGTGAATTCACTCGGAAGAGTCCATTAAGATCGATAAAACTTTTTGTACTTAACTTTCTCTCAAATAGGGCGTTTTATCATAATGTCAAAGCGGGTGACAAACTGACGAGACGATGATGACGGTGATGAGATATAATGACGGACAATTGATAACGCGGACGTAAATGTCAAACATCCCGCTTATTCGAGATTCTCACTACTTGAAACATGATTTTTAGCGAATCGATCTCCCATTCATTTTTACTACATGACGAAGGCATAAAAAGCATTTGAGGTCATATTACAGGAAATGTTTACGAGTGAATCTTCGTAAAGAGATGTCGATAAACCTTGCTTAAATAATGCAAAAATTTAAGACGTACGTATACAACGTAAGGAACTTTCGAAGGAAAATCTTTACAATTTTCGACATCTGTGCTGTCTGGCTATCCATTTCGATATTTTTTTCTCTTTTATGAGATTGAAAGAGAGACCAGGTCAAGCATCTTGATGCTAAACATTCGTGTAGTTGTAATCCTATGAAATCCATTTAATGCCGAGTCCGTGTGAGTCCCCTAAATCGCAATTGTCACATCATACGACATCATGTCGAATTAACTTGACGTTTATAAATTCGAATCGAAATCAAAACGTGTCGATTTAGGCGGCAACCGCCTTGAGCGATTTACAGCTGCGATTTAGGGATGTATCGAGCGCGTATGTAGAAAAGATCGATCATCGTCTCGAGGTTACGAGGGAACACGAAATATATAGAGCGGAAGGAGAGTCGATATGCAAGAGATAACGGAGAGATAAGTGCGATTAAGCGCGATATACCGAAACTGTAACTTATAGAGGACACCTTTGCCCACATTATTCTCGCGAGATCCATTGAGACGAAAAATGAAAGTTTATATATTTATCGCATATATTAAATATTTATCGCAAAATCGTCTTTTTGTTCACGTCGCAGCTAATCACAAGCCTGACCATCAGCGAATTGTATTACTTGAAGATTTGCAAAAGTCGAGAAACCTCAAAATAAGAGACGCTTGCGAGATAGATTAGGACATCTTCGGCATGTTGTGTTAAAATATGAAGTATATCCTACGACGAAAAAAATGGATTTCGCTGAATGAAGGTCGGAGAAAGCTCTCCTCTATACGCGACACATTCGTGCCTACACGAAAATGATGGTGCTCGATTAGACCGATCGTTGATGACCGTTTGTTAAGATACGATGGTATCGAGACGAGCGATCGGGAAAAGGTGTTGATGAAAAACGATTTGTCTTGTCGCTGCAATCGACACGCGATATTAGCGCGGCCTTCGGGTCCGGTTTCTATAGATTAGTGCGTAAGTTTTTTACCGCCTGTGTAAGTTACACACTTGATACTTTTTGTTCCGACTTGCTTTTCACACGCATATATGTGCTCATCATTCGTCATTCGTCTGATTATTTATTGTTAATTCTCTTTGTTTATCGCGCGATTATTGTATCGCGTTTACCAGACGCAGAAGAGCGTTTGAATGATGAAGATCAATTGCCGAGAAAATTTGCGAGAAGAGTCTGATTATGTCGTTTTTCTTTTTTCGGTTAAACTAACTGCGCGACCAAGATTTTATTTCGCTGAATAGCAAAGAGCAGCGAAGGGAGCGAAACAATTTTATAATAGAAGAAACGTGTAAAAGAAAGAGAGAAAGGCATTGTGACATTGAAAAAAAGAAGGAGAAACGAGAATAATCGATATTGTTATAAATACGATTATTATTATATGCCGGTTATTTTTAACTACTATTGTGCTTGTTATCATTGCGCGATTATTATTATTATTACGCTATTACTATTATTGCGATTACTCTATTAATATTATTACGATTACGTTCGCGAGAGCAGGTCATTATCATCATCATCATCATCATCATCGTTTTCTCTTTCGTGTATGAATAGAGAAGTTTTTATAATATTTACCGATACCTCTTGATACATACGTATGACAGAAAACTATCGACGTACAAGGGAGAATAGATCTAACATATGGTAAAAGAGAGAAAAAGGAAAGCACAAGAAAGAGAAAGGAGAGATGATGACGATGAAGTATGTACCTATGTATTTATATATTATTTATTGACAAGTAATATAATGACCAGTTTTATCTAGGTAGGATGTTAAAAATTAAATTTTTTTTTAAATGAGAACAGAATAAATTAATAAACTATTAAATGAGAAGCTATTGTCGATCGATGATGATGCGCGCAGGGTAGATTAAATAAACAAAAAATAAAAAAAATTTATGGAAGTAATTTAAATAAAAAGTATAAAAAATAATAAAAAAACAACAAATAAGAGATTAGGAATGAGCTTTCACCGAAACAGATTAGCGGGAAATATGCGAGAGGGAAGAAAAAAAAATATATATATATATATATATATTATATATAAGATATCTATATATAATATATGAACGAAGTATTTAATAAATGGAGTATAAGAGAGTGTGAGAAAGAGAGATAGAGTGAAAGATATATGAGAGAGAAAGGGAGAGAGAGAGAGAGAGAGAGAGAGAGAAAGAGAGAGAGAGATGTGAAAAACGTGAGCCTCAACACCTGTGCGAACCCCCAAAATCGCGGTGCTCGACGGGTGCGAGAACGGTGATATATTTCTCCGACGAGAAGACGAACAATCAAGAATATCATAATGTGAGAGAGAAATTATCGCGTCGTTAAACGGAGAAGAGCGACAATCCATCGCCGCTCATTTTCTCTTCTTGATTCGCTCGCGTTTTTCTGATCACGATTTCGTTCCATGTTGTCGGACGGACGGCACGAATTAGCAAAATCAAAAAAAAAAAAAAAGAAAAAAGAAAGAAATCGCGCCTTTTCTCCGTTGCGGAAATTTTTTCGGATACTCGCGGGGCTCTAGTCAGAAATCTTGTTTCTCAAGCGTTAAAAAAAAAAAAAAACAAAAAGAAAAAAACACGGACAGTCATCTAGTCACATCCGAGCGAGAGTTTTGCTGTCGCGCGTTACGAGGGTAACGTGAGATCCGCGCGTAATTTGCCGAAGATCTTTGGAAAGGCGTTCAGGTGACCCTCGGGAACGTGTGCCCGGGACGTTTCACGGATGCCTTCGGGACGTTTCCTCGACGCGCGTTTCGGCATCGCTCGAGTTCCCTCCACGATTGTATAATCGCGGTTCTCACCCGTCGCAGCGCATCGGCGCGTCGCGTTTCTTCGAATAACGAATTAAGAAAAAAAAAAAAAAAAAGAACTTACTGTGGAGTGTTCATGGTGCTATGATTATTATTATTATTATTATTATTATAGAAATAACAATGTTATGCTATATGATAAAAAAAAATAATAATATAATAAATATACACTATATACCTTAGAATCTCTTCGCCTGTGTGCCTCACGCGTCTTAATTTTTCTCCTCGTCGATCGACCGTAGATCAGCCGCCTGTTTCGAGATGTTTTGCACAAGGATCGAGACCGATGTAATCTTGTTGCGGATCTTCGGATTTTCGGATGCCGCGGACACGCGAAAATGAATCCGTATCCACGTCTCTCCGCGCGACGTGAGATACATATTTTTCTTTCGCAGTTACGGCATCGGGAATCGAATTTATCGGAAATTACACCGATTTTCGAAATCCTGCTTCTGCATGCCCACGTGTTTTGTTTTACATGTCATGTAAGTTTGTAATGAGAAAATAAATAGCTCATGCGCCCTGCAAGACTGTATTCTCATCAACTCTGTATACTCACACACTCTTCTTCATTTCTATTCGTGTTATTAAAATTTTTCTGAGTCTCACTAATAGACTATTTATCAAGAAATTGGTAAAAATGAAGCCATACAAATATTGTTAGATAAAATAAATATAATTACCAACATAAATTACAAATCTACACTAGATTCGTTCTAGATCTTTAAATGTTACAATTATGATATGCATCGTAATATAATATTGTTGATAATATCATATTTGTAAAATACAGTAATATTTTTGGATACTTTTATTGTATAATTAAAAGTTTCTCTTGATTATATATATATATATATCGAACAACGCGCTTGAGACTATAACGCACGTGTAATAATTTCAGTCGTTAAGTATTTATCACTGTATAATTATCCTGCTGTGCCAAAGTGTAGTAAGGAAGTGTGCTTTAAAGTATATTAGATGTTGGATATTTGATTATCTCATTTTTAATTTTTGGATACATTCATTGAATAGTGAATATCGCATCGGCACGTGCAAAGTTTTCATGACTTTAAAACGACATAAGAGATATTTATCACTGCACGATCATTAGCCTGCATTATGATAGTCCACCGAGCAACCAGTTCATATATTGCACGAATTAATAAAAAAAAAATCATCATTCAAATTCAAATCGTCAAACTCGACATCGCTCACGAAGCACGTCTGCGTGAAATCTGATCGCTTTAATCGAGCGACCTCGTGGTTTCTGCGGCATCTGAATCATGCCGTACAATAATGCGTTCCTTAGAACCTCGTATTATCCGGCATCTTGACGAAGTACGCTATCTTATCCTCCGCTACCCTATAATTGTGAATCCATCTCGAGCCTTTTCTCAGACTCCCGTCAATGCCATCCCTCCAGACACCAGCCGGCAGATAAACTTCCCTCTGTCTGCTGCCGGAATAAAGCACGGGCGCGACAATCAACTCCTCACCGACGGAGAATTCGTCGACCACTACATGACAGGCCGGATCGGCCGGATCCAGCATCCAGAGCGGCCTGATGATGGGCAGACCGGTGTCCAGGGTCTCGTTCGCGTATTTTTTCAACAACGGCGTCACCGTCTTTTGGCGCAAGGTGGTTAATCGCTTGGCGATTTCCAGAACCGACTCGTCCGAATACTTGCTGGGCAGATGAGTGAAGCGGATCACGGGTAAGAAAGTGGACAGTTGCAGCCATCGGATGTAGAGCTCCTTGTCCGGTAGGTCCACCTCAAAGTCGTTGTCGGGATTGTTATCCGACATCGGAAGCGCCACGTCGCCGCCCACCGCACCCGGCATGATGAAGGGATAGCCGATCATGCCGTAGCTGAGCACGGTGGGGATGACAGTCTTGATGGCCTTCCAGGACGACGGAAAGGGTGGCAGGGACACGAAGACGGGGGCTCGTGGCCTGGAAATGGCGCTGGATACGCCAATCACGGGAATGGTGCTCAGTATCGAGCGAGTGAAAATGGTCTTGTAATGATCGGGATTGGTCAGTGGTTCCTGGCATTTGTAATAGTGCGGCATATCCTGAGCGGTACCCAGATCGAGGTAAAACGAATCAACGTGATACTTCATGATCAAGCTTTCGAGCTTTGTTTGCAGCCAAGGTAAAGTCTTGTTATTCGTGATGTCGAGCACACCGGCGCTGTTACTTTGCTTGTATCTGAAATTAAATATTCTTACAGTTTCTTCAAATCAATTTTCTAGTCAAGTAATAATACGCAAAAGTACAATCGTATATTATAAAAAATATGATTGAAAAATAACCTCGTCAACGCCGGAATTCGAGGATCGCTTCCTCTCTCCGAGATGAGTAATCTGTTAGCGACAGCATCCTTGAAGTTCACGGATTCCGTGGAGATAAACGACTGGATACTGAAGACTATTCGAAATCCTCTGCGATGGATGATATTAATAGTCTCCTCCATAGAGGGAAATCGCTCCTCGTCCAGAACAAAATCTCCCGGACTCGGTTGCCATTCCTCGCTCAACAGAACGTGGCCTTGACGAAGAAATCCCAGCGCGATCACGTCCTCCGTGTAATTATAAATGGCCGCCTCGTTGATAGGCGAAATCTGCCAGACTGGTTCGGACAACAGCGAATGAACAGCATGCAGCTCATCGGGCTTCAAACCATCCCACAGAGACTTCTCCGCCATCAAAGAGTGTAGAGTCTTCATATTGTCGGTGGCGCAAATGGTATAGTTGAGCTGGGGTAGCGGTGTCAGATGATTGATGTAAGCGAAAGCGTCATGTTTGGCTTGGAGGCAAAAGTCATTGGTTCGATTGGCGTTGATGGAGACGTACAACGGCGTCTCGGCATCCACCAGAATCGTAGCGCCCTTCGAGTTAAGAAAATATCTTTTCAGCACATTGCCGAAGGAATGTTTTCTCACGTCGCCCGTGATAAAAGGACTGAGCTCCAGGCGACCTCGTTCCAGGGGATACGCCATATTTTGAATCTGACCGGCGCCGTACCAATGACCTCTCTTCGAGGACCAATCGAAGCAGTCTTTGGGATTGTAGTAGGGACTCAGGCTCTGCCAGGTTACGTGGTAGCAGTGCATGTCCTCGCGCTTGGTATGCGCGAGATAGAGCCGCGTCTGCTGCAGCCACTCGAGACAGACCGAGTCTTGCCGTTGATGATGCGGAAGGCAGGGATACACTCCCGTGTCCGGTGGAATACCCTCGCCGAGTCGAGCGGCGATGATCTCCCCGCCGGAACTACTGTAGATTGTCATCATTCTTTCATTTTTATTAAACCTAAAAGAAAGATCAATCTGTATAAACGATCATTATGATTCGCAGAGAAATCTTTGTAATTTAAAAAAAGACAAAGTGCAAAAATGTTATACATCGAAATATTGATAGATAATAATTAGAATAATGAAAAAAAGTCGGTATACAGATAATTTTGCTGCTGTAATTCTTCTTTCATTCTAAGATAATGCAACCTTTAAAAAGTTAAACGTATAAGCATTAGGTCTACAATTGAATACGCATTTTGAGACTGACGCGAGATCGGCGTAATAAATGAGCCTTAATGTATTCCATTAGGTGCTTCCTGGCAGAGGCAAACGACCGAAAATTATTCCACAGTAGGCAAGCCATACAAAACGCCGTGAACTAACAATATATTACAATGATTCGATAATCGATAACTTGCTCGAAAAAGAATATCCTTATATATAATACAATATTATAAGTAATTTTATTATTAAAAAATATTAAATTTTTCATTTATTTACAATATTCTTTGATGCCATATACTTACCTAAATTTGTCAAAGTATGCTCGTTGTAGGACATGCTGGTTATAATAAATGTGTGCAAATCCCACGAGGAAAACGACGCACAGGAAGAGAAAGCCGACAAATGCTCTAAGCCTACGAGAAATTAAATATTTTTGTAGAAATTATTATATATTATTAAAATAGCCGTAATCGTAAGTATAACATTTTTATCAAATTTTAATATTAATGTATTAAATTTTGTCATTCCGAAACACAAGCTTGACCTTTCGCTTTACCTGTAATCGGCGTTCTGACGTCTCGCATTGTTTCGCAGTGCTTGCGGTAATGACAATTGCAATTTCTCTTTCAAGAGACTGCTAATGCTGTTTACGCTAGTTATCGTGGAATTCGCACTTTGCCCACCCGAATGTTCCGTAGCGTCGTTTCCTATCTTTTCGTTCATCGGCGGTTGCATGACTCTACTTTTCCTTCGCGGTGGAGCTTGCAATGGCACCCTAGAAGAAATTTTTTTTATCGCTATCATATAATTAGATAAATAATCAAAAAGAAAAATAATTTCAATTTCAAATTGTCTATCAAAAAATGCATATAAACGTGTATATGTGTCGTATTGTACCTTTGCAATGATACGGCGCTACCGATATCATATCGGGGAATCATTTCTGTTATGTTTCAAACACGGCTGACATTTAAATATTAAATTTGAAAAAATTCGTTTTTCGATCCTTAAGTTATTATTTTTTTTTAGACAGGGATTTAAGCACTAACACACACAATCATATATTTAAAAAATGCGAACACTCGACGTGAATGATTGGAGAATAATTGATAATTTTAAACAATAGTGTACGTGGAAGAAAAAAAATCGAGAGATGATTGTAATTACAATCGCGTACGGTGACTGTTGGCCGAAACGAGCATTTGCAGGAACCAAGTCTTATAACGCGATAACCCTGATACGATATGAAAGAAGGTCGGGACCGACGACGATGGTGCTTATGATGACCGTGAACGCGGACAGATATAGGTACGTCGGTTTCATTCGCTCAGTCCGAGCGTAAATGCAAACGCAGTAAACAGTGTCTCGTGTATATATGCATATAATGGAGCGTTGCAATGCAAATTGTGCATTTAGAGTGTGCGTATTGTCAAGAGAAAATTATAATCCGCGAGGTGTCCATTTCTTGCGAGCTGCACGGAATATTTCACTAACATAAGTGACATCGATGGACATTTATGGATTCATTAAGACGGGTTAATACAGGTGTAAACGGAATCAATACGAAATGCCACGCTATTATTGCTATTATTGAATAAAATTCCGACGTACGAGCTTGCGAAAAATTACTTGGATTAGATTTGTCACACAATATCTAAGACAAGTTGACTGTGATTAAAATCAATTAATAGAGCCGATAACATAATTAAGCTTTATCACGGAAATTGAAAATTCTAATAATAAATAATCTGGCATTTTCCACGATTTATGAAACTTTTGCAAACCAGAATTTTAATTTTCTCTCTTCTTGAAACTTTAATCGATCGTTAAATCTCTACAACACTTACTTGGCCAACTCCTCGTCATTTGCTTCTTCCTCCGTGTCGGATCCTAGCGGGCTTCCATTCGGCGTCGAGCCGCTGTTGCTGAAAGTCACACTGCTGCTGGTCTCACTCTCCGCTCTTGCGAATTTCGAAACCCCGGTCCCCTGAAACATCAACAATCCAGGTGTGAACAAGCAAGCTCGACATCTGTGCAATGAAACAAACTAGTCGGATAACGCCGTAAATCATCGTCATCGATTACACAGCTAGATTTATTTTCGAGTGTCATCTATATCGATCGCTGACGTAACGATCGAGAGCATACGCATCTCGATTTGCGCGTTTCGTATTCACATTATTTTTTTATCCATACAGTATAGTATAATCTGCGAGGAAATATGCTGATAAGTTGCTAATCTTCTCTTTATTTTATATTTATATTTTGGTGAATATATATCTATAATTCTATTTCTAAATAAGATAGACATAGAAACATTTTAAACAAAAATATGCGAAATATCTCCGTAATAACGTACGTGATCGATGAGCAATTAAGTGCAATGACCGTATCCAGAAATGCATTTCTTATCAGAAAACGCTTATTGCCCATCGTATATCAAGGGACAAATTTAACAAGCTAATAATATACTTCAGACGATATTGCAGCCTCTCCGGAGCAAAATATTATTCGAATGTGTTAAACGTTTCTTGACCTTCGATCTAAAGTTATTAGCATTACGTTAATTTCGCTATGTAAATCCCTCAACATAAATGCACTGTTGCACATTCATATATTCGGGGTCTCAATTGTTATGATTAAATCTTAATAAGCGATGCTTACCATCACGTTAATTATCGGTATTCTCTTCATTACATTTTTTATCAGATAGATATATTCAATTTAATATTATTAAAAATCTTTTTTTGCTTCACTGTTTTTTTCACGTCTACATTTATTCATACTTTGTGTATATTTGAGGCAAAAAATATATAGTCTCGAGAAAAAAGGAAAAAGTTTGTTCGACGAGGACGGATATAAAATGAAATCGCACAATATACGTCACGCGATGGATGCAACGGCACCGTTCGTATCAAGCGGTCAGCAGGAACTACTCATTTCCCTAATGAAAACATGAAGTGGAATGTATGCACGGATAGTTCGCAAACATTACGTAACGCAGCATTGACGAGGAATCTTGCTCTTCCGAAACTGATATGTGCGTAAACGTAAACGCCATAATATGTAGATAACGATTAATGAGATGAAATGATATCGTGTTTGAATTCGTCTTTAATTTATAGAGAATGGCGTTCACATACATAAGAGAATAATATTTTACATTTTTATAGAAATTAATATCTTATATTCTTATATAATAATCCTTGTATTATAAAATATACGATCTCTCTTTTAAACTTTCCTAGAATTCTCGAAATATTTCTCAGTCAAAAACTTTGTTCCGTAAAGAGCTTTTAACGCATCTTCTGAATGACGTCCAGTCTACGTCCGTCAGTGTCAACCAGAGCTCTCTCTCTCTCTCTCCAAAGAGTACATCTGTGATCTTTACGCGCATTTTTTTTTTTCGAGACTTATAATAATAATTATCAATCACGCTATTGATCGAGAACTTTTGGAAAATAATCTGATAATGAATCGATTAATATCTTCTCGATATAAACAGATTTTAAGCCTAATAATGGGATCTTATTACGAATATAATCACGTTCAAAAATTAAAATATATAAGTTTCACTTACATTTTGTCTGTCTATTCGAAGGTCGTCCATCTCGTCGAGATTGCTGGGCATCGAGATGCTAGTCTTCCTTATATTCGTAGCGCGTAGCGCTGTCACTTCCGGCAATCCTTTCACTGTGTTTGTCTCGTCGGCCACTTCTTGATTATTTTCTCGTTTGACTTCGTTAACAAACGCATTCGCATCGTCGTTCGATTTGTCTAGAAGCCAACCGTGAAGAATGGATCGAATGAAAATTTACAAATATTTAAAAAATGCGTCTAGCATTATTTGATGACGATTAATTACATATTGGAACAACGTGCACGCAAATCAATAATGGTATAATTTCTAGAAAATTAATTTGCTTACTCCAACGTTATCGCTAAATAAATATTCGTGCTGTATTAGCGTCAGAAACAAGTGCACCTACCCAAGTACTGTCATCTTAACTTATCATAGTATAAACTTCCGTAGGAAGATATCGCGGCGGTGCAATTAAAGATCAAAAAGTTCATTGGAGTTAATAATTAAAAACTTGGCACTTTTACCATATGACGGAACATGAGAAAACAAATAAATATCAAGGATATAACCTTTTTATAATCTCTGCAAACGTATGATATAAATGAATCAGCAAATTAAATTCATTTCTTCAATACCTTCTTAAATAAAGAGGGAAAGAGACGCGCAAAAATAATCTTGAAAAGTGCGAAATAAAAATGTGTGATTGTCCACAACACTTGGCAGATGATAAAATCGTTGGGAAAATTGACCCTGAAACCGTAACTCTTTTCTCGAAATGTTTCACATCTTATCGTCCCGGAAAGGATATCCTCGAATATAAAATTCCCTCCGATTCGAATTGCACGTCGATCGATTCCGTGCAATCTAATAGCAGTGATACAACATGCGACTTCGCGAAAAAATCGTTGTCGAGCCTGGAATCCTCTAGCGAATCCAGCAGATCGGTACGATATGGACAAAAAAATATCTTTCATAAATTAAACATAATAATTGTAAAGATTAATTTTGTCCCGCGAACAAATAATTATCTTGATAATCGTGCAGTATATATTTATTCCAACGGAATGCGATTATTCTGGCGGAGAAGAGAGTTTCAAATCGCCAGCGGTTTGCTTCCATAGCGACAAAATTGAAAAAACTGTTAAGAAGGGATCGGAAGTCGAATACACCCTGGCCATAATAAAGCCGGAAGCGGTTGTCTACAGAACGGAGATCGAACATCGAATATACACGGAAGGTTTCGAGATTTGTCAGACACGTTGGCTTCAGCTTACACCCGAACAGGTTTCAGAATTCTATAACAATCACTTCGGCGAACTGAGTTTTCCTCATCTGGTGGCGTACATGTCTTCGGGACCTATCTTAGTGTTTGTGTTGGCGAAGCAGAACGCCGTGGAAGAATGGAAGAAGATCATGGGACCGGCGACGGTAATGTATAGAATATATAGAAAAAATCGAATACGATGTTTTAATTTTAGCAACAAATTTCTCATCATCAACTTTGTTCAAATTTTGTTCAAGATTCGTGCAAATATTGTTTCAGATAACTGAAGCACGTCTATATTTTCCCGACAGCATCAGGGCGAGATACGGTCGCAGAGGGGATGGTTTTAAGAACGCTGTACATGGTAGCAACAACCGCGAACAAGCCGAGAAAGAGATCCACTTTTTCTTTCCCAAATGTAAGAATTATTCTTCCACTTTATTGTCTTTTAATGTCTTTAATTTTTCAAATACTTTTAATAGCATCATTTTCCTTTTCTTTTAGTCATAATCGAGCCGTTATTAAGAGATGAGATGGTTGAAGACTATTTATGGGAGAATATTAATCCGATTCTCGTCGAAGGTCTAACTTTGGTAAAGTAATCTCTCCAGATAAATATTAAATTTGATAAATTATTTAAATAATTAATTCTAAAAAAATGTCGTTTTACAGTGCTGCAAACATAGACCGGCCGATCCTGTATTGTGGTTGGCGCACTGGCTAATCCTGAATAACCCTAATAAACCTAAACTACCGGAAAATCTCGCTTTAATTCCGACATAACATTATTTAAAATTCATCTCGTGTATTATCCATTTAATTCTACACTTTAATACGATAAGAAAATTGCCGCCTTACCTACGGAATTTATTTCCTTTGAAGCTTCTTGTCGACGACATGATGGCATCCTTTTTAATCTCCTCTCTTTCACGGTTTGTGGATTGTACCTCCAAATATAAAATAGAAAATCGCAAAATGCTGTTGAATATAAAACTCGTACTTTATTGAGCCATCTTTCATTTATATAAAAATTTGAAAAGAATGCTAGAGAAAAATTTTCAATTACATTCTCCTTAACATTTCGAACATTAGATATTTATTTATTTATTCAGCATGATGTACGGGAAAGTTTATTGCATCAAAAGTAAAAGAAAAGAAAGACTAGTATTAGAATGCAAAAACACAAAAAGAGAATACAAATTAAAAAAAAAAAAATAATTTAAATTAAACAACTTGAATTAAATATAAAAATAAAAATTCACTTTGCAATAAGACGTGATATTTGACGTGAAATTATAATTTCTTTATTTCGAAAAAGATGCTATTCTAGCGTATTTTATTTCCACTATAATTACCTGGATACCACCAAGCGCTGAACGATATCGACAGTGGTTGGCTTCTTCTCAATTAGTTTAGAATCGTCACGATAGCCGTTCGCATTTCTCTTGTCGATTTTCGCATCGTTCGTTCTCCGCGAATCTTCCTGCTTCTCCGCGATCGTCCGTTGCTCGGGTTTCGAATAATTATCGTTCGCGTTCCGAGTTTTCGTCAACACTCGCGACCCATCATCGATACCTTGCCCATTCGCGACACATCGCACTCCATTCCGCCACGGCTCCGCTGCTCTATCGATCTCAAAACGCACTCGTACCGCCGCTGTACCGTTCAGATCGTCGAAACCGTTGCGACTAATTTCCTGCGAATCGTTGATTAATCCATTGTCGACCTTGTTCGCCTTGTCGTCGTCGGTTTTTTGCTTGCTATCTCGTAATATTTCTCTGGACGGAATCGAAGATGGAGAGTCGTCAGTCGCGTTGATGGATGATCTTTGAAACGTAACGAGAGACATTGGAATTATTGAATAATCTATGTGTGAAATTACGAAGATGATGGTTTTATGTTAGTTAATTATTTAATTTTTAATATACTACATTTATACATCACGTGTTTCTGACGACCTTAGAAAGAGAGAGCGCATTAAATATTATAAACAATTTAAAATACAATAAAAATTACTGCGTTCACCAAATAAATTAATTATCGGGTATATCGAAGCGCTTCACGATCAAGTTTCGAACTACGAAATCTCATTAACCAAATATAGCTTCGAGTTTATCCAGATGCCAATTCATTAGCACGTTAATGAGTCGGAAAGATGAAAGATACCTTCGCGGCGAATATCGAGAATTCAGCCAGATCGGATCGATCAACGCCGATTCTTCGGACTTGGCGGGATTGACGTGACTCGAGCCGCTGCCAGGCTTGTACCAGGGCGATGGTGTCCTGATGACAGATTTGCTTAAGGTCGACCAATCTAGGTTCACATCCTCATCTTGTTCAGAGGGTAGAATGGACAGGGAGACGCCCCGTCGTTCGGCCAATCCGACCGGATTGACACTGGCCACCTTCACATCCCAAGGATCGACGATGGACAGTAGCACTTTCTGCGTCGTAGAACAGAGATAGGATGATGATCAGAGAGGACTGATGAGTAGCGCGGGAGTAGAGCGGAACGCGCGAGTGAATGACGATCGTTGAAACCGTATGTGGGAGTGGACTCGTTAAGTCTCGTTAAAGTTATCCGCGGTGAACGCGTTCTCTCTATTTTTCTGTCCCTCTCTCTCTCTCTCTTCGTTTGTCTAATTCTGATCGAGATGAGACAGTCTCTGAATTATAAAATGTGTTCGTCAAGAAGCACTAATGTAAGAAACTAGAAAATTTTTCTGAGCAGTTTTTGTAATAAAGGATCCAATTTTCTAATGAGATTATAATAGAGAATCGGTCTTTCACGACCGAACATGAATCATTTACAGGGAACATAATTTTACTTTTACCTTAACGCTTTTAGTCATCGGCTTTTAGTCATCGTTTACATCGAATAGACGAGATGGATCACGTGAAATGGTTTGACAATTCCATTCGTCTCCATTGCATAATGCGGCATAATCCATAACTTAGCAATTGTTTATGCGATGCTTATGTCACGAAGAGTGAACAAGAACTCGTTACAGAATATGAAATATGATCCATCATGCGTTACGGAACAGAATAGTTTTTGCATCGGTTTTTTGAATTTTCGCGATTCGTTTTGCGTTCATATTATTGAAAACTATTGTTTTCCTCCGAATAAATATTTAAATCAGGGATTTTAAAATCAATCCAATTTCAATTGCAAACGTAAAATAATAGCGCGTTTCTTGATGCATTTTCCTTGACGATTGAAATTTTTTAATGGGAAGCGTTCGGAGAATTGTAAGATCTTGTAACGATTCGAAGATAATAACGTGATATTAAATTTTCACAGACAATAAACATATAATCAAGTACGTTGGACTATGTATTAAATAGTTTTTATTTCTCACTTTGCGTAATAAGAAATCAATACATCTCTACTTTGGCATTTTCTGTGCTAAAGGAAAAGATATTTTCGAATAAAACGAATAAGATTTCATTTAAACCAGGAATATTAAGAATAAAAGACGATGAAAGTAATTTTTATAACTACAATTTTTCTTTATAATAAAATAATATCTTTGATCAAAAATAGATACAAAGCAGAGATAGATAATTAATTTGTTTATACATATTTAAAAAGTTGCAATTAGAGAGAGAGAGAGAGAGAGAGAGAGAGAGAGAGAGAGAGAGAGAGAGAGAGAGAGAGAGAGAGAGAGAGAGAGAGAGATTGATATTATATTGCCTTATATAACTAAGAACGTTTTAAACTATAATAATTAGATGGTTTCTATCTAAAGTTAAAAAAAGACTGTAACATAAATATTTTTCGACATTGATTGTCGATCTTTCTTTAATCGTTATCTTGACACACGTTATCGATAAGACGGATGCGTTTTCTAAATCAGAAAAGATTTTAATCTCTTTTATAAGTATCCCGCCTTCACTAAAATAACACAACATACAAATATTAGAAATTATAATACTTGTTTTTATGTATATTATATAGTTCTGCATAATGAACAAATTTTTACGGATACTGATAATCATTTTTTAAGAATGTGATCTATCACAAAAAAAATCGTGAAAGTTATAACAGTAATTATCATTTCTGACAATTCATTGAGATATGCCAGATATTATGAAAAATTATCACTAATTATAAAAATATAATTATATAGAGATATTATTTAAATAAGATAAAATTTTTTTAAATTCTCATGTTTTACGTAATCTGTCATTAGAATTTTGTTGTTCCGAGTATTAATTTAATTGGACGAATCTTCACAGACAATTGGATTTGAACGGCTACCTTTTCACCACCCATCCTTTTCCTCTTCCTCTTAATACGATCCATTTCTTCTTCAGAATTTGAAGAATTCAAGCCCCGTGGCGATTAAATTAAATACGCGATACACTGATAATAATTTCCACGGATTGTTCCATCTTCTGGGACAGGTGGTTTTGAACTGATCTGCCGTTCCGTATATCGGCAACCACTTAGCGATATCTTCTTAGACCTTCTTGCATGTGTATCAGTATCACGTCATATATAGGAGGCCGCGAGCGTGTATACACTCGTTTGCAAAGATCTACATTATGTATTGTAAAAGTCTGCCTACCTTGTACACACACACACACACAAGCGCGGTAACCTGCGGCAATCTGTGATATACGGCCGCAAGTACACACGATCCATCTTACTTTATTTGTGTTTATATAGTTTACGATGGAAGGAAGAAGAGAGGGATTTTATACTTTTATTCGCGCGCGTGAGATAATAATACAATATCGTTACTTACGAATGAAATGCGTCACCCGTTTATCCTTTGTGAATTTCAATTCTCTTGCGAGGCATTCGCGAACCGACAACAAAAAACTCTTTGTCGCCTCCGATCAATTTTTTTTTTTTTTTATCCATTTTCGCATTCGAGAATATACAGGAAATTAATGAGACACGGTTGGTCTTTTCTATTTAACGATCTTTTTTTTTCTATTCTGTGATAAAAATTTTCAAGATTTTTACTTAAATTTCCCGATTTTACGTGCTGAACAGAGTATATAGAATAATGAGAAAGCAACGGCTTCTTATTCTGCACAAAATATCTCGGTATTATCTGTTTGTACGAGGGTATTATGTCACTGAATTCATTTTAGATTATTACAGTACGTTATGGAATAGATATTAGATTACCGCGTTACGTAATAACAATTGTATTGTTACAGATATATCGGCCGCAAATTCTCTTATATTTGTTGCTAAAATTACGGATTATCTATCGAGCGATTTTATCAACAAAGTGATGCATAATATTAATAATAGACAGGATGTAATCGATTAAAAAGGTTAATAACAAGAATTTCATTTTCTCTGTTTTTTTTTTTTTTTTTATTTTCCGTTTCTCAATAAGATGGCTCATAAAGAAATCGAATAATATCTCTCGCTAATTCGAAATACTATTGTAGTTTTACAGCAAAATTACGCGAACTGATGTTATACGATAAATTGGAGCATTTGTTATTACGTACTACGATTATACAGAATATTTTAATTATAACGCCTAAAGTGTGTGTATTAACCGTAATGATATGGTCTTGTAATAACAATAAATTATACTATCTAATTTCTTTTTCGTCATTCTACGTTCAATAAACTAGTTAGCTCGTTAATTAACAAAGCAATTAATTAAACAAATTATACACTACAAATAAGCTGCCTCAATTTAAATTTACTGATTTCCCTGTAAGAAACGCATTTCGACAAAATGCAACAGACGCGAAATAAAAAGAAATTTCCATTAAATTTGAAATTAGCATCTTTTTAAAACAAAAGAAAATCTTTGACATATACACGCGCTAAAATCGTACCATAAGAAAAAATGGTGGAATTAAGATAAATACTGCAAGGGATAAAGATTACAGTTTTACAAAACTGCGAAATCATTATCATTAATCCAACTATTATCAGATCTTTCGCGTCAGAGTTGAATCTACTTGGACGTATCCTCTGCGATTTTATTCTGCACGATTTTTCAAAAAATATTTACTACCAATCAACTATATATATATACGCGATCATCATTTCTCTCCTCATAATTATTATTGCCATTCTCCAGACGGATGGCTATTCTCGACGCCACAGACTTCTTTTTTTCACACCGTCAATTCGGAAATTAATTATCACACTTCACCGATCAATGTAAGAATGCACCGCGAAAGGTCTCATGTGTATCTCGAATCTTTCACTGGTAATATAATAACCACAATAAGACCCTCGGGTTTCTCAGACTTCAATAATATATCACGACCAAAATCATAGATCAGACAAATTCCGATATAGATCTTAAGAGATCATCCAAAGGTTCATTCGGTTCATTTATTACCAATAATATTTCACACGCACGTTGCTAATTACAACTCGCACATCATCTTGCATAGTTGTTTAACAGGCAGACTCTCCCTCTCTCTCTCTCTCTCTCTCTTTCTCGACGAATTAATGGAAACCATTATTGTAATTATCTCGCTCGCTCGATTGAGTGAATACGCGATTGATGGATCTTGTATTCACTGGGATATTCGCGTATTCGATTATAATTATGTTGTATATTATGTTCTATATTTCTATCATATCATTAACAGAGTATCATCACTATACTGCCCTCGCGCGCGAGGGCATATATTTATATATATAATTTTTTCATTATACACACGTCTCTCGTCGTTCGAATCTTTTTACACGCATTTCCCATTCGTTCCATACTCGCCGTGAATAAAGTTTAAAAACATTAACGATAATAATATATCTACATATCTTTCTATATTTATATATCATTTGCTGAGACTGCTTGCACTCAAGTAAGCGAACAAGTGGATTTTTAAGCATTGCAAGAAGAGATAGTATGTATGTAGGAACGAAATTTTGTGCATTGAGACAATCAAATGTCACAGTGTGAATATAATGTATATATATATATATATATATGTGTGTGTGTGTGTATGTGTATATTATATGCAACAATACTCGCTCCAAATGTTCGCTTTCTACGGTGAATCCGCGTCGAATGGATTATGGCAAGTGTGATCTTGCAAAATCATCATCGCACGCAGAACAGTGTAAATTTCGCTAAATATTATCTTCATACGATTCTTGCTATTATTATCAATGTGTCTCTCTTAATATTATTAGTAAGTATTATTTTTCCTTCGAATAGTAATGGAGGAAACAGTCGTGCCATACGACGCTGTTATACATTGCTGTCCCGAGTCTTTATATAATTTTCCTCCTCCTCTCGATCCCGCATATATGTATATATATGTCCAGATGACGTGCATCACTAACGTCGCATTTTCTATCGTACAGTATCTTTGTAAATTTGATGACGGGAGGAAAGTGGGGAGTAGCCCGATAAAGTTTCATCGAGAACACCGATCGAGAGAGAAAAACAGCCCCGGGTTCTTATTACAATCCTCCGCACATGATTTGCACGCACGCAGTTTTACGTAATAATCGAGTCGCGGGATAAGAGACTCAGTTATTAATATCTCGTCGATATAATGCGTTCATTAATTTTATTGAAACAATCTAGTTTCTTCTCAAAAAAGTATATTTTTAACATTGATATTTACAATTTCTCTTCTCTATCTTTCATTAACGCTAATACCCTATATATATTAATGAATTAATAAAACGTGTAGAGGACCGATTGATTGATCTTTTTATACATAGATTGCGTGTGCATTAAGAAAATCCTTGTTACACAGGATAATTTAAAGGAAAGATAAGAGAGAGAGAATCTCTTAATTTCATGCGTATAACGCTATTGTCGATGAGCCTATAATGTGATATGTATCTATTTCTTCTTTCAAAAACTTTGAAAATTCATCCTCTCAATTCTCAAATCGCAAAAAAATATCAACGAAAAAGCTTATCGCAGCGATGAATCGGATTATATTGAGATACACGATTGACTTTCTAAAACCACCTTTACAAATATACTCGATTTAAACTATCCTGCGTAACGAATTGACAAAAACTCGTATTTACGAAATTATGAAATATTGCACATTAGAAAATGCATATTTCGAACACACACACACACACGCAGATCCAAAACGGAAGGAAAGTTTCAGGTTTCTATTAGGCGAGCAAGAAGGAACGTTTATGTATATTTCGATCGATTCTCTCATCGATAATCGAGAATTGCGCGCTATATGTGTAACAACTTATAGGCCAAAAGGATAGGTGGTCTTATTTTTTTTTTCTAGGCGGACAACCGTATCTCCCCGTGATATAATAGTCTACGTAGCTGTACACTAACGTATTTTTTATTCTGTTGCGTGTCCTCGCGTACGCAATTTCATTCTTCGTAAAAGAAAAGAAGAAACGGCATGTATCTCATCGCGACGAAACAAAAGAGCTCGAACTGTATTTATAAAAATCAAATTTATAATTATCCCACGTCGTCGAGAGAAAGCTACACCAGATCGCGGACGAGCATGGCGTAAATTTATTCTCATCGCATCTCATTCTATATATATATATTCTTAAACAGAATATGATTCCTATCTGCGAATATATCTCGGTATATCGAATGCTCGTAATTTCATTCCGATATCAGTTTCACCTGGGTATTTACATTTACATGCGTGAGTTTTTCCGGTGATAACGTAAGCGAGCAAACGCTCTCTCTTGGTGCAGCATCCGGTAGTGTTCCGAACATAACAGTGAAGCTAACAGATGGAAAAATCTGATATGATAAAAGTACACGCACTTACGCCGACTCGGTCTACAAGATCTAAATTTCCTAAGTGAAAAATTTCGGAGATAGGCGAATGCTGGGAGAAACACCCTCAATCAATTACGCACCGGTTGCCTCTTAGCGTCGAGCATTACGTCATTCCCCTGGATCATCCCATTTCGCCTCCTCAGCTATTCGATCGAAGCAATCCGAGAGGAACGTATACTGTAAAACATAAAAGTATGGATAATACGTGAAATATTTCGCGGATATCGTTGAGAAAGAAACGCTCGTAACTCACGTAAGGTGTGAAGACCTTGAGCCAGCGCGGAGGACGATTGTCCTGACGCGTATACTGAAAGCAGAACGCCATCCCATCCTCGTCCACTTCCCATCGGGCGATGGTGCTCCATTGAAATTCCACCACTTGCGACTCCAGAGTACCATCCTCCTTTGCGGCGTGCAGCTTGAAAGCGGCCGTTCCTACCGCCGGTATCACGTGGCCTTCCTTCCTTGAGTCACACGCGCAATGTGGGAAGACAATGTCCCCATAGCCGCTGAGTTCTCTTGCCAATTTTAAATACTATGACATACAAACTCATGTGAAAAATTAAAAATTAACATATAAACTCGTATGAAAAATTAAAAATTGAATTTATTTGCGTTTCTAAAGCTTATCTTGTGAGAAGATTCTTATTTTAAACTGCCAATTACTCAGAAATTATTGGCGTCTGAACAATTTCACGAAGGATAGTCGAGACATCTTGTATAAAAAATTTCTTCCGCCACTGAACAGACCTCGTGCTTTCTGGACGCATCCTGTAGAGCCTTCAACTGATACAATCGTTCCCCCGCGATGATGTGACCCCTGTTCACCTCGTCGATCGTCTGCCAGAATATCCAAGTCAACGCATGCTCGCTCAGAGGCCTATTTATATTAAAAAGCCACCTTCTTATCGCTAGACACGTCGCGCTGGCGGTCGAGTAGTTCTGAATGTATAAAGTATGCGGATGTTCGTGAGGTTGCAGCTTCCGCTCTGGAGCATAATAAAATCACAATGAAACTTTTTCGATTTCTTTCAATCAGAGATCGCGATTAAGTGCAATCGTCTCGAGCAATTATCCTTAACCTACCAAAATTATATTCGACAATCTCGAACAGATAAAAGTACTTGGCCGTCTCGGCGTCTAAGCCGACCCGGGAGCAAACCGCATCGTAGACATCCTTCACCGATGCCGCTTTCGGGACCGTCACGGTGACGACTTCGCGATCCGGCAATAGAACCTTGAGATCGACCGCCGGTCCCTGATCCCCGTCCTCCTCTAATCGATCTGTCAGAAACTCCTGCATCGCGTCGCTCTCGGCTATCACTCGCACCGCGCATACCTTCTCCAAATACTGTTCAAGACCGCGCCTCCTCGCATCAAGCTGTTGCTCGCTCAATCTACAAAATGCGAACAAACAAATCCTTGATGATTCATGATCCTATGAGAAGAATGTTTCGTCAATTGAATAATTTCACGGAGAGGCTCGAATCATGATCGGCATCTAAATGCGTTCGCACGTGTGCCCGCGTCTTATACTACTGTATAATCCGAGAATATTTACTGGAACGGCCATTTTCCTGGTAGCTTCGGGAAATTGAAGCCGATGAACTCCTTCTTCAGCGCCATGTGCAACGCCGCGAATTCCCGATATCGACGCGAGCACAAATGCCTGCCGGCCATATGGACATTGAAGACTACGTAACGCTCGTGTCTTCTCTCACGAACGTGATAATCGGGTACACTGATGGGTAAAGATCGCTTCTCGCTGTAATCCACCGACGCATAGCTGAAGAAGAGATATGAAGATGCATCTAATATTTCATAAATATTCATATTTTTTTATTATTAGTATATATTTTATATTCTTAAAAATATATTATATATATATATATATATTTTTTTTTTTAATATATCCACTTATATTAATAAACTAATATTTATTAAATTTTATTTAATATATATTAATATTTAATAATAAAATGTATGCATGTTACATCTTAAACATAATTTAGATAAATATATTATTAGAATCAAGATTATTATAACACTTTAAGGATCTTATCGGTGAGATAATCACTCGATTACGATTCATCGAAAGAGATACATGCGATAATTTAATATGAACTCTTCAATTGTAGTTATAAACTAAATGCAAGATCCGGTATGCAAAATCCGAATATCGTATCACACACACCTCAAATCCTCGCAGGGCTCAAGTCTCTCCGCTTCCTGCGGCGTAACGGAAATAACGGTCAAGGTGAGAACATCGCCGCCCGATTTGATAAGATCCACTACCTGCTTGTGAGTGGCGCCTTCGACGTTGACATTATTCCTGCAAGCAGAACACAATTTTTGCGTTGTCATAATTATCGCCCCCCCCCCCCCTCCTCGTATCATCGATCTATAATTCGAACCGACTTTAATTGCGGCACGCCGATCGGATTCCATCCTCTGCGATTTTCAATCCACTCGCATTGCAACGCGGACATGTAACACGTCAACATGTTGCGGGGAGATCTTATCAGCGCGCGTATCAATATGTAGTCTAAACAGGCAGGCGCGACGATTCGCGCCAACTGTTACGTTTCCACGGACGATCGATCGAAAACGGGACGAGATACGAAAATGAAGAGATTCACAGGGCGGAAAAGTCGGGCGATGTTCGTCGCTCTCGGCACATCCGGGTACCCGAATCTGGTTCGCGACAACGGAGAGGCCTTCGACGGGTCCGGTCGCGGTCCACGATCGTTTATTACTCAGCCAATCGAGAGGGAATAGGATACCGTACAATCGTACAGTCTCTTGCTTTTCCTTTTCTTTTACGGCACGTTTCGAATTCCGACAGTGAAAGGACACGGCCCGGTGATTAGCCCGATGATTGGCCCGAAGCATGGAGGCACGACTCTCTCGACAGAGATCGGCGAATGTCGCCTACCACGCGGATTTTCACGTCTGCGTGCGAGAAAAGGCGCGTCGCGCACTTTATACCACCACGGTTTCCCTATCGCGTGGACAAAGAAAAAAATCATAATACCATAAATCATATCTGTCTTCTAGACGATAGAGGGATCGCCAATTGAGAGGCGATTCCTTGTCGTGTATCATATATGTGTAATTTAAAATCAAATCCAGTTAAGTACGTGTAATTTTATATACATATAGCGTACTTCTATTCTTTTCGACTATTTTTGTTAAATACTGTCAGAGAAGGAGATGAGGTCAGAGCTCAATTAGATTGTTGCGCAAAAATGAGGATGAATGGTCGAATTAATGTTTAATTCGGCGTTGAAGTCAATTACGTCGAAGCGGTGGCGGAGAAACGCATTTAAATCTCTCGTTAAATGTAAACTTTCCTCTCCGTGCCATCTATATCAATGGCGTTATCTGCGTTGATATAATACAGCTTACAGAATTATTTCGTCATCTAATAAAATTAGATCGGCAGATGAGGGGTGAAACGGATCGGTCAATAAACGGCACCGCCTGTACGCTGTAATCTGTTAGGAGAAGATAATGCACTTTGCACGAGCGAGATTCGCGAGCCTGTAATATTATAAATGACTGAAATAATTTAAACGAGAGACGAAAAAAGAGAGAGAAAAAGAAAGAGAGAGAGAGAGAGAGAATACGCAGTGCGTATCGCTTCCTTTCTTCGAAATTCTCATTCATAACGTATCGTCGAATCTACTAATTAGATTTAATTGGAGGAACAAAGCGTATAGAACTTATAATGAATCGTACCTACGTTAATGGGACCCTTAATGATCGATGCAATTCTGAGAGAATGACTGTTCGTTTTATCGGACGCAATAGCGGCTTCTTTTATGTAATATTCACACTTATCGTTGCTCGTTAAACCTTCGCCTCCACGTATCTTAGCTTCAAACATTAATACTTTATCTAGTTTAATTTATATTTTCCGAATAAGATAATGTTCCTTTTTTTTTACTGCCGCAAATAATTTCTTTGACAAATATCGAAATAGAAAAACATGTTTCACCACAAATAAGCTGCGTAATCACGTATCTTAGCTCCGACACTTACACTTTATCTACTTTAATTTATAATTTCCGAATAAGATAATGTTTCTTTTTTTTTACTGCCGCAAATAATTTTTTTGACAAATATCGAAATAGAAAAACATGTTTCACCACAAATAAGCTGCGTAATACGTATGTACATATAATAACTTTCCAACTATAGAAAGAATTGTAGAAACCATACAAAGAATAAGCCTTTTAAAAACATTAATACAAGTGTAACATAAGAAAGAAAGTCATACAGAATATGCATAAGTAACGAAAATGCATTTAACTCGCGACTGTCATTTTCTTACGATATAATTAACGAAACGCAGAGATAAAAGGATTATATTGACAAATATCTCGAAATAAAGAAGCGATAGTGTCGACATTTCAGTGGATGCTTCAAGAATGGTTAAATCGAAACAGACATATATCAAGTAGCGATCTGAGCTGTAAAGTTAGCCGAGTGAAAGGCGAAGTAAAGATCATGATCAAAATTTCTCCCAGTGAGAAGAGAAAAAAATATATTAAAGTGCAAAATATTTACAAATTATAAAATGACGAATATAATAAAATATTTTTCGTTTATTCCGAATGTACCAATTCGCCTCGAGTATCATCTACCACAGAATAAAAATCTGCAATCCTGTCGAACGAGAAACTCGAGAGAACGAAACTGAAATCGACCGACGTCACGACAGAACGTCAGCCTAGAACGGTCCTTGAACCGCGCGAGAAGGTTTATGGGAACCTTGGACCTGCGACTCGCACACATACAGTTGCAAACAGACACCTCATCCCCACAATCTCCGGACACCATCACAAATAAATGCGGAGACTTTTGTCTATCACAAATAGGAGAAATGTTTGCTTACATCGATTGCATAAACTTTCGTCAGATTTTGTGATATATCGTTACTTTTTTTTCTAGTCGTTAAATCTCTTCGACTTATCTAATCATAAATCAATCTCTCATCGTTATCGAAATAGATTAGTCATGCTTTCGGCATATAGATTACTTATCTAAACATCGATATCAAAATTCAATTTGTGTCATTTCTACAATAAACGTCGCGTAAAAAATATATTAAGATTCATATTTACTTTAATACATGTTACTTTGAATTCTACTTTGATCTTTATGGCGTGTAATATCATGAGACTCGAATTTGCCGGATATAAACCATCGTATAATATATATGTATATCGTTAAATACTGTCTTTGTAGTAAATTCGATCGAGGACAAAGCGACAATGTTTTAAGCAAATTAGCTTTTAATTAAACAGTTTGGAGAACACAATTACTGCGTACAAGGTACGGTGCCGGGTGGCTAATGATCAGCTATGCAAATCCAAGAGCACTAACGATCACGTCGACGAAAATTGCAAATGCTCGAGCGCGGCTTGTCAGTCAGATAGTTGGTTAGCTAACACAATAGTTAATCCGCGACAATAAAGACATATCACAGACAATCGAGGTGTTTACTATAAATGAATATCGACGATCTTTTCAAACATTAAAATGAGAAATAATTTTAAAACGTAAATTCATTATATCTGTCGGATAGAATTAAAATAATCGTTTAAAAATGATAATAAATGAGATTTGAAAATATATTTTGCACACTTTCTCGATTGATCAAGATTTTGCATAATTTTGACAGACGAGCATGTTTTTAACGCATCATGTAAACTTTATCGTTTTTACATTAGAATTTTTGCGGAGTGAATATACTTTCTCTCTCTCCCTTTTTTCATATACATACATATTTTATGTCGAAATTTGTTCTATCAAACTCTACGTCTTAATAACAGTTAGCGCGATTATTTCTTTATTATTCCATTTATATTACTATATCTAAAATTTATATATACAATGTATTTTTAAATCTTCATTTCGCTCCCGCAACTTTAGACGAGTATGCAACATAGTAAAAATTTCAATCAGCTGACATTTGTCAGTTAGCGCTACGCGCGACAAAACAATCGATATTAGGTATTTAATCAATATAGTATGGGATTCTTGTTTCAAGGAAGACATAAAAGACATAAATTAGTCAAAGATGGATATCAATGCCCGTCCTACAGGATCCTGAGCTGTTAGAACGCATCGAAGGATTATGCCTGTACAATGATTGGATCCTGAAGAACCAGAATCGTCGAGAACAGAGTCAACAGTTGCAAGTAATCCTCTGTATGAATATGCATATAACTAGCGCGATTTCCATAGAAGCTATTTCCATTAAAATAAATAGACTTTGTATGTACGCATAGTTTTTAACGGCGCATTATTCCAATTCTTAAGCAGAAAAACAAAGTTCAGATCCATTCGTTATCGTCGTATTTTGCAAGTCAACGACGTTTAGACATGCTTGACAGAGGCAACACGCGGGTCGCGGATGTGCGTAGATATTTGCCGATTTAAGAGAAAAAATATGTGACGTTAAAGTCGAAATTGTTGCTCGTAAACAAAACTTTCCCTCAAATGGAATTTTCGTATTTAAGAATATAGAGATTATATTCATATTTAAAATTGCTTTAAATATTTTTCGTCGACAAATAAAACGCCGATTAATGTTACATTTAAAAAATCATATTAAGCATTTTTCCTCGAAAGTCTCGATAAGACAAAATAAATATATGTACGTCAGCACGTTAGCTCCTTTAAGAATGTCTAAATGTTGATGACTTGCACGGAAACAAGAAACGTTATAACACGTTGATTAGTAGCAATAACAATCGAATCTCTCTCCAATGATTTATAATCACTTGCTATTCATAGAACGTAGAATTTAAATCTCGTTTTGGATCATTCTGGTCTGTCAGTGTGCGTCTTCTATTCAAGTCCTCAAGATCCTTTTTACGTATCGTTCTTACTCTGTGAAACCAATCAAGGCCGAATCTCGCGTCTTGGCGTATTCGCCATCTAATTACAGAAATGCCTCGGTAATTTTTGGCGCACAGCCCAAAGACTCGAAGATCGTTGCTTTAGAATTAACACATTCACCTATCAAGGTTTAAAGAGTCCTGACAAAGGAGTGTTCCCGAAGACGGTACCCGAGGAGGCTGACGTGAACGAGGTAGGATAAAACGAGGACGCTATTCTTCCTCTACTCACACTTCCAGGATACGATCGCCCTTGCGGACGCCGGCCTTTTCGGCGGCGCCTCGCGGCAAAACCGCGCTGACGTGCTGCAGCGGCGCGTACAGCTCGCCATTGATGCTCCGCAGCTGTCCACCCTCGCTGACCTGGCCGCGTACGTTGAACCCGAAGCCCGTCTCCGTCTTGTAGATGGTCACGCATCGCGGTCCCTGACCGACAGGATCCTGGCGGTCCTGGCCCGGCAGATGCTGCGGCACCCGCGCGGCGTTGTTGTTCACCATTGTCACGGTTGTCGCGTTCCTCGCACTGCCGTCCTGATTCGTGGCTGCCAAGCGGTGCACCTCCGACTCGCAATCCGCCATCTTGCACTCTGGCCGCCCATTCACGGCGAATGCTACGCGTTGCTCTAGGGATGAATCCTCGAAGCGGCTAAACGCGTATCGAGGCGTACGTATCTCGATATCGAACATTGTTGGAGCGAGGCACTAACGATATATCGATACGTCCAACTATCGATACCAGGATTTTGATACGTGCCGTTAGATGAAAAATAAGGGAAGCAAATTTCATTGACAGAACGATGTACCCCTTAATAGTATGTTCAAATCAAAATCTAACTTTTTGTGGAATAATTTAGTTTGTGTGAATCTGTCTCACGTCAGTGACGGATCCTCTTGAATCTGTCAAGATTTTTCAGAATTCTGAGAGAGATTATTTCGATTCTGTAGAGAAGATAAAAAAGATCATAATTTTTTTATTAAAAAATCTCTCAATTTTCTTCAATAAATAAAAACATTTCTCACATTCATCGACGATATCGTACGAGGCTGAAAGGCGTGGATATAGGTGTCGTCTCGTATGTAAAATCGCTATAAAACGTTATCTTGCCGCCTTTCATCTTTTGCGATCATTGATTTTTGCCGCCTCTGTCGGTAGCGCAGCTGAGAAGCCGACAGATGGTCGGCCTGCTGTGAAAATATCTGCTGGCAATTCTGATGGTTACCAAGAACGTGCTGCCATCAACTATTCGAGTCTTGGATCCAACCGTGAATTATTCGTCAAACGCGAGTACAATGCGAGATTTAATTAATTTTTTTATCATTTTTTTATGTATCTGATTAAATAATAGAAACACATGACGACAATAAGATATTGATGAGATAGTATATAACGAGTGTTGTTCTCGTCTTCGTTTCTTCAGAGCAAGATAAACGTATTATTAGAAATGTTTATACAATCGCGCGTTTTTTCTTAATGCTAAAACAATTTTTATTTGTGATAGATTCCTTGGTGTAGAGATTAATACAATGGATAACAAACTATAATTCATTATTGAATCATTGACAAGTTACCTTGTTCCGCTTTTGTCGATCAAAGCATCACTCCATTATTTTTTAAAGCCTGATATGCATTCGAGTAGAATTATATTATTTATAAAGTAAAACAAATTTTATTTTTTAAAAAGATGTGAAAATCAGTTTTTGTATACATACATACATTGATCTCACACACACGATTATCTTAAAAATATTCATTTATAAAATAAATAATAAATTTCACCATTTAATAAAATAATATAAACATTGGTCGCGTAAATTCCATAAAATAATGCAAAGCTTACAAGCAGTAGCAAGTGGTTTACTTTAATTTCGATCGTACACGTACAATACATCTGCGACATTTAATTCCCATCACGCAACGTGTATTCTCATACGTTATATAAACGTAAAGGATTTAATCTCTGTCTTTCTCTACATATTATTTTTTTTATTCACTGTTGTTCGTATGTAATTACCTTGCATAAAAACACATTATGAAATTATAAAGCAGATTTCGCGCATATTTTGCGCGCGCTTCGCGTTTTAAAAATGACCACATCTTCATTCCTTGCGATACGTAACATACTTATACTACTCGTGCACGTTCAAAAATTTTGAAAAGAAATAGAAGAAAGAAATAGAGGAAAAAATGGTTTCCCTCTCAATGTTTTTGATATATTTCCTATGACAGTTCTACATATAAAACTAATAGTCGCCGCATTTTTCTTACATTGTAACTAACATATTTCCGGTATTAAGACATTTTCATCCCTGCTTTTACCCTTCTATTTTACATTTTACCACAAATTTACGGTACATCCCATGTTAATCGTCGACGATGTGTTACGTCTACGGTTAATATCAATTACTAATTAAGGGGCACGAACTGTCTTTATTATATCGCTTCAGTGTCGCAGCATCAGCGAAGTGAAGCGGAAAGATAAGTTATATCGCTCGATGTCTCTACAAACCGTAACAGTCAAAGTAACATTAACTACATCACGATATTATACATCCCTTTAAGAGAGATTATTACGTAGCGTGTATATGCATCTGCAACGGGAGTGCCATTGCATCGAGTGCAGAGGTGACATGAAAATTTGCTCGCATTTTATCCTTTACGTATACGTGAAACACAGTTTACAATGTAAAAAAGGTCGACGCATTCTATCATTCGTGTACATTATACATATAATGCACATTATACACGTGTACATTGCGCATATAATTATTGCATAGCATTAGAAAGTTTTATCTATCTCGACACGAAACAGAGATTTAATCAAGCCGCGTTTATTTTGCAACAAATTATTTTTTATTTACCAACTTTCAGAGAGAGAGAGAGAGACATAGTATAAAAATATTTTCTCATCCGCGAAAAAAACTTTCTGTTCTTTGTATAAAATAAATATATTCGAGAGTAAATATCCGATCCCCTTTTTTTCTCTCCGCTTCGCTATATTTGTCATTTTCCATTTGCAAGTCCGTGGACTGTCAAATTTTAACGAGAATGTTCGGACAAACTGGAAAAACAGTGAGTGAGAGATAATGATAGAAGTGAGAGAGAGAGAGAGAGAGAGAGAGAGAGAGAGAGAGAGAGAGAGAGGAAAAGAGAAAGGTTGGTAGGAAGGGGTTGCGTATTCGCGTAGAGGGAACCGACCGTGGCCTTTCACCTGCAGGAAATCCTATGATTGATGCCACATGGCACAATGTTACTGCTGCATTATATGCACGCGCACACATTGTATGCACTCCCCGATAACTACGGCGCGAATGCATACTGCAATAACTCGATATATAAACCGATATACGCGCGTTGCAGTGCGTCATGATGAAGGGGTTAATATTAAACGCGTTTATGATACACTTCGTCAACATAGGGACATTGCATAAACGTAATAAATGCAAATTCTAGCGGAAGAATATATAATCGATCGAAGAAAGCATTTTCATGTCTTTTTCTTTCCTTTTTATTTTATGGCATCATATATATATATATATATATATATTTTTTTTTTTTATTCAGGCGCAAAGTTTTTCGATGGTAGGTTCTCCGAAAATAAGCGCATTCTTGTGTGCGTGTGTATGTGTGTTTTTCTTAATTAAAAAAATTTAAATTATATTTCAACAGATATTTCAATAAATAAATTTTCTCACCTACTTATTATCGCTTGTGCTATGAACTTTATGATTGCAGTGATGAAAGTAACAAAGAATTTTTTAATTGAAACGAATAATTTATCCGGGCGCAAATATCTTTTGATAATTTATATCCTCCAAACGCGCAGCAAAATGTTAAATTGTATGTTCTCTCGGATATGATATCGAAAGATATTTATTAATTGGCAACTGAAAAAAAAATACGGATTTAATTAAACACTTCACCCTCTTCAGCATCTTTAAACTGTCTTTAAATCGTACGCGAATCGCGACTACGAAGAAATTTTTGCGTCAGAAACACTCGAAGCGAAGATTGATTATAATCCAGTTTGTTTTAAGTAAATTCTGATTAAAATTGTAGTCTCAAATTTGAAGACAGCACCATTATAACCGTCATAGATAATTCTCGAGAAGCCGAGTGTCGATATCGCACGGTTGATGACACACGCACGTTTGACATATCGGGCCGACTCCGATCTGAGTCAGCTGGTCACTTTTACGATGCAACGAGGACGAGCGCGAGTCTCTCGACCGAAGGCGCGGGCGCGCCGAATTTCAAAGCATCTCGACGTTTCCCTGCCTCACTCTCGCACACGTCCAGCTGCATCCGGAGCATCCGCCCACAGGCGCACACGTGACGCGCGGATGTATCCGCGCGACGACGCGGCGCGTCGCGACACCGCGCGTCGCCACTGCTGCAGAACGGCCGTATAACGTAGAGAAAGTCAGTCCCAACGTTGGCGCTGCAACAGACGTATAGAACGCGCCTCCTTGTAAAAGCCGCCCTCACTTTTCCCACCCTCCTCCGATATCATCTGCGACATATTCCGATTATTAATCGCTCGGGGAATCTATAGGAGAAAGGGGGAAAAAAAAATATAAAAAGATCAGCGCGGTTACCCCGTGCCCCGTATCATTCTCGCGAGGGACAAATAAATATTTTAAAAGACGAGGAAGAAAGAGATTTCTTTAAACAGAGTGAGATTGATCCATTTCGATCGAGTGAAGTAACCAGAGGGGGTTACATCGGAGTGATCGACGACGAAGGAAGCGGGGCGGTGTCTTTTTTTTTCGTTTTTCGCGCGGGCCATCGTCTGTCCCGGTCCCGCCCTTACCGGGTGGCTCCATCAGCCCGATCTCCCGCCAGGACCCGAGGAGACGTTCCAAAGTGGCCGGGTGACGGCCTTTTTCCCTGCTTGTCGCGGGTGCATCGTATATCCTCCTCGCAGACGTCCCGATCGCCAACATGTTTTCGCCCTCGAGGGTTTTCCCGCCGATTCTTGCCGTGGCGCTCGTCGTCTGCATCGGTGAGTGTGTTACGTCAGAATCGAGTTATTTTGATTTGAATAAGTGTAATATGCGGTGAAGAAGTCGAGAAATAGAAGAAAATGCGTAGCTTTTTCTATTTATCGCGCGAGAAGGAGGTTCTACTAATATAGAACCGTGAGTGACAGTTGCGAGTCCGCGGTATTCGGCTGGGACAAAGCTTCCGTAACTGCGTAATGTGGATCCCTTCAGAAAGGAAAGATTGAAGTATGTGCGATCTAATATTTGAACAAACTGAATGACATGAAGAATTTTAATTTTATCTACGGATCTCCGTAGATTAAAATGTTTGCGTGAAAGTATTAATAGTTTCGTGACGATGAAAAAAAAAGAGATTCTCAGAAATAAAGTCTTGACTTTTCAATTCTTTGTTATAAAAAAAAAATTATACGAGACAAAATTTTTAAAAAATTACTGCACATGTATCAATAATAACTGTTTCGTTGTAGCAACGGAAAGCAGGATCGATCATATCATATCGCCGAATCATCAAGATTGCTCAATTAGCAAGTAATTAGCGCGATTCTACGTATCGCTCATGTTTGCCAGAAATCATTGCGCTTTAATCATTTGACGCGGGAATTCGTTGTATATTTAATTATTTGCTGTTGAGTAAAACTATTGCCAAGGTTTTTTTTTCTTTTTTTTCTTTACACAATTGCGAGATCAATAATGACTCTCTGAAGACTCACTAATTATCGCGAAAGATATAACAACTGCACACACTTCGAATAAATAAAATTTTTCTTAATTCAGTTGAAGGAAGGCCTCTTTCTTCATTATATTGTATAATAATGAAAGTCTATTTTAATTCAATTAATTAACGATCAAAGTGCCAGCAAAAATATATCTTTGCACGCAATAAAAATAAAAAGATTTTGTGCCAGGACATTTGCCGGTCCACTTGATAATTCGAAATTAAACGAAGTGTATTACAGCGATTCCTTGTCACATGACATTTTAACGAGAAAAATGGCGACGGGTCATTAAGGAGAAAAATTCAAGAACATGATTGTTATGACATTTATCGGAGCACCTCTCCGCTTTCTCGATAACGAGCGATCATTCCGTCGAATATTCATTTAATGAAATCAACGCACTACTGGACACTGGAGATCGCGGCTAATTAAATTTTCATCTGTCCTACGTAAGCGAGGACCCGAAATGCTGCGGATTAAATTAACGAAAAAACGAAGGTTGAATTTATGCCACAGCAAATTGCGATTCCGCCTAACAACAGAATCGCTGAAGATATTTGATCAAATAAATATGTAAGATTATCACAAACGTGTGAGGAATTTTTAAGTTTTTAAACAAGTACTCCTCTCGCTTGCGAAAGAATTGTTTTTCGGATTCGATAGATGTATATGATTTGTGCTTGTTTTTAATACTTTTCTATATCTTTTTTGAATGAGAACGCTATAAAATATAAATATAGAAATTATATTTTAAAATGTACTCGATTTCTTAAGAAATCACATTCTCTCGATCGATCTCTCTTCTCGTAACAAGGAGATTATGCGCACAGACTTATGTGCATATCGATGATCGTTTTACGTGGATAATAGGTTTGACGAAATTAGTATATTTCGGGATGGACATTCTACTCTGTATACATTCAGAGTTTATCGATTCAATTCTCCATCAATACCATCATCTCATCTGGACGGATTTTTCTTTGCTAATATTATATCCGGCTGCTACATCTGAAATCCAACGATAACATGTAAATCGCGAATTAATACGATTATGACGTTGGATTACATCGCGAGAAAAGTCGCATCTTCTGAAATTGAATAGAACGCTGCGTTGTAATTTTTTTAGTCAATGTAAATTAGACCGAAGAAGCGATGTCAGGCCGAGATTTCAGATCGATTAATGGTAAAATATAAGTCGGATCGATGATGATAAGATTTCTCTGCCAAAGAACCTTTCCGCAAGCGTTAGCTAAAATCAATTGAGATTTAATTCTTTAATCTGAATTCAATTATATAGTTAAAAAAACTTCTTCTTAAACAATATTTTTAACGGTATGAACAAAAATGAACTGCGTACTGTTAATCATCGTCGATAATGGTTAGAATTGAAGCTAATATGCACCATATGTTCGTCTTTGCACACGGAGGCAATCACGTAATGGACGTATCTTTTTTTCACGGGCATATTATCTAATAGCGATGAATATACGGAATCGCGCGAACGTCCCGTTCCCGACCAAGCTGATAATCTCGATGTAGCGGACCCTGGAGCTCTTTCTATTCAACGGTAAAGCACGATACGGCGTCGTAAATATACAAGAGATGCACAACCGTGTTAGCCTTTATCGCTTTATTACTTGGAGCGTCCGCGCGCGAAGGATTACAAAACAAGGACCGGATAAATCTGAATCTCTAATCCTCGCTCGCCAGCGAACATAATCGGAAGATATTCCCCCATCATCATGAATACAATTGTTTGTCTTCCGCAGGGATTTGTTTTTAGATAGCATAATTCGTATCAGGGTATGTCTTCTATCGAAGCGAAATAATTAAATGCGGTCTACAATACGTGATAAAAAATACGGGATAGCAATCCATTTATAATTTTGTGATATGTGTAGAAAAAATAAAAAAAACGAATTCGAAGAATTAAAAGTGCATACTATATATATATATATATATATATATATATATATATATATATATATATATATATATATGCGCATACAATAAATAAATTTCTATTTATTATAGATCGCCTAAATAAATTTGACGTTCAAATTATTATGCTATTTTATAATCATCAATAGTCAAGAGCTTTTAAAAAGCACGCAAATGTTTAAGCGTAGCTTTTGCACTTTGAGAAAAAAGTATACACACGCGGCAAAATCGAGATACATTTATATTTGATGAATCGATGTGCTCCGGATTTTCATATCGGGCGATGTTTATCGTTACGCGAAATTTTGTCTCTTTAGCATCGCCCACTTCATAGCGAGCCGATCGAAATGGGATATATATTCGCGTGTTTTGAAGTTCAAAATATATGGCTTCGAGAGAAATAGGTCGGGAAAAATGCCTATGTTTGACCGAATTTCCGCGACCGAGTTTCCTTTGTGCCGCATGTTCGATGCTGTTAATATCCGATTGAAGGCGCATCGTAGGTTGATGCAGAATGAGAGAGAGAGAGAGAGAGAGAAAACAAATGCATCGGCGATGACCCCGATCCGTAAGATGATGGCCACAATTTGCGCCTTTGATTTTGGACCGAAATTTCGATCGTGAAATTTCAATGATCGATCGTTCGATTTCCTCCGATGCGATCGATGCTTCGACGCTTTCCGCTCGCTCGTCGAGGATTAATCGCGGAAGCTGTGAAATTATCATTTATGACGATTCACATCAACACCTATATCGTCCCATATATCACCTTTATCGAAGCCGGCCGGTAAGTAGCCGCGTAATCTCATTCATTGCCATTGCATATCGTGATTTCCCGTTTCGTTTCATTTCTCACGTCTATATGCACATCAGTTTTGTGATATACATATTTGAAGGCACATTTTGCTTCCGTTGATAATTTCACAATTGTGTTCTTCTTCAGTTATGATCATGAGGAAGGTAAATGTTTTAATTAAAAATATCAGATTTTTAACTTAATTAAAAAAATGTATTAAATGGTCTTTTTGTATTGTTTGAAATAAATGAAGAGAAAATATCCTTGATCCAATATTTTCGTCGATAAACAGCGAAAATTTCACAAGATAAACATACATTACGCTTCCTGATGTTTCACCATCGTCGATAAATACTCTGATGCGTCCGTTCTCATCTCATCCAACATCTCGCTGCACAAGTGTTAGTTTTTAACACAAGTACCTCTTGTACTTCGGACAATTTGCGAGGCGCTCCGATCTGCAAAGTTTCTATCTGACAAGACCTTATCCGTTCGATTCATCTCTTGGCGAAGAAGATCAACAATTGTAAAAGCGTAAAGCCGGCGTCCTCTGCTGTCAAATCTATGTGACAACTATTAATCTTTCGGAGATCGCGAACGGAATACACGAGTCGGCTATTGTTTGCGAGGGAAACTGGACCACTGTTCGATGAAATTAGAATATCATCGTGTCATACACGGTTACCGTTTGACGCCCGGCTGTCGGACAGCTGACGACACAATTCATTATCTCCGCAATCTTTTTCTAAAAATTTAAAGGCCCAGTCTACTTTAGAAGGTCAAAAGATATTTTACATTTTTTTGAAAAAGTATGATGTCTGAAGAATAAGTCTGTCAAATTTTATTGAAAAGTTCGCAAAATTGATGGAGTTATGACGCGTTTTCAAAGTTCGTGTGACGGATACTTCGAAAACTAACGGACCGAATAATTTTCAATTTTTTTTAAATGAAAGAGAACATTTTTTTTGGACATACTAAATAAAATTTTAAAAATTAATAATTAATATTTTTTTTTACTTTGGAGAAATAGGTTTCAGCAAAATTTAAATATCTAATTTTAAAATACCTTGTTAATTTTCTCTAATAAAATTAAGTTTAATATTCCATAAATATCCTACGGAATAAAAGTAGACTTAAGTTTTCTCATTTCAGACAATTACACGAAAGAAACTAAATATCCAAGATTTAAAAATACGGACATATTATTTAAACATCAATAAAAACATACGCGCAAAACACGATCAATTTTTAATATTGTTCAAGAAAATTTCTAAAAATAATTAATTTTTCATACCGCTAGAATAAACTAGATCTTTAAGTACGATGCATCGGACATGTATTCGCGAAGCGGGAGAAATTTACACTCGACTACTGTGTATTGGAATTTACGTATTTAGGTATTAAGATACCCTTCCCTTGGCTGGTTCTTTCAAGTATCAAATAAATTGCGTACATTTCCACCCGTGAAGCGAACGCTCGCTCGCTCGCAAAGCATGTATTTGAGAAAATAAGATGCTTTGTTTCTTCCGTTCAAGCGATTCGAAAGAAGTCACTTACTCCTCGTTATCGGTAAGAAAAATTTCGAAGCCGAATTCGTTACAAATGCACCGAATCGAACGGTACAACGCGATTCGATGCAGTCTCCGAAAATCATAAAAGTCACAAATGGATACAAGAAATAGAATGCACAGTGTGCAAACATGATTAAAGTGCTCTTATCTCAATCTTTTTACTCGCAAGCACGAATTAAAATCTACTCATTTTTCATGAAAGACAAAGCAAAGAGCGAAAAACGCGATGGCTTTCAGGGGAGCATTTAAATGAGCGTTTTCGGTCAGTATAAATTTAGCTTGATCATTTAGCGGAATAACGGGTGCAAAGGGGACCAAATCTCTCCCAAAGGTTTTCCATAATCATGAGTTTGTCGAGCTCTCGATATTCATATATCTATTTTCGTGACACTTTGTTGGTTCACGTAGAATAACAGGATCGTGGCTATATATGCATCCTATCCTCATATGTGTGTGTGTGCTATTGTAATCCTGTCGATGACATCATTGGTTCCCCGATGACGTAGGAACATCTGCATCTGTATAGCTCCAACATAGCGAATCTAATAATCGACTAATTTAAAGCATATTGACGTAAAAAATAAATATAAAAGGGTATCATTATTTACATATATGGTATATATATAATTAGAAAATATTTAAAATTAGTTTTCTATAAAATAAAATTTAATTTTTTATAAATAAAATATAGGGAGAGTATGTATAACAAAATTTATCGGATTGCCTATTTTGTGCGGATAAAGTTTTCAGGGATTATTCATCTGCGAAATCTACACTGCGGAGAATATTTTGCACGAAGGAATAACCGCGCGTTAAAAAGTACACGCAGCCTTGACAATGTATCGATAAATCGTACATGGCTTAAAACTTCACGGCAAACCGGAAGTAATGCATCGGAACGAGGAGTTCAATTCCGCTTGGAACGTACGCGACCCAGTTCAAATGTAGACTCATCCTGTCATATACAGACAGTACGCGGCTCTTCGCGATATCTCTTCTTCTATATATGTATAGCCCCTTCCCACAGTTGCGAATACTTCAACTTTATCTTTTACGACGCGTTATAAATCAAACATATTGAGTGTACGTGCGCACGTCATTGGCGATGCGAAATTTCGCATTGTAAGCTCCTCTTCGCTCGCGTTTTGCATCCATTATCTCGCACGAGAGATACACAAAATTCTTCAAAATTTTCTTAACCCGGAACAACGCAGTTGCTAATGAAATAACTTGCGTTATAGTAGAAACGCAATCGCGCCGCGCTCGAAACGAGCTTCGCGATTGAATTCGTAACTCTCCGAGGATGGTTTAAAGACGGCCGGATAAGTGGAAACTGGAAAATCGGGCATGTAGTTACGTAGCTTTACGTCACGATGGTGAATTCGATACTGGCCTATTAGCTTAAAGTAATTTCCGTTTAATTTTGAAGCTTACGAACGCTCCGGAGTACGATGTGTGTACGCGTCGATAAAGCTTTCTGCTTCCATATCTATCATTTTCGCACTCATCTCTTTCTTCTCCCCCCCCCCTCCCCCCCTCTCTCTCTCTCGATCTATCCATTTGGTGGCCATGTGCCGCTTAATGGGCTTTTAATATCGCGCGGCCAATCTATTAATGCTTAGATAATGAGCCGTATTTTGTCTCAGAGATAACAATTGCCAGCGCGTCAAAGACACTTGATTCTTTAGTCGATTATATAAAAAAGACTAGGAATGTCAGATGGAGAGTAGCCTGGAAATAAAATGTCGATTTAAAAAACATGTTCATCACGATAACTCTCTTTTTTATCATGAATGTCATTATGACATAATGCTAAATACGTGACAATTGAAATATTGCGACGTTGAAAATAAAGAATATTAAATACTTTTTAAATATATACAATACATAATAAATTAAAAGAGAAATATGTTATAAAAGTTAAATTTTAAAGCAAGAGGGAGTAAATCTTAATGGTAGATGTGTTTCAAATAGAATAAGTACAAAGTCGTAATAATTTATTGCGTATAACGCAAGAAATAATTATTTCCATTTTCCAACGAGAAATACACTGAAACATTTCAAATATTTATTGAGTTAATTATTATTTTACATTGATTATTTATAGCAATTTATGTGTCAGTATTTTTATTTTTTATTTTAAATATTATTTTCATCCACCTTCGGTAAATCTATAGTTTTATGTCGAACTCCTTACTTTTTATCTCCGACACGAAAGCTGTTTACAATGGCGTGTGTAATATTTTGCGAATCCGGGAGGAAATTATTGCAAAGGATACCCTGGGACGTGACTTCTTATAGGAGATTCGAGGTCAGACGAAGGATGGACGACAATAATTCATCGCGTTTGCCCGCGGCACGTAACGAAGGCTCGGTGAACCGACGCGATTCGAGGGGTCTCACAATGAAAGAGCTGCATTCTCGAAGCGACCCTTCTCAAACCCCGAGATCGCATCGTCCCGTCTAAATCCCGAGCCCGCTTCCAGCAGGTCGAAAACTTGATAAAACTTCCGTCGAGAATTTCAGATACTTCTTTCGCCGTCGCGCGCGAAACCACACGGAGCGATCTTTTTGTTGTCGCCTCTTCTCCCGGGGCGACCATTTCTCCCGCGCCAACGCCGTTCTACTTGTTGTCGACACCGTAAGACGCTGTTTTGCACGTCGAAGCGGCGTTAAATTGGAAAATAATGGCTCTCGCCGACTTCCAGCTCTCGCACATCAGATTTTTAGATTAAAAGGCGCGGCTGGGCGTTTCTCGATGGCACGTTTTTCGTTTTCCGGGTCTGACGTTTCGGAACAATAAATGATGCAGTGGATATCTATCGCGAACATTGTGACCGTAAATATCAAATATATATTGTCTACTGAATACATTTGTAATACGCAATCTTGATGAATCTCAATTCTGTTTTATCGTAACATAAATTTTTCTCTCGCTAATTAAAATACATTATCGTTTATATTATATCCTGATTAGATTTTGTTGAGACCATTTAAATAAAATCGGAGGAAAGCCTTGGCGAATTTTTTCTTCGCTCAGCGAACCATTTCTCTTTAATTATATACGCGGGTTGGCATATTTTTCAAGAATTTTAGCATCTTGGTAAAGTCATAGTCGAGCGCATAGCGTGCACTTATACGTTTACTGCATTATTGGCGATTAACTTGTGCATGAGCGTATACATATACATATATAATATAATATTATACATATACATATATATATATATATATATATATATATATATATATATATATACACGCTTCCTAAGGTAAAGTCTTAATTTAAAGCCCGCGGGGGCACAATATGTTACGACGTCACTTACTCGTCTTTCGCGTGCCATAAATTCTTGTAAGTTAATTTCTATCACGCCAACCTTGTCTTTCCGTTTGACGTTCATTTTATATTAGTCTTCCGTTGCGTGACTCACGGAATAATTCGATCAAGCGGCATCATCAGTTTTATCGCTTTACATGTTGTGCGCGTGACTTCGACAATATTTAACATTTGTTTATCGAGAAATTTGGTTGTGGAAAATTTTAATTTCATCTCATATCTCAGGCATGTATAAATAATGTACCACGTTTTTTCCTTTCTTCTTTTAAATCGCGTTCACATAGAATATATTTGCGCGATAGGAGAAATATACGTAATAACATGTAATTTGCATATATATGTATATAATTTATAATATATATGTAAATAAGTAAGATCTCTCTATACTTGATTCGTAATAATATGAATAATCAGCAAGGAGCAAAAATATATAAACTTGATTCTCACAGAGATGCTATTTTTTTTCTCCAAAAGGAAGTCTTTTATTCGGCGATGAAAGAGAGAGGCATGCGAGAGAGAAAACACGAATAATCATATGACTCATTTTATCTACCCTTACGCTGGTCCGAAAAACTTATTGTCGAAAGCTATTCCTATATTTCGGGAAACTCCATTTTCTCTATCTTTCTGTCCAACGCCGCCTAAATCCTTTCATTCGCTCGTTTCGCGGATTAAAAATTCCCTCGCGAATTTATCGGTCGGGCACCTGCATTTGTCAAGGTGATTTACGAGCCGCGCACGCGGTCACGAATTTTAACCGGGGACAAATTTGATCTTTTGCATATCGAACGAGAACGAAGAAGCTTCTCTTCGCGAACATGGTGCTCTTCGCGATCGCTTTTTGACACAGGAAACGATTTCAAATTTACACGACCGCGAAATGGATGATGATAATGCGATGTGATTTCGCAGAAGAGATCCTTAATGGAAGCCCGCGCCATTCTTTACTTCAGTCTTATCTAGAAAGCTACGGGATAAATATTGATAGAAGCGGGCGTCTCTCCGCGTAAATCATGTCTCGAATTTTGAAGTCTCGCATATACGATATTTTTAACGTAAACGGATGTAATCTGCGGGGAAATCTATACGAATTTTTTTTTCGAGAGCACAAGGATATGTAGACTCGTGTGTGACAAGAAAGAAATTAAATAAAATGCGAAAGATCATTCGTGGATTGATATTTATTTGACAAAGAGCTTGAACGCGAGCGATGTTTTATCCGAATGACTTTGTTCCATGCAAGAGAAATCGTAATGACTTGTCAGAACGGTGCTGCAAAGCGCTTTTCAATTAAATGTCAGCGCAGATTACCTGGATAAAAATGCATTCGCAATCGCAATGCCTGACAGTCGAGCCTCATCGTAAAGTTCGCGGTTGACCTTTGCGAATTTTCAAGATCTTTGATTTTAAGAGTCCCTCTCCACGACGATTAATTAAAATGTCAGCTCGTCATAAATCTGTAAAGCATTAATCGTTCATTTCATTCTCTTTGAGGATCGCTGATCGATTATGCAAACGACGCATAAGTCTAAATGGCAGTGAATTATAGTAGCAGATATAAATTTAAGTAATTATCACGGTATATTTCACAATCGAGAACACGCTCTTCATCTTCCGCTATAATGATAGCATTAAATCGACATGAGTGGAGATACCAGAATTTTTTTTTCTTTTTTTTTGGAGGATATAATTGATAGACAAAACTAAATTTTTGCCACTATTTTTTTATTTACCCAAATTGACACTTGCGAAAAATCCGATTCGTGGAATGGAGAGGATCAGAGAGAGAGAGAGAGAGAGAGAGAGAGAGAGAGAGAGAGAGAGCTTGGAGTGTAATTTCCAGTTGGATCGCATGGCTGCGCTTGCGAGCTCGTATTAATAACGTCTTTGTGGCCGGTGGTTTCTTCCAGCCCTTTTCTCACACACCCTAAGCATTATCCGGGGCGCTGTGTTGGGTATGGTTTGACCCGCTTGCTCATAAATCCACGATGCGCTGTGAGCTTCGCGTGCTCTACGGGTTAAAATTTCAATGAATATTAAAGTTACATAAAGCTACAGTATACATGTACATAAACACACCTTTCGCGCTATCCTATTTTTATTATAGAGTTAGCGAGTAAAATTGATATTCATCCCAAAATAAATTCCTAGCATTTCCCTTCCAGCCGCATTCTATTTTCCGTATGACGTTCGAGGAACCACACGCTCATCGATATATCGGTCATCGATACTGTCCATACGGATGCTTTCAAGTGCCTACGCTTGTTCCGGGAACAGGCCAATCCCGTCGCAATTTCCCACAAAGTTACCAGCTCGCATTAATAATGCCTCTGTGATCGGAGCAAAGTCTTTTGGTCTTTCCCTTCCTTCGACAAATTTGCTAAAGTTTCCTCCCTCTTAAGCGTGAAAATGATATCAGCCACCGCGTTAAAACGCTTCGACTTGAACCTTGACATCTTTTGACCACGTGTTTTTCGAGGGCTCGGGAATTCGAGACCGGGACGCGAAAAACTCTCGAGCACGCATTTGGAAGCTCAATCATAACACGAGAACGCTACTGGAGAAAGTAGCGAATCGATTAATCGATGCCATCGCGACTATTTATGGCGCGGCGAGATCGGGATAACAAGCACCTATGCATCGTTGATGACATTAGATTTTTTTTTTTTTTTCATCGCGATAGCGTCGTAACATATATGACGTTACATATATACGCGATGTGACAATATAGGCAAAATATAGTCACTGTACACGAAAATTTAAAAATTTAAATTTTTATTCTGCAGGGTAAATCTTTACTTTAACTGTCAAATTAATTATTAATTTTATATTTTAAAAGGCTAAAAGTGCTTTGTACGCAAATTACGTCAAATGCATGAATTTTGAAGTGCGTTAGATTATTAACTCTTGCAGCTAATCTATTCAGTTCCACCTTGAATGTGCCTCGCGTAAAACAATATATTATCGAATATAATGAATAACGATCTGTCTTTTATCGAGAACGAGCTGTTTGATAAAAGTATGGGTGTTCAGGCGAGATGTATAATTCAAACAATGTTCCATCGTCGACATAGTAATGTTCTAGTCGCTAAAATGTCTCGGGAATATAATCTATGCGGAATAAATAATTCCGCGTCCGTAATCTCGGCGCGATTCGTGACATTTTTCCTCGACGCTCTTATCATCCGCCGAGAGAATCTACAATTCAAAAACCGGACTTTTGTTATATTCGGATAGGAGGTCTCATTAACGATTCCGATTAGTCTCTCTCTCTCTCTTTCTCTTCTCTCTGTTGAACAGTCGCTATTCTCACTTGTTTCGTTAAAGCGGAAATTAAATGGTGGTCTTTAATCCCGAACTTTCTTCTATCAACGATATCATCGGGATGAGACTCTGTCTGCATCGATCTTGCTGTGATCGCATTCGCCTGCCTCCTGTTCGATGGGCAACTTTTATTCATGCGCGATTGAAAAGTACGGACAATCGAGTGAGAGGCTAAAAAGAGATAGCGTGTTGTTTGGATTTCTATCTCGTTACTTTTTCATCAGGTTTAACATCCGCCAATAATTTCAGAAAGATGAGATTATGTTTGAGTTGTTGCGCGTGTAAAGAAAATTATATGATGCTTTCGTGATCGTTATTCTTGAATTATAACTAATTAAAAAAAGATAAAAAAGATAGAGCATATAAAAAAATTTGCGTCAACAAAGTAGAGATTTAAGAAAATAGAAAATTAAAACATACTTTCTATGTTTTAGCGGTTTTTGTATTATAAAATAAAAGTTCATCACTCACCGATCGATGAAACGGTATATATTGATACTGCTTGATTTGTAATATATAAATATAAAATCTCTAAATTATAGCGATGCTTAAATTAATTAATATTTCCAGAAATTATTATTGTATCAAATAAGTGTATCAAATTTTATATCGTCCTTCACAAACAGATTTTATTTAATTTAATAATTATAGAATTTTTTAAAATGCTACTCTTCTTAAATATTAAATAAATGAATATTAATATTAAATAAATTAATAAACGGATCGTTATATATGACAGTTTGCCATTATCTAAATTATTTTATCCAATGATTCGTGTAAAAGAAGAAATATTTGCAAAATTGCAGTGACTCGGTATATAAGCCGTATAAAATTATTATTTGAGACAAAGCAGGATATTACGTTATATCGCAACTTTCATTGAACTCGTTCAACAATAACTCGAGAACTTTTTACATCTCTCACCGGATGCTTAATTGATGCTGCGCTTCATTTCGTGTTCAGCATTTTCAAACTTTTTAAGGAAGAGAAAACAAGAAAGTTTTTTTTACGAGTTCTTCTTTGCGGATTATTACGGAATACATTGATTAGCGCGAATTTCTTACAAAACGTATAAGAATCGTTTCGAGATTTGTGATGCTGTCTCGCAATGTATCGAATACGTTGCGAATTTCGCGTCGATGTGCGAATCGGATCTATTGTAAGTACAGTGTGTACAGTTACGTTTTCGTCAATGGAAAAGCCTCGGTTATCACGTATTCCATATCCCGATATAGCTGAAATACCTCGAGGCGATCCAACATCCCTTCCCCCTCGTCGCAACCCCTTTATTTTTCATCGCGCGCGACCGCCAACTCTCTTCCAGCCCCCGGTCTGTGAAAAATCTGTTTCCGCCTGCTTGCCCCAGCACGAATACACAGAAACCTACTTCCCATCCCGTTAATTAACCGCCGCTCTGCACATCTTTTCTCTCTGCCATTGTCGAGCAAGGAGGGCCAGGAATGTGCGATATCCATTACGTCCCTCCAAAAGTTTCTCTCTCTCTTTCTCTCCCTCTCTGTAAAATAACACAACGAGACGTAGAATCGGAAAAGTTCACTAACAATTTTAATAACTTATTATATTACACAATTTATTATATTACACAGATTACAATACCGAGAGATGATAATCTGTCGCACGTTCAAAATGTAAATTCAGCAAACTTATATGAGCTGCGACACGCGAGGAGTGTACGGCTGATTTCGGATTCAAGACTCGTGCCTGCAGGAATTGCTCGGTAGCGGCTAAAGTCGCGAGAAGAATAACGAAATTTTTCTTTTTCGCGTCGTTTCTTACTAATGAAAAAGTGACGCACGATCGAATCCTAGATAAGTCTTTTATTACGTCGCGAACAGACACGGCGAATCAGACACGCTCCCGATTAATGTCAGCTGGCGAATACATACGCATATCCTCGAGAAGACAAAAGCAATTATATCCGTTGACCCAGATGGCCGCAGCAAACGAGGTACTTGCGATGAAGATTTTACGCGGTACGATAAATACGTGTCCGGGTTCTTTATGCGGGACATACAAGTTCAAGTGAAGTTAATCAAAAGCGATTTACAGGATTACTCGTTCTAATTACGCGGGAACGGACATTCTTACAGAGAAATTTATTAATATTCTGATTACGTATAAGAAGGTTTCTTCATTAAGAAAATTTAACAGAAACTTTATTTCAACAGAGTATCTACAATATTCAAATTTTGTAAAAAAAAGTTTTGTCCAGGTATAAAAGAATCCAGGTTCTCCATATTTTTCTAGGGAGTAAGCACCCTGTTCAATCAGAATCAGAGTATTTTCTAAATAAAAAATAAAATATATTTTTTTCGATTAAATCACAACATTATTAAAATTATTTATAAATAGATAACATTTTTATTATTAAAGACGATTTCTCGGGACTAATCGCAATTTCCTCTTTCAAGCTTAAAAGTCATTCACCTAATCGTCTCTCGAGTCTTTTAGCACCGCGTAAGGATAATGGAAACCTCTACTCGAGCCTGTTCTTTAGATTTTCTAAGAAAACTCAGACGACAATAGCAATTACGCTAACTTAGCGCTCGAATATTCTAATGAGAGTACGTAAACCTGTAAAATAAAAGCTGATACAATTTCTCTTTTCTCTCCTTCCTTCTCTCTTTTGTTGCGTAAAACGTGTGAAAATCTGTGCAACCACTGTTTCCTCTATTTTATCCAATCTAGACGTTTTCTGCCCGCAAAACTCGCAATAAAAGGAGACCTTCCGTGTGTGTATATGTGTGTGTGTGTATTATATTGTATTTCCTCGTAAAATAACAGAAAATAAATTGATTCTAATAAATTTATTTTTGCAATAAAAATATCATATTCAGTGCAACTGAAAATGTCATATTGCGTATCTAAGATATTATACCAAGCTAACAAATTCTTTAAAAATATTTTTTGCTAAAGAAAAAAAATCTCTTATTTTATAGAAGAAAAAACTATTATACAGAAGAAAATTGTTTATATTTATATATATATATATATATATTCTTTCCAAATTTTTTTAAAAAACGAACGATTAAAGTTTTACTTCTGCAAATTTGAAAAATATTGCGAATGTTTCCTTCGCGCTTTTATCTTTACTGTCAAGATTAATAAATTCTCACGAATCTGGTAACAAGCGACGTCGCGTACGATTCTTCGCCTCGCAGAATCGCAGGCTTATTAAATTGGCATAATTACATTCAAACGCGGCTGTCAAGTGCAGTAACGTCTGGTGCGGCAACTGGCCTGAAATTCCCGACGAGCAACACCGACAATCCGGTCCACTTCCCGGCGATTCCATCTACCCTAGCTCTAAGTTTCTCCCTTTGTCCGCCATAAATTAGCCAAGTTAGCCTAGTCGATTAATGAACTTATTCACTGTTCATACTCGTCATCGCTAAATACGTAATCTCGTCAAAATTTTGCGAACATCTTCCCGTAAACTTCGAAACGAGAGAATTCTCGGGATTACAGATTAAATTCGCTGTTTCGGAAAAGTAATTGCTTCTCGAAACTGCATCTTAGCCTTGCATTAGAAACATTCTACATTTAGCCCTTAGCCTTGCACCAGAAACATTAATTTATATTGTAATATGTGAATGATAATTTTTTTTTAATTTAAAAGTTTTTTAAAATTAAAATGGCTGTTTTGTATGGATTAAAGCAACAGTTTTGTAAAAATTTTTGTTATAGTTTTTATAGAGTAATAAAAAAATAATATTGCTCTTTTTGTATAAAAAATTATAACACTATTTATAATAGTTTTCGACTGGCGCATACACTTGCGCCTTTTTTTATCTTTCTTTAAAAAGATCAGTTTTTAAGAATTACTTATTGATAACGCGGATGTGACACATTCATATGTGAACTTGGAATACAGATCCGAAGAAATAATTTTCTTAGTGTTCCTTTAGCGTCGCATGCAAATTCGGCAACTTCGAGAGAGGAAAAAACTTCGCGCCGTATTTCTCACCGCGACTTAAACGTGATGACGACTTTACAGCTGGCAATTATCGCGCAATTAAGAGCGTCGAGGGGCGAAATTCAACGAGGCGCTCTCTTGTACGACACGACGCGCTTGTTCACAAGGTGTAATGCAAACTTGTAAAGCTGCTCCGTTATAAATACGTACACACGAGGAGGGTCGCCAAGTTTTGCCGATTAATCTATTTATGGTTCCGCGTTAAGCCTGGTTGTTAATGGAGGTGCATCCCTGGAGGTGCATCAACGCGCTTTATGCGATCACGATTAAAAGTTGATCCGTGCATTCGTGGTAGAGGGAGAGGGGCATCCTTAAACGATCCTTGCAAAATATAGCGTGCGTGATTTTACGCGAGAATTGGGGGAAGTTTGAGTCAGATGATAAATGTGCCGACTTTATGTATGTATGGGGGTTTATAACGTTCAGACGTTTTAATGGTCTTTCGTCTGGTGCGTATGTATACCGTATGTATAAGCTTAAATATCTCTTACCCCACCTTTCGAAAATTTTCACGTCATTGCTGCGTGGGCAACTATCTGTCAATTTCATGAAAGTTTCGCGATAATTCATCCGACACGCGGGAAACGCGTGCATGCATGGAATGCATTTTTTCTGGCGCATATATACTGACGTTTCTGTAAATTGCTGTAGATTTTCACTGAGATTTATTAGAAAAACTTTGCGAAAACTTCCGCGTCCTATTCGTAAATTCCTAAAAAAAAAAAAAAAAAAAAAAAAAAAAATCTCGGTGCCTCGGCATTTTTGCCAAGCGAATATCAATTTCGAAATCCGCTGACTGAATTCATACATAAAAAGAACATGAATAGAAACGAAGAAACCAAAATATCGTCATGTACGTTATTACTCGAACGGCGCAAAAGGATAATGCATAAGATACGATGGGATTTAATAAATTCCGTTCTTTCGCGATGGGACTTGGCACAAAGTCGACTGCAAACACGTCAGTCGAAAGCATCGACGTTTTATTCGTTGTCGCGAATGTGCGATATCTTTCCGTCTTTACGATAGTATCGAGATAAGATAGTGCTTCTCCGAATTTTCCGACACTTCAAGCGCAGTTGTTTTCTCACTTTTATTCCCCCAGCGTCGATGCTACGGAAACGCGCGTTCAAACGACATCGGGGGAAAACCGTCTGGGATCGGGACGCGGAAAAAGCGCGGTAAAAGGTGCGTCAAAAGAAAAAACTACGGATGTGAAAGAGAGTCACCGGGACGGATCCTTCCAGTAATCCAGATTCGTCTGTGATACCGGTTGAAATATTGAAATGCAAGACACACGTCTGATTCCTATTAACTCGGCCTCCGTGTTTACGGAATTTAAAACCGTAAAGTTGCAACGTGATTGTCTCCCTCGTGACACACGACGATTCTTTTTCTAACTCTCTCATTCGCTATCAGGAAAACGCGTATCACATGTATACATGTTTGTTCGCGATGTCGGTGACTCGGTACTGATTGTTTGGGTCGTCTTCTCTTTGTAACAGAAAATTTATTTTACGTCGACTATTTAAGAAATTAATTATTACAGGATGAAAAATTCTCTCTTTTTCTTTTTATTCCATTAGTTTTATCTAAATGAATAATTTTTATATAAAATCTATTAGAGGGGAGAATATTTCAAGAATAATTAAGACGACAATTTTGACTGGACTCGCTTCTCCGGGATTTTACTACGAAGAAGACATTCCGACGTAAGAAAAGAGAAGTATATATTGCACGAGCGAAGCTTTTTAAGCGCTATCTTTCTCCGTGCATACTCTCGCTGGTATCTCGCTCGTGCATCATTACGGAAATATTCAAGCAAGACGCGCTACGCCCTTCCGCGAGTTCACTACCCATAATACAGAGGGTCCCGCCCTTGTACATACATATATACATGTATACAGCCAAGACGCTGAATAGCTGGGTGTAGGTATTCCGCATATCTTAGACGCGACAACCAAAGCTCTTTCGCGATACTTCCGCATCGTTTTGCGGTAACAAACGACGACTTTTAAATTCCAGTCGCACTGATTACATAATGGAGCATTACGTATCTTGATGCAACTCGCAATTCAAGTGCCAATGACAAGTCTTGCGATGCCCGTCCCGGTAATCGCTTTCTTTACTCGATGATAGATGATTGTAATTATACGATTAGATCATCCATGAAAATTGCTTTGCAAAATGCCATTATATATATTAGATAATATTATTATTGTTATTGATCTAGTAACGGAATTAATGATTTGTTACAAGAAAAGACTACATGAAAAATTACTAAAATATCAGACATAAATTTTCTTGTAATAGTAAGAAAAAAAAAGATACAAAAATATTATATTTACATGAATAACATGTAAATAACTACAAAGTAAGAAATATAAATTACGCGAGACTAAAACTGAGAGAGTGTTTAAATATAAGAAGAAAATTTTGAGAAATTCGTATGAAGAATAAATAAAGAAATTCCATTACTTCAGGGATCCTCGCGAGGGTCGCGCTATACGTGATCATCTCTATGTAATAAGACAATCTCAAATTAATCCGCGCACATACACATACACATCGAGCCCTTCGATCCGTCGCTTGTCCCTTCCGTCGCACGCCGAGAAATTAATCCGCGGCTCTCTCAAACAATGGCCAGGCGTAAATAGCCGGCGGGAAAATGACGACGGCACGGCGTGTGTATTTAACGTTAAATGAGAATGGAAGAAGGGAATTGTCGTCGCCGTGAAAAGGAACCGTGTATCATGCCCGCGTTTGACACTCGTGAGCGGAAATGGCCATAATATTTCGCGGATTGTCAACGGATAAAACTAGATATCGCGCGAGATTCTCTTCCGCATCTATCTAATATTCAAAGACGTGCGTGTAATATTTTAAAGGCCCCCCCTCTTCTATCTTTTTCTAACGTTGTGTATATTTGACGGAGAGTGTCTTTAATAAAATTTTTATTGAATGATGTTTTCTGATCGTGCATTAATTTTTATTTTTACATCTGTAACTACATTATTATAATATCATTATCTCCAAATACGTGTCTCGTAATTTCAAATATTAACGCTACGATCTACATGTAACTGATCCTGAAAAAGATACTCTTTCATAGAGGTGACGTTCGCGACGACGTTGTCATTAGCCGCGAATACACATTTGAGTGCGGGTGTCAGAATATGACGAGCATTCAGCATTGTTATACTAACAATGCCCGCGTGAGACACTGACGGACTTGCTCTGAATACTTCGGCAACCTACTCACCGAACCATTCCGAGACAACTTTCATACGCAAGTACGCGGATATAGATGTACTTACTCCTATCAGCTGTGTTTCTCCGACTGTACGCCGATGTTCCTTTCTGACATTACACGCCGACATCTTGTTAGTATCCAGCTTTCAAAATTCGACGAGCGAAAGTAAATTAGAAACAAAGAGAATATATTTTTTTATAACTAACACAAAAATATTTTAAACCGAAGTAATTTGTCAATCCCGATTCAGTCTCGGCAAAGAAAAATATCTTTTACAAAGTTCTAATTCAATTCCAAAGGAATGGAAAAATTTGCGTGGTTTTTTAATTAAAATCATTCTCGTTTCAGCCCGGAGTAAGATGCGAATCTAAAAAAATAAAACAAAATTAATACTATTTTAATTCAAATTTATAAAATATATATTGTACAAAATAATAGAAGAATTTGCGAGGGGGATTCTTAGAAATTTTGTACCTTATATGATGTAATGTAAGGCATCTGACGAAATAAAAAATATGATTGAAAGAAATATATTCATGGAGAGTGAAAATAGCAAGATACTTGAAAATATTTCAAGCATTATTTGGAGAAAATGGCAAGCGCGAAATAAAATCCATTTATAATGATTAAACACGCAAATTTAATTAATGAATTATTCGTAAATATTAAATCGTCATCATCTTAAAAAGCATTCTCACGTGTTCTTTCACTATTTAGTTCCCAAAACGATACACATTCGAAACATGTATCGCGTCTCGGTCAACGTCACCGATATCAGCCAACGATTCTTCCTGATTTAGGCTTGTCAGTGCGCGGAGTCCGTTTGATTGATCGCGTTTGCCTCGGAACAAACTAATTACAGGCTCCCATGCTCGCGGCAACAGAGATTCTTCGAGATTTGAGCGGGATTTCAAGGAGGACAGAGAGAGCGAGAGGAAGATAGGCCTTCCGATATTTTCCGAGCCGATCCATCAGCTTGGCATTCTTCGCAGCATCCCTCTCGCGCGAAACGTGACCCGAGTGCTCGAGACGCCTTCCAATTCACCGGTATAGCGATACTTTTGCCGGTTCCAAGTATGGCAAACAGATCGTATTGGCACGTCAATTAGTCGGAAACATTGCCGGGAAAAGTTCGCCGAGATCCTCGCCTCAGATTCGACCTTCCTTTTCGCAAACTTTATGATGGTCCGTTTCTTGTTGCAGGAGCGTCGATTAATTAAGAGCATCTTCCGCCTCCCGTTTCGCTTTACGAGAGTAATTCCGCATCACTCCGGAATTGTCCGTCTTCTCCCTCTCTTTTATTGCAGCATCTATGCTGGAGTAACGAGGTAGAACGACTCTGTTTTCGTTACATCGTCGCGACATCGTAATTGATTGCGGATATTATTTCGTATACCATATATATACGCGCGAAAAAACATCGCGATCAATTCATCGATCTTCGCTCGATAATGACACTTTGCGAAGCACTTTCCGGAGCCTACGAGATGGAAGCTCTCGATCCGATTTATATATCGGGACCTCCGTTGAAGAATGAATGGAAAAACGTGTTTTGTCAAACGCTCCCGTCATTTTTCATTAGTATCATCGAAGCCCGGAGGTCTTCTCTCCCGAGAGTCGTATACGTATCTGGTTCTCTCTCGTTCGTCTCGATACGAGATGCAATTCTGATCTCTCTGTCAAAGACTAGCCAATCGATTTTACGCGTGGGAAATTCGCATGCTGTCAAAATCTTTTCTTGTCTTCACATATCTTGCTCTCTTATCACGAAGGGCACTATTTATAACGTATCTCTCTTTATAACTGTACTCTGTATTGTATGTATTTTTTATATCAGATAAAAACACTGCGTTGCAATATAAATATACCTGAGAGAGATCGTACTACTATAAAGTTCTAATTATTACTATAAATAGATGCAGAAAAAGAAGAAATGAAAGCAGGGAAGAATATAAAGAAGACAGGCTCCACTTTAATAACACGCGGTGACGACATAGAACAACGGCAAGAGTTTCGTTTTACATTTCAAAAATATAATCTTAAGAGAATAATTTCTCATGCAAGAATTAAACTTCATTTCGTGTCGCAATGCAATGAATGTAATGGACGGTACCATATCATTCTTCTTTGATAAAAGGAAATAAGAGATATTTTAATATTTTTGAGAAGCAATTGTATTATCTTAAAAACAATACGTCTCTTTTATTGGCGAACCAAAACAGTCATGCACATCATTCATCTTCTTCCTGTCTCGATCGTGAATAATCGACTGCGATTAAACAACTGCGAGACGAGACATTGTTTTCCTCGGAAATCTGAAACGTTTCGATGAACGCGCGTCGCCTGTCAACGAGATCTAAAGCCATGTGTTTCTTTTTCTTGATATCGATCATCCTGCTAGACAGAACCCGTTCGTATTAAACGACTCTCCCGCCGCACTCGAGAACGATTTGATGAGAGGCGAGCTTTCAAACGAAAGTTTGCACGTAATTCCGCCGCAGGAATGTATAAGGTGTATAAAGGGATGACGAAAGGGAAGAAGAGGGAAAGAGGGAGAGAAGAGAGGAGAAGACGGTAGAGAAGAGGATTTTCGGAGGGCGGTTTTGTAAGAGGCCTGCGGCGAGCAGAGATTAAATCGTACTAATCTGTCAGTAAAGTGCTAATCTCTGTCTATCCCTGTCTATCCCTCCTCTCGTTTTCTCTATAGCAGCATCTTGCTCTGTCGCGTAAAAAATGGAAGAGGAAATGGAGATGCATAAACTACATATAGATCGTGCGATTGTTTCCGTCGTGAAGATCGATGAGATAAAGATGCACCACAAGCTCGACAATATTTTCTCGTATCCGAGCGAATGGCGTTTCCGTATGTGTTAAACATTCAATCTCTTTCGTATCACTAGAGATTCTCCTCGTCGAGAAGCTCTCTTCCTCCGCGATTTTGTTTTCCGGAAAATTTCTCCGGCAGTGAAGCTTTCTCTTCCTCGACTTTCGGGAAATTCTCATTGATGTCACCAACAGGATGGGTTTTCCTCTTCTTCGGGATTCCACATTCTCCGAGATTTTTCTCGACTTTCGCCAGCGGAAGATTTTCTCTCCGAGATACTCCAGCTTCCGGAAAAACTCCGAAATTTCTCTCACTTTCGAAGAACCTATTGTACAAAAAGCCTTAAAGTTCAAAGTTTCTTAGATCAATTATCCCGGCGTCTGGTTTCATTGATCCCGGATGGAAAAGTTTGTGAAATTTTTCGATATCCGTTTATGTCTCTTGCATTAAATCACGATTAAAGAAATGAAAACAACGCAAATGTAAACAAGTTTTTACTACCAAGTACAATATTTGCGAGAGACAAGATTCTATCTTTGTTGTATTAAATCTCATTGAAATTGAAAAAGTTTCAGCATTAATAATATATTTTAACATTTATGTTTCTTCTTCTATCTTTCTCAATTAGATGTTGTCTCTTCAAAAAGTTATATAAACACAATGTATTTAAGTAATGATAAAATAATAACCCTTATAAAAATGTATTCTTTTTTACAAAATTCTGTACTGCATATTTCTAATTTTTTCACATTCGCAGCGAAGTTTCTTTCTTTTTAAAACAGAATGAATAGGTAAAAAAAAATTCAGAGTAGACCACTTGTCTCTTTCTGTTGAATTAGATATAGCTTTCCATTTTTCAGAACGAAATGAGCATTATGTGCTTTTCAGAATTGTATGGAGACTTTAACTAGCCAATTTTGCATAACATATTCTCGTTGAATTACACCTAATGTTCATTTTTAAAATATAGTTTTTATTTATTATATCAAAAAGGTGCAATTATTAATATTTATACTTTATATAAGAAATACAAAAGAATCTATTATTTTTCCGGGTGAAATAAATATGTCAAAAATATGTGTACACGTGAAGAGATAGGTAAATAAACAAGAATGTCGGTAGAATTTTCATCGAATAAGCGTAACATTTTTTTTTCTTTTTTTTTTCGTCGCTCGACAAACGGAATTTTTTCGGGTATGACGCAACATTCTTACGGATACTCGCGGAGCGAATTACTTTTGCATCTTTCTACTCTATTATTCCCTTTTGCCGTTACAGCTCTTACACGAAGACGCTAACTTTCCATTAATAACGTAAACGCAAGCACGGCTTGCAACTCGTGTCGCGGGCAAAGTTGTTGCTTTAATACTATTAATAAATTCCGTTGAGGATGCAACGAAGCGCGTGCGCAAGGAGGGAGCAATAAAGACCCTGCATACTTGAAATACACAGTACAATCTGCCGTAAATGAAAAACGGGTTAATCCTGTTGGTTATCCTCTTTCAGTCGCTCCGCGGCATGTCGTCGTGTGCTTATTGTCGGATTTTCGATGTTCTGATAATCGTGAAGGAGTGTCTCTCCCTGTAACTACAGACTTGTAAATTCATTAAACGTTCGTTGATTTAATTTTGCAATCAATATAAAACAGAATATTCTTCCTTAAACCTAATATTTTATACAAGTTTTATCATCATTTTAGGAGATATAAATTTGCGAAAAACAGCTATATATTTTTTCTCAAAAACTATACGTTTTCTTTACACCAATTGATGCCTCTCATTTTTCTTTTTTTTTTGTGTTTAAAAGTATTGAATATTTTACAAGATATTTCATAATTTATGTGAAATTATGTCAAATTAAAGTGCAAAATATAGAATTAACGAATAAGGGAACGGTAATATTTGACGGTTGATTCGAGATTAATTAACTTAAACGTGTTAATAGAGGAAGAAGCGGATCTCTTTCAAAGAGCGACTCTAATGAGCACGGTACTTTGCAATTGCTTCCTGCCGCATCGTGAAAGATACCTGGGATGAGAGTTAATTATCGGCTATTCTTAATTACTCTCGGTAGTTAGTGGAACAACTGACCGAACACAAGATTTGTTAACTATATTATAGTTCGCGAAATATAAAATTTATCGCTGTTTATTATTTTTCGCATGAATTGACACGCGTCTTATACACGTTTGACATTTCACATTATTTCAGGAATGGATAAAAGAAAAATAATTTCTTATATCGCATAAAGAGACGAAATTCTGCGCGACCGTCATCTCTTTTAAACACGCACATGTATTAAAAATATTTTTCGCTCCCATGGGGCATATATCTCGCGCTCTGCAAGAGGGTTAAGTTTACGTCGAGGGGAGATTCAGTATATCTTTCTGAAGACTCTGTCCACTGCGGAAGATGATATTGTACAATACGGCGCGCGAGACAAGCTGACGCGGAAGATAAACGTCAGCTCGCGATTTGTGTTTCTTCATCCCGTGCTGGAGAAATTATTTCGCGGAGGTCGTATTCTCTCTCGTACTTTATTGCGCCCTGCATCCATGATACCCTCCAATCTGACACTTTGGATCTCGGACATTGTGAGAGGAGTAGAGAGAAAAAGAGAGAAAGAGAGAGAGAGAGAGAGAGAGAGAGAGAGAGAGAGAGAAACCAGTGTTCTGCTCGCGTGCAGAATTTGCTCCGACGCGAGATCCGAGCCAAGCAGATTTGATTATGCAAACTCGGTTGCGAAATTTTCGGCTCACGTTTTCTCCAGACGTTTTTCTCGACGCTCGCATCTCGCGGAATCGAAGAAAAATATATTCAACTAACGGACCTTGCGAAAAAGCGCGTGCGATGGAATTCATCGTGAAATATTTTAAAGTTTGCTTGAAAGAGGAATATACAATATATATAAAGCTCGTACATAAGAGCACGAAAACACAGGAGGTTTCTTTTTACGAGTCCGGCTATTCCCGGTAATTTTAATGAATGTACAAATTGCATTTCGTTAGAGACGATGCTATAAACAGTTTTAAACAAGTCTTTTCTATCGCGATTGAACCGAGCTTATTGCGTCGAAAAATTCGAGAGCACGTATATGAGAGAATTGTTTAATCGTTTGATAAAATGTGATTGCTCTCTCTCTCTCTCTCTCTCTCTCTTTTTCTCCTTCTCTCTCTCTCTATCGCAATCTGATTGAAGCAGCGTTATTCGCTGTAATTGAAAACAAAGCACGTCGCGCTTTTCGAGAATACGTTATTGAGTCCTATATAACACACTGATGTGTATTTCTTTATTATCGTTACCTATACCGTATTCCTCTATTTCGCATGATAAATCTTTTCCATTTGAGCCGTTCGGTAGTTTATCCCTTGGGGCTAACTTACACCATTTATCTTTTTCAGTCGTGCTTAATTTACCGTTACTGACTGAATCTCGGAAAGATTATCTCGCCTGTCGGCGATCGCCGCGATTTTCAGCTTATCCATTTCTATTCGTCGCGAAGAAAACCGTCCGTCAGTTAAATCTTTCGAGCGTCATATTTCATTTACTACAGCATTCTTGTGCAATTCTCGAATATACGTTTGTAACGTCAGTCGACGGTGCGAACGAAAATTGTATATACGAATTTGCGATAATAATCATTTAAATAATTTTGTTTTGTTAAACAACAATTAACGTAATTTAATGAAATAGAAACACAGATATGAAAGTGAAATAAATAGAATAAGTAGAAATTCATCAAAGTAATGTTTAAATATTTCACTGCCCATATAACGAGAAAGAAATAATTATTTCAATTGCTTACGCGCAAAGAGTCTCTAATGAGAAATAAATGTCTGAAGTATTTATCTCTAATTCGTGTAAGATCAATCACACAAATATTTAAAATTTTAAAATATTATTTTGTCTCAATTTTATGATACAACGCGTGAATTGGCTAGTTTTAATTTTTATTTTCGCACATCTTTCAACGCGCCCAAGATTTTTCGCGTCTCCTATGGGAGTGTAACCGTGCCAACGACTCTTATTTCGAAATCACGTTACCCTGCCGCGAACCGATGGCGCAGTAGAACAGTAAGTTTCAACACCGGCATATACAGTACGGAGTCTGGTGCGCCGATTCACTACTAACTTATCTAGGTCGGTTTGCCCAACCCAGTCGAGGCCTCGACCCACCCCCATCCACCTTGGCTTCGTCAAACTCTGTCCCTGGAACCGGCTGGGATCCACCCATCCCGATGTGGCACCAACGATTAGTTATCTTAACGATGCTTTTATTTGGACAGATATCGGCTCGGCGAAATTACAATCTTCGAAAAATCATGTTCGATTTGATTCAATCTTTTTGTCCCGTTGATCACTTTGGCCAAATGAATGATATCGATGAAGATTAATATTGACGTACCGTTTTGGCTAAATAATTTCGATACAATATCACAGGAACAGGTATTACTTGTGTGTATATGTGTGGGTGTATGTGTGGGTATGTATTTCGGTATGATGGGAAAAAATAATATAAGAGAATTATAGAAAGAGATAATTTTTCTCGAAGAGAAGAAATGAAACTACGAGTGCAAATATTGCTTTACAAAATATATGTTTGCGTTATGAATATTTTATAGCTAGTCTGTAAGGTACGCGATTATCTGTCATTTCGATCGAACGAGTTTCGCCTACAATTTCTATACGCGCGCGAAACGTCATCCTTCCGGTGCCGCGATTTGACGTAACATTCCATGCATACGGGATAAGTTAGGAATTCGGAACGAATTAAACGTACTGAAGACCTTTCACCGCAATTGAAATGAGAAGCGCAATTTCTCCTCGGTTATTACGAGTTTTTAAGGAGATTATTTGCATGCAACGTATGTACGTACGTAAATCACTTTCCGTTCCGTTTACGATCCATAGTCGGGTGAAATCGGTAAAAAGGAATCGAGCAGCAAAAACAAATTCGATAATACGAGAGCGTTGATAAATATAATGGCTGGAACACGCACGCGAAAATACGGACGCCGGTCACGAAATAATATGATAACTCTATTTCATCATTCTCTCTTTCTCTGTTAAGGAGGAAAACCGAATGAATCAGTTAAAAAGTTAATAAATCCAATACATTTCGAAGTTCATAAATGTTGTGCAACGCACACTTTTAGCCTCTTCAAAATATAAAATTAATAAGTAATTTATATGTTAAAATAAAGAGAGATTCGCTCTGTAGAATATAATTAGAATATAATCTCAAAATCGTAAATATTATCTTATATTGAACTTTTTTCTAATGGCTGTATCACGAAAATTGTATTGTATAATGACAGTAGAGAAAAATTCATGAAAAATAAAAATTTTAATTTTATAAAGCAAATCTTTATTTCAACTCATAAATTAATGATTAATTTTATATTTCAAAAGGCTTAAAGTGCTTTGTGCGCGCGCAATGTCAAAAATTTATGAGTCTCGAAATGTATTAGATTCATTAACTTTCAACGTAGCTTATACCATCCAGTCCCTCCTTAAACAGTATTTCATGGAATTCCATGCGAGAGAAGACGACAGAATGTGTCCACGCGTGCATCGTCGCATTGCACGCGCACGCGAGTGCATCCCGATACTCGGCAGCGTGGGGGTCGCATAGCACCTCTGCATAGTGGTCATTGCGGTATTACAGTGTTATGCGAGTGTTACGAACGCGGAAAACGTGTATAGGATAATCGTTTTGCGCTCGGGATGATTTGTATCGCGGGTAAAATCCTCTCCGCCACAATGACGTTATGTAATTAATAGCAGTATATATCGTGGTAGCTTATTTTGTATTTTGAAACTATATATATTTCCCTAAGAGCACAAATGCACACATGGAAAATACCTCCCTTTCCCCTTTGCAAGAAAATTACAAAATAATAAAATAATATTTAAATGATAGTAGAATAATAGTAGAATATTTAAATAATAACGCATAAAGGGAGAAGAAAAAACGCAATGCGAAAGAATCATCTAATTATTATAATTATCGATGTGATAAGATAAGAAAATGAAAATTGGTTCTAGATCAAATGTAGGCGAACATCGAGTAAGTGGATCATTCTCGGCTGTAATCGGACAAAGTGAATAATTCCCGAGTCTAGTCAGCCGGCGCGCACTTTAATAGTTATATATTTAAGGACATTAATAACGGTTGAAAAGATAGAGCAAGTATTATGCTTGAAATAACAGTGTGGTTCGCGACTTGAAGATTTCCCGAAAGGATGGTCCACTGGCGCTTTCCACTGTTTTCTCGCACCGCCATCCAAGAACCTTGTTGCTTTATGGATGGGCGCACTCATCTTCCTAACGTCTCGTGAGCTTATGGCCTCGGACCCAGCTAATCTTATATCGCATGAATGCAAACTGACGAGTGCATTGCTTTCAACATTTACAGATTAAACTGTTCTTCGTATCATTAACTCGATAGATTTATAATGATAAGAGACATGCCTTAAAAGTTTTTGAAAATATCCGAAGAAAATATTCGAAACTTATACTTTTCAAGATTTCAAAATAAATTTATTTATTAATAATAAAATTAATTTAATTTAATAAATTTCGACATTATGACATTCTGCGTGTATGTGTGTGCGCAAAGGTATTTTTTTTTTTAACCCACAAATGAAATTGAATTTGCGACGATCTCGGAATGAGAAGCTATCTTTTTCTCCCTCTCGAGATATTTTTATATATTTTCTACACAAAAAGTTTTCTCCAAATTCTCAAAACTTCACGTTTTATTCGAAATCCCCGGAGTTATCCAAAGGTAATAATTTTTCATCGCAATGTAACTTTCTTCCAACTCAATTTGAACTATATTTGCCGCTCATTCTGACTTCCCAAAGTTCGAAAATTCGTTCGTATACCAGTTATAAACAGAGCAGAATAATTTTACATATGCGTTTTTTTGCGTGAAAATAATTTCTAAATGCTTATAACAATTTTCGATTGTGATCAGAGTTAACGGTGATTATTTTATGATTTAACGTGTTCCAAATCTAACTTGTTTCGTATGCATAAAGCGTTACGTGCAGCCTTGCTGCATTTAAATATATCTCGAGGTAATAGCGCGCATCGCAATTGGTTATTAATAATAGCGATTATTCAAATATGTACGATGACAGTTCGAAAAAAAATGACAAGACGCGAAAGTGCACTTCGTGTATTATCATCTCGGGAAGGCGAGTTTGCGAGATCTGCGTTCGCGTGTGGCTTCAGAAATGGATTCCGGAGATTTAGATTAGTCACGGACCTCTGCCTCGGTCACCCTCGTTGCAACCCGTCGCGTTCTTTAACGGCGTGGCGAGGCTTCGAGGGTTTCTCGAGACAAGTGCTTAGCCAGCTAATTACCTATCCCTCTTTCCTTCTTCTCGAAGCTCGGGTGTGCAGGAGAGGGCAAAGGATAACATATTTCGAAAGTCGCCGGAGTACCTATCCCGGCGAGAAATTCTCGGAGGAAAAATTTGACGCGAAGAACGACTCTTGACACGGTTGGGTCAAGTTAGGCATCGCGCGTCATGTGAAAGCCTCGGGACCAAGGACGCTAGATCGATTCCGAACACGAGAGACGACAGACGCCTCGGCACTTCCGCTACGACCTTCGAGATCACTATCGATGACATCACTGTCGCGATTGTTGATTTACGGTTTTGGAAGAGAAAGGGAGAAACTTTGACGAATTATATGCTGATATCAAAATATATAATTTAAATATGTACCATATGTGTGAAGATCGATATTAAAATATTTTTAAAAGAAGAAAAGGAAAGAGAGAGAGAGAGAGAGAGAGAAAGAGAAAAGAAGAAGCTTTAAGGACCTATTACTCTCTATTTTAAAGGGGAAAAAAAAAATCAATTTTTTTTATATTTTCTGAAAGTATGATATCTCTGAAAAATATGTCTCTAAAAATTTATTAAAAAATTCCTAAAAATTATCAATTTTTCATATTATTAAAGTAGATTGGGGCCTTAATATGATGTAAAAAGCGTAGTTATGTAATAATTCTTATAAATCCGCATAGTTACCAGTAGTAGATTTTTTTCTCTCATTTCAAATATTATTTTTTGCCCATTTCTCATAATTACTTATGCGACCCTGTTTTTTATATCTCGCAAAACTCTTAACGGGAATTTTACTCATTTCTATAAAGCTTTATAATCCCCCTATAAATCAGCATAATTAAGATGTAACCCATAAACGATATAAATTCACAGGATTCTCTTGGTAAATTTCCGACAGCCACACCTTAACTCGCTCGCGACTCTATCGATGGAAATGTATCTGCCGGCGACGCGAATATAACTTGCGAGCATCTCCCCGTTTCTACCGCTATCGAAGCGCTGGAACGGTTGCCCGATTGGACCAACTACCCGTGAAATGACGTAAAGCAACAGCTGTTTTAGCTACGCTCGCCTATCATTTACGTCCCGGAATTCTCTGCAACGGCTTCGAGATCGTTCGTTGCCACTCTCGCCGCATCCGTAAATCACGGACCACGTGGTCCACGCGGTCGACTCGACTTTACGTTACGCCTCGTTTCCGTCGAAAATTCGAAGACTTATGTCACGTATCTTTGAGACCCCTATTAAATATATTTCCTTTCTCGAGTACGTGTATAATTTACAGGCAGATGTGTTGATTATACTTTTTTTGTAGAGCGGTGTGTTTTAATAACAGAAAGCCAGACCTCTCTTTTTAAATTTATTTCGAAAAATTGATTTCGAAAAGTTTATTAAATATTCTATTACTCGCGATTCAATTGTCAATCGTAGGTCGACGTGGTTGTTGCATGTATGAATCTATCGATATTGTTCGATTTGATGATTGTCATAGTCAGAATGCTGATTAATATCGGAAATTGGATGTCGCAAATCTCCTCATATAGCCGATCGATACGGACGGAAGAGGGAATTCCGTTGTGTCGAAATCCAAGCAGGATGCCTAAAGCGTCACACCACGCCGACATAGACGATCTAAGACGGGCTTTTACTCCCGGTAGGGAAATTCCAAGAGTTGGGAGTACTTGGATGCCTCGCTTCGGAATCTGTCGGTTTCGAAATTCTTTGGACTTACGATAAGATAGCGGGCCGCGGACGACTAGCTCGGGGAATACTTGTAACGAAGAAACAACAGAGCGGTTTCGTCTTCATTAAAGCATTGCTGCTTATTTCTCAACGAAAATTCTCGCGCAACTGTCTCGTTCGCGTCACTCCAATAGATTTTAAATATCTTTATAAATTAATATTTTATATACATTTATTTATCTTTATATATTTATTTAAATAGCATCCAATAGTCTTGAAACACTTTGTATAAAATCATGTTGATGAGAATTGTCTGTAAATTTAATGAACGTTTCCCGTTGGCTTTCTTTCTCTTTTCCTTTTCTCCTTCATTTTTTCAAGAAGGAAGATCAGCCTCTTTATATTACAACCTGCGCAAATATTTCTGCTTGAGATGTCCCCGCGGAAACTTTCCTGCGAAATTACTTTCATTCTTGGCGAACAGAGTAATAATCCGCCTTCATTCCGCGCGTTGATAAATCCACGAGACTTTCGTAGACGGAGAAGATCTAACTTTTATCTCAAATGTATTTTACATGATAACATCGCTCTCAAACGCAAGTTAAACCCTCCACAAAGCTGATTGCGACGGCATCGAGATCGGCATTTCCGCTTCGATATCTTACGACGCTCAAGTAATGACGTTATCCGCTACGAGAGCCTCGATCCTACGTGATCCGCGAACTTCCTTTCCCGTACAGAATTCGTCCTTACGTAACTTTTACTGCCGCGGGATATGTCGCATTCCTCTTTGAATCTGACGTTTGAATGATGTGATCTATGAAGATATATCGCGATTTTATTATACCGTAAGAATGTGATACGGAAAATAATTTTGCATCATGGGATGTGTCCAAGTTTTTATCAAAAGCTCCGTATGATAAGTCAACTGTAGAATTCCCTCTTCTTCTCAAAAATGAACAAATTATACTTTCTCAATATTTTTATAATATAAATTTTAGTGTATTTAACTCTTAAATAAAAAATATAAATATAATATAAATTTTATGTTAATAAAATTAAATGATATTAATATAAAATTATATATATATAAATTTGTGATATTTTACTCTTAAATTAAGAAAAGAATATCATTGACATGAACTTAAATATAACAAATTACATAAAAAAAGTAACACATTAATTTATATATTATATGTGTTTAAAAAGATTTTTTTATGATAATTTCGCGAAGAAGACTGTTAACTTCCAATCGCATTCGCGATATAATCATGATCAATTATTTGCCTGCCTCATATCGAAGAGAAAATAGTAGTTAACTCATCTGCCGGTAACGAACAAAAACCTTGCGGAAGCGTAAGGACTTCGTCAGGACTTTGCTCTCGTCTGTTCGAGTTCTTCCTCGATGGTCGCTCGAGCTCACTCGGGGCGACAAAGTTTAAATTGTTTTCAAAACAGCGGCTGTGCAAATTCCATTGTCGACAATTGCCAGGACGAATATTTGACGTCCGCTACATTTACATAAAGTTATGCCATAATTTTAATCACTATCATCTCAATCAATATAATAGCTACATACAATTTTAATATATAATGAAATTTTTCAATTGTACAATATATTGAAAGATGTCAAAGTTTTGTTTTATTCTTCGTATATTTAAAGTCCCAATTCTATGTTCGAAAAATATTTTTTATTTCTGCTCAGAAAATTATGGCAAAATATTGAGTAGCAAAAATAAATTCACGAAAATCTCACTGCGCGTACATTCCAAAGTCGAAATATATTGATATCCCGGATTCTATTATATCTGATCGAAGACAAATATTTGCTAACGGATAATATAATAGAATTGAAAAATCGATAATTTACCTTATCACATCTCATTACACTGATTAACAAATTTTCAGTTCATATAATATATTTGAATTTGTTGCTTGGCTTATCTCTCAGCTTTTACTTACTATATTTAATTAACTTTTAGTTAATTATAGCATAAGAGAGCCATAAACCTCTAAATGCCGTTGTATAGGGGCAATCAATTTTCTGAATTGTCTGCGAAATCGCGCAGGGGACGATCATTCCAATTTTCAGGGTATCGAACGGGGCGGTTTCGGCGAACCAGCCGGATCCGATCACGGCCACGTATACCCACACGAAATAATAATGACAACGGCGAAATAAATACATTTCGGCACGTCTGGCCGCGCTATCATCAATACGATATCGCGGTATCGTATCCGGCAAAAATGCGGTTTCCATCGCGCCAGGTATACATATACATACACATCGTAGAAAAAATAAGCGACGAGATAAATCATTCGCGCGCGCGCGCGCGCAAGTACAATAGATATAGAGCACACCCGTCCGTCTCTTTCGCGGGGAAATTTACTACCCGATATTTTTCTTCCTCCGCGTGTAGAATTTATATGTCACGTCTTCGCCATATCAAGCCGTAGAAATGAGAGGTCTCGAGTCCTCGGCCGCGAAACAGATTTGACGGTATTTTATTCTCGCGCTGAAAAGGATTCGTGGCATTTTTCGCGAAAGGAAAATATCGCGTTAATTTCATTTCTCATTCAATTGATTCGTATATCGACTAATCTAAACCTGTGAAATTTGAACGTGTATCGTGCACACGAAATTATTATTCCAGCTATTGTATAATATGTCGAATTGAATCTGATCGATTATATTAATTATTTTAATCGCTAAATAATATCTCCCTCTCAAGCTATCTCTCTATATCTATCGATGTAATAAAATGATCTTCGAAAGATTAAAGGGAGAGGCGGATGGTGTGTAGTCGGGTTAAGGATTTGGTAGATTGGCGTATCGAATTCCGCAGCGGGCGAATTTTGCAGAAAATTGGAAAAGTTACCTCTTTATTGAGTCGGTTCCGGCGCAGGGTGCTCTCTTTCTCCCTTTCCCTCTCTCTCTCTCTCTCTCTCTCTCTCTCTCTCTCTCTCTCTTTCCCTCTTTCCAGATCAGGATGCGGCAAAAATATTTTATTGGAAATAGGAAAACACTATGCCAGGGCAAAAAGGATTCCGAAAAACGAGACGATTCGTTCTCTCGCGGTTTCGGATATAATGGCACCGCCGCGCGCGGATTGATCTCGTTTTATTTCTTGTTGCCGGACAACTTTTGCGGTATAGCTTATGCGACTACGTCCGGTCGGGAGGCCACGGATTGTAACGCTTTATATCGTTACGTCGCGACGCAGTGGACCGATAAAGAAATAACCTTGTAAAGGGGAGAGGAGGGAAAGAGTGTAATCCCCCTTTTTTACGTCTACGATGTTCCTGTTTACAGCTTGGGAGACGGTTGATATAAAATCCTGGCATTTTCATACTTGGTTTTACGATATACCGTATAAAAATAAGATTTATGTAAAAATTATCTCATTCCCTTCCTCGATTAACTGACATTCCGCCGTTTATTTTACAACCTCAATTTATATAAAAAATAAAAATTATACTGAACATACGGCGCACAAATGAATACGTACAAACAATCTTGATAACTTGTCGAGAAGCTTGATTCAATACGGTGGCGAGTGACGTTACGAAACATCAGGCTCGATAAACTCGCAAGTTTGTAAAGTTCTAACGAGGTTCCACGGTGGTTCACCTCTCAAGGAGACCGGAGGAGTCTTCTTCTCTTCCTCAGACCGCGTTAGAAAACTATTGAAGTTCGGAAGAAGAACTCACCGTGCATTTGTGGCGAATACTTAAAACGCTTTATTACCCTTATCAATTGGACCTCCTCCTTTTGCTTTTCTTCCTTTTTAAAAGAAGCTCATTGAAAGTTTGACCCGTTGCATTTGTGAGAAGATAATTAAGCCAGGTTTATCTAATTTCATCGAATATAAATATCGTTGAGTGAAAAAATATTTATTCTTGTTATCTGTCTTAAATAATAATAAAATAAATTTTTTTTTATATTATATTATATATTATAATATAATTAAAATAGAATTTTTGTGATAAGATAGTGTAACAAAATTTTTATGTTATACATTAAAACCTAATCTTATAAAAAAATATATAGTGTATGTAGACTTGAAATAAAATTTATATATCGTACATTAAATATTTCGAAACTATTTAATGAAAAATCGATTAAATAAATTTAAAATTTAGGAACGTATGGTTCTCTCGTGCCATGATGGTGGACGGGCAAGTGAATTAAATCGGACGATAGAGCTCGAATGAATCTTCCCTTTCATGTATAGCGTCTCATCTGGAATCGGCACTTAGCGTGCTCGCGCGCACCCTGTCCTCGTAAATCTTCGATTTTACGAGTATGCATTATATTCGCCGGCGAAAAAGTCCGATCGGTCCTGGCGCGACAAAGCGCAGTAAAACTACTCGCTCCCGTCATGAAAACCCCCGACCAAGTTCGCGATACGTGCCACGGAGCCATTACTCGCGCGAGCGGAATAAAGCGGCGTCCGAGTTTTCGCGTTTACGAGACGCGATTAAACGCGCTTTATAGATTCTATCGATTCCCCGAATTTTGGCGATTCGCGCGGAATTAATCGGATCGCGAGTCGAGAGATCAGCTGCGAATTGACGATGTTTGGTCGTCCGTCGTCAATTATTTTCGCCGACGCAGCGAATAGATAGATAAAAAAGAAAAAGAGAAAATGGGGAAAACGAATTTTTAAAATCTCACTCTAAATCTCTATATAAGGTGTGCTTGCAATAGTGGCAACTTCACGCAATGGCACGCTTCTCACACGAAGCATGTTGACGATTCGGAATGTTAATTGAATTAATTTATCTTGTTGCAGGTGCCGTGCACGGTATTAGATGTTACAGATGCGGACAGTACAACGAGGGGGTCGGCAGCATTACACCGTGCCTTAATTACACCGCACAAATGCTGATGGAATGCTCATCCGCGGAGGAATGGTGCATCGTAAGTATCATATATTTTTTTTTTCCCCCGTTTAAACTTTTAAATAACTAAACGATACACGAGACGCCTCGATTATCAGAAAGCAAATATTATTATGGGAATAAGTAATAAAAAATATACACCTTATATTGGAAAATTTTTCTCGAGGACACTCGCGCGAGCGTAACCGGAAACGGAAGGTTCGTCCCCCGAGTCTCGTAAAAAGATAAATATTTCTTTCACGCCGATGCGGCGCCAAGGATATCGCTTGACATTCTTCCAAAGTCGGCTATAACGAACGACGTTATTTACCTCTCGGCGGACTCTCGCCAATGTCGGATTTATGAGACGAGTCTGCGCAAATTGGCTCTGGGAAGTTCCCTGCAGCGTCCGTTCGCCTTCGACGATGCTTTTTCTCGGCTGAACGCGCAGAGATTTTCTCGCATCGAAGGGATTACGCAAATTTGGAGAAATAACTCGCGGGAGCGTCCGAAATAGAACTGTAAATATTCAAGCAGCAATAATACCGGTTGGATAAATTTGAGACTTTCAATCAAAGATACTTGATAAAAGTCCGAGTCGAAATTTTTCTCCTGCTTTTCACCCCAATGTTTGATCTAACATCTACTTTGATATTTTAAGCAATCAAATCATCTTATTTTGTAATTTATTTAATCTACGATTTTTTGCCGAAAAAGCTCTTCTTTAAACTTCTAACAATAATTTTAAACGTGATTTCAATAATCTAAACGTAATTTTAGGATTCGAGATGAAATGCATTTTGCATAAATGACCCGTGTCTCAATTTCACGGCTCTGTACACATTGCATATCGCAAATGTGTTTCCGTTTATGCTTCTCTTATTACGATGAAATAATTTATCACCAAGTCTGCGAAAACGTATCTATTCTTTGTGAAATGCATGAATGATCAAATTCATTCCTGACATCTCCTAACATCATAAAATGGATAGTAAGTATTAAATTAATTAATTAATTCTATTATGTTACAGATAAACCAATGTCAGCTTAAGAAAGTTTATTCATTTAAATAAAATCATAATTTCTTTTAATATATTTTATTCAAATAAATATATACGTCAAGAAATAAATTCAGAATTTGTAAGTAAAAATAATATTGTATAAACTGGAAAACGATGATAATAAATATCACTTCCTGTGGCTTTTGAATAAGAGAATAAATGCAAAAAACGTTTGGCATGCAAATGAAATCCCTGCGCATAATAAAATCTCCCTGAATTTGCACGGTTTCGGATAAGAAAGTACAGTAGGGTGAAGTAGTAAAGGTCGATGATGGTCCGCCCACGGCATGACAATGGCAAACAATTGGAAACTTGAAGGTCTTGCCGAGGCGAAACCTCGCGGAAGCTCCCTAGCGTCTACGAATCTCGAAGTTTACAACCGTAACGTCTTAATAAGACGGTCTGATCAGCATAACGATAGAGAGATCCCCCTTCCGGATCTCTTTATCGCTCTATTGAATTAAATGAGTTCGATGAAATCGGCTTCCTCTCCCCTTGCTCTCTCTTTGCGGCTTCTATCCTTGTTATCTATTGCCTCCCGATTCATCTCTTTCCCTTTCCCTTTCCCCGCGTCGTTGTTCGATTATGGTCGGCGAACAATGGTGAACGTTGATCCCGCAGCATCCGGTCGATTATTTTCCGGCGTATCGAATTCGGGAGTTTCGTAGAGATGGGGGCAAGGACGGTAGAGAAGGGGAGGGGGGGGGGGGGGAAGAAGCGATAGTCTGTAATTAAATGCTGTTCGTGCACGCGATAACGGCTTCCAAGTCTCCTCGATCGAGGTAACCGGCAATTCTCTACCAACGGGGCGGAGCCGGTTTCGATGCCTTCCGGGCCTCGAGGTGCATTCACTGCAAGTACTGCATTATCACGCACGCGTCCTCGCTCCCTCTCCCTCTTCCCATCCCCCTTATACTGCACCGGGTCTTGCATTCCGATTTGGCCTTCAAATTAGTGCCAATTGCATATATCACGACGTATTAATTAACATTTAGCACAGGGTTATCGGCTGTGACAGGCCACCGATCGTACGCGTTTCTCACGGGAACATCCTGTCTCTCTCTCTCTCTCTCTCTCTCTCTCTCTCTCTCTCTCTCTCTCTCTCTCTTTATCTTTTCGGCTACCGCAGATCAGTATCAGCAGGCGAATTGGTACAATAACTATAAACCTAAATGTTTTTTGAATTTTATCCAATTGCTTGATTTGTAAAAAACCGATCGCTATCGTCAAGCGTCCCATTAATGCACAATAAACACTAGATAATCTTGATTAAAGGATAAAAGATGAAAAACGAGATTTTTGTAAAATAAAATTTGATTCACGCAACAGAAATTCTTTTGAAAAAAATAATTCTGTCGACACTGATACTGAAACGCAAATTTTATTTATTCAAGAGAGATTCAGCTAAAATTACAGACTTTCCGAATATATGTATAACATATTCATTAGGTTAAATGTCAATAACTAAAGTTATTTTCAATGGGATCGATTAAAAATTTTCATTAATATTCAGCGCTTTCTTAATCTCTAGCCTAACTTTAAAAATTATCTTAGAGAAAAGTCGGGATTTGAAAAAAATTCTATTCGCGCATTCATGACGAAGAAACTATCGTTAATTATTAACTCCGATTATTTCTCCCCGATTTACTGAGAGGCGCTACCCTTTACTCGTGACGAAAAAACTAATTAATTATTAACTCCGATTAATTCTCCCCGGTTTACTGAGACACGCCATCCTTTACTGTAAAAATAATCTTCTTTTAAATAACGAAGTCCGCGTTTGCGGCTGTCATTATTAACGCCGTTTACCCTTCTCAAGTTTCAAGGGCACGTGTCACTATTATGAGAATATTTATATTGTATTATATTAGCGAATAATTTATCTCTTCATGTGTTCGAATATTTTCATATCGTGGCCATTTCAATAATAAATATGGTCAAATTTGATACATTTTGATAAAAAATTAATTTTGTATCTTTAAGTTTATTCTAAAAATATAATATGTTATCTCTCAATTAAAAATGTATGCGACCGACAAATGTTTATTTCGTAAATTAAACAATCGAAAGCAGCTGCAGATTCTATATTATGATATCATATCCTTCCTTCATATCGTCCAAGATCACGACTACCCTATGGCGTGTTTTGTTTCATAAAAAAAAAAATAACAGTTCCGCGTTCGGATTTCTTTATTTCTCTAAAGACATTCGTGCGACAGCGAGAATACCGCAAATAAATCTGCGGTGCCGAAACGCGAGTACGGATATAGAGAGAAATCCTATCTCGAATCTGCTCGGCGTGGCTTTCCCACCGAAATCGGATGGCTGGCTCCCTTCATCTGCCGTTCGACGGCACACTTTTTTTCTCGCGCATGCGATTCGACATGCTCGTTTCGCATCTGCATAGAGATTGGATGGTATATTCTCGATCGAGGGTGCGAAAGCTTAATATTCGTCCATCGGCGAGATTCGGCGGAATTGGATGAAACGAACGATACGAGGTTAACGAAAAGAACGCATCCGCACATGATAGGAGAGAGTCTTTATAATTCTTGATTAAAAGCGATTGAAAAATGCCGAGATAGAGTGTTCCCCTGAGGAATGAATCCATAATCATCGGCCAATTTCCCGTCAATTTAAGATCAAAGATAAGTTTATGATTCTTTTTACATATAATATTTTTCTCCTTTTCACATGTGCAATTTTTATGACATCGAGATCGATATCAATTTTTTTTCTTATAATTGCGAAAATTCACGTATGACAAAAAAATATCTAAAGAATTCTTTTATCAGGGGGATCGTACGTGAAATCGAACAATTATTTTATATCTTTACAGTATTCAATTAAGCCACGTGGGACAATGCAATTGCCGAGGCAATTGCATTACTATCTCTTGAATCTAAACGACCGAAACTGGTCGTTTCTGTAGTTTTTATTTTTGGATAGTTTTGTTCTTAGCATCGAGAGTGATACAATTCCGTTATTTCTTAAGCAAGACACTTCTTTCGGCGGATACTCTTAAAAAAAAAAAAAATATTCAAAGTTTTACTACTGATTTTTTTAGATTAGCTTTTATTCGCAGATTTTGCGGTTCGAACGGTTTACGTGTCGAGCTCTTTCATTGAAGAGATAAAAGTGTATCCATCATATGTCTTTGTACGCGATCCTCTTTAAAACCTCAACAAGATTTTATTTTTAAGATTTCAACCTTTATCATCCAACATTTGTTGCATTGACAATAACAATACGAATTGTCGAATTTAATTTTTTTCTCTTTCAATGTTATTACAGACATCTGTGTTAAAATTAGGGGAGATTAGTGTTGATTTTACTTTAATCAATGTTAAATATAATTAATTAATAAATAATTGTCGTAAATCTTATGTAAAACCTATTTTTATTTTAACAACGTTCATTCGAATAATAGAAATAATCAAAATCGGGAATTGCATTCGTAGCGTCGTCGTTCGATCTTTTGGAGAGGAGCTAGGCGGAAAAACGACTTTACCAAGAATCATCTTTCGATCATGGTACTCTCTCGCTATATACGTAAGAATTTCGATAATGGCGGGACAAGGATCAGAATGATAAATCGGCGTACGGTTGAAACGTGACATCATGCACAGCTGATGTGCACGGTCAAGAGTTTCGCGAAATCTTACGGGCCGCTTTTTATGGATCGATTTTTCCGGACCGGGACGCGCCGCGCCGGAAAATGGAGCACGTTTATCCCCCTCCCTCCCTCCCCACCCACCCCCCTCCTTTCCCTCCTCGCCGTCGTTTCTTCTCACGATTCATCATTTCGCGATCGTTCTTCAATGGATCTCTCTCGACTCGATGGCCTGTCGCATGCGAACGAACAAGAGCCCTGCTGATTCTTTCACGCAAATTTCTTCTATTCCGCGCATCATTTTATCCGACTTTTAACTGTGAATTGTTCAAACAGGAGAATCGAAAAATATGAAATTATTTGACTGAAAACTATCCAGTTATCTTGGCAGAATTATTCTTACGCGAATTACATGATTCCTTGGAAATCAATTTTAGTATTGCAGTAAACAGTGATGAAAACGTGACTCTCGCTGCCCCCCTCCCCTCCCTCTCTCTCTCTCTCTCTCTCTCTCTTTTTCTCTTTATTAATGCTAATTGCCGCTTTTATCTCTTGTACCCTTTCGCGTTTTTTGCATGCTTCATTAAACGCGATTCACTCAACACTATGGCTCGCTACCCACGATTTTGTGCACCAGCAAGTCCGCGCGAGTAATATAATCGACACGTGAGGCGAGCTTTGAGAAGCAAATTGGGAATAATTACAATATATTACATACGACGATTATAATTGCATCCTATTTTATATCAAATATATAATCAAAAGTGTAAACTATTATTATTATTATTATTATTATTATTATATATTCACGCGATTAAATTGTACCGCAAAATTCTCTTTTGCTCGCAGTAAAACAAATTTTACAAACGCACGTTTTTTGCAAAACCGCGCGCATTTTCAATTTTATTATTATATTTTATGCAATAAATAATAACAGGGCGTACATATTGTACAATTTAGCAAGCGTTTCTGATGCAAAGAATCGAAACTTTGCTGCGATAATTGAGCGACGAACACCGCAGCGTTTGCCGCATCGGACTTTCATAACGCGCCTCTGCGTTGGCGTTTTCCATCATGGGAAAAAAAGATGGGGCAAAAAAAAAAAAGAACAACTCAACCTGCCGTTTTCGAGCCAATAAACCGTTGCGCGGAAGTATGTAGGAGTTTGCGCGTTTAAACTGCATCGAACGTGACTGCGTGCGCGGCGAGATGAGGGGTAAAATTGCACGCACACATGTTCGCATATATACGCATGTGCGTTCGCGCGCACATACGTCTATAATTTAACCTCTATCGAATTAATTGCGATCCGTACCCGGCGCAATAGATATTAATTTTTTACCCATCGCGAATACACATACGGTGCCTCGAGGAGAAAGGAAAACGAGATCGTAATAAATCAACCGTGATAAATGGGACTTAAATGTGTAAGTGACTTATTTCTATAACATTATAAAAAAATTTAACGTTATGTACCAAAAAAAAAAAAACAAAGATTACTACTATATTCTTTAAAATATCTTGAGAAAAAATTAATTTAATAGAAATTAAAACACAGAAGCAGTCTATGATATACTATTGAATCTTATAGATTTCATCTTCTTTAAAAATCACATATAAAAATAAAAAAAAAATAGAATCTAATATAAAAAATAATTCATCGATACGATGAAATTGTAGCAGCAGTTTTGTCGTATCGGATATTGGCTAAATTATAGTACACAATATTGATCGCGATAAAACACAAATATATTCAGATTACAAAGCAGTGTCCAAGATAATATTAAAAAAAAAATAATATGCAAAATGCGAAAAGTCATATCTTAAATGTATTCTTATAATTAGAGTGCGTCGAATATACAGAGAAATAAATAATTTCTCCGTCTTTAAATATAGAGAAAACACGTTTTTTTTTTTTTTCTTTATTTCGTTATTTGTAGCTTTCAATTTCTCATCGTATCCATTTTTGCATTCGATTTGATTTTTCCTCTGCCGACAACACACTATCGGCGTGTACTTTTCTTCTCAGAGTGGTTTACAATCTCGTTTTTTTTCACGGAGGCTCGTTTGTACCACGAAAACGAATGCTACCATGTACATGCACATCAATCTTCTCGATTCGAGATACATATATCGTCCGCTCATGTCGAGATTCCTAGTCGGGGGCGGCCTAGCTGGAATTGACGATTTTCGAATCGGTCGAAATTATCGTCGTTTGCTCGGAAAAATCACTGTCACGCGAGCGAGCAAATGGCACGTCATTCCCGCGCTTGTGTATGACACGGAGTGTATCACGTGAAACGTGATCAAATTTATTCCAACCGCGTCCATTGTCGACGAAATTTTACGGTACATTTGTATCTCAAAGAGGTTTAGATTGTGTAAAAGGGAAGTTTATTCCGTTTTCCGTTCAGAGAAACCGGTTTTATCAACGTCGGTTAACTCTTCAACCCTTAGTTTGACTGATTCTCTCCATCTATTTCTAGAAACGAAGCTAAAATTAACCGACGTACATGTGAAACTGTGATACATTTGCAGAGGGGCAAACTTTTTCTTCGTAACTGTAGAGAGTAACAAATAAAATTTCGTCTAGAATAAATAGAGCTTCGGCAGAGAAACCTCTCGGCGGCGGCGCCATTATTCAGGCAACCCGGGGTGGATCCTTACATTCCTGTCCGTGGTATTCCTCGCTAAATTGAATGCTTGCTCGCTCATTATTCAGTTCCCCAAGGAATCGCTGAGATAGCAACCGAAAGAAAGAAGCCGCATCGCGATTGTACGAGTATCCTTCGCCGCCCACCATCCCTTACTACTTTTGCAAATGTGACAGAGAAATAAAATTTGCATACAAACACACACAACATATTCAGGAAAACTATCCCATCAGTAAGGCGCGAAATGTGTGGAAATATAATTTGAAATTAAAAAAAAAAACGATTTTAATATTCTCTCCTGATTATAATTCTTTTCCGGTGATGCTTGCGATCGTAGATATTAATCTATAAATCACGCGGACTCGGACGAAACGGTAAGCAACAACAGCGCTGTAAAAATCGAAATGACACGCGACTGCATAACACCCGTGAAATATCGCCGGTTGGTGAACTCGTTTGTCGGGGGAGGGAGAAAAATTCTTTACGCCCTGTTCGCGACATGAAATATGAAGGACGATACGTGAAACATAAATTATACGCGTTGAGCTTGCGAAACCGAATTTGAAACCGTAGTAGGTTTTTAATTTGTAAATCTTTCCAAGGAAGAGAAATAAAAAATTTTTCAAGTTTCTTCTGTAAACAAGAATATTTACGAATCGACGGATAATTCAAACTGATCATTTATAAAAAGTAAATATCAAATTCTGTGCCGAATAAATATTTTTTCATGAACGAGAGAAGAATAATTTAGAGCGTCCTGAAACTTTCGCGTTACATCTCTATTTTCACATAAAGATATTCTTGAAAATGTCGATACATCTCCGAGTATAAATATTTTACTTGACTCAAAGATACCGACTGACATAAGACACATACTTTCTGAAGACAGAATCGATATGCTTCTTCAGATATTGTGGCAGTAAAAGTGCCTTCATATGCCACCAATGCCTTGAATTTCTACAATACTTGCGAGATGAAGGAAATACCTACAGAGTATTCGCATTCGCGTTTGAACGGCAGATTAGAATATCTCCGAATATTTTTTTTTCGTATTTTCAATAACTTTGCGAAGAGATGCCTGATAAAATCGCGCGACGTGAGAAATAAAAGCCAGATACAGAAAACAGAAAAATAACAGAAAATAACGTCTTATTGTAATTTTGAAAAAAAAAATATATATATATATATAATATTACTTTACAGCGCATCTTTTAAATATATTTGCAATTATATATAACGATAGGATACATTTTCCAAATTGATAGTAAATCGTTAATTTTATGTCTTTTACATTCGTTATCTCTTTCTTCTTTTTTAGTAAATATTCTCTTTCCGACCTTTGTATTTTCCTCAAAAAATCTCGCGTAGACAAAACGATAATTTATATCAGGCATTATGTGATTGATTAAAGCATTCCATTACACATGTGACTACATTGCTATCCTTAAAAGGAAGGGAAGGAAAGGAAGCCACATCTGTTCCTTACAGTTCGTCGGCGTCGAATTCGTTTTCCTTGGACGCGAGACTGTTTATACGTGGCTTCTGTTGCGCTTCCTTCCTTCCCGCGCGACGTCTCCTTTCACTCCGGCCACACTTTTTATACATAAAACATCCCCTTTATCCAAACGGCGGTCGCCGCGGTACATCTCATCTCCTTGTCGCGCATACGTAAAACGCATGCAGCTACACAGCTAAATATATGCGTACTGGACACACCCACGTGTCCGTATATTATAACGTTCGCGAGATAAACTCGTACCCTCATCATTCTCTCGCGATACGGATATTCATGAAAGAAGAGCGACGTGCACTTATCGGCGATGCGCTTCGATGCATTTTAACGAAAGTTCCGAAAACGATACGCTGCGACCTCACGTCAATAATGACACCATCGACATTTTAATGCGAACCTTTCTTCCCTTCCCCCCCCCCTCCCCCTCCCTACCCCTCTTCTTAGCACCATACGATGAAAACAATTTTCTCCGGAAAAACGAGAATGCTGCGAGAGACATAGTGTCTTAAAACCGACAAATTATTTTATCGGGTCGCTTCTTCATCCCCTTTCAAGCTCTTCAAGTTGATTCACTCTAGTCGATCTAGCTAATATATTTATAATAAAATACAATACTAAAATATTATACTCCTCGAATTTTAGACAAGAATTTCTCAGTAAAATTCACTTTACATAATTCACGATGAGAATCGAAGCAGAGTAAATTGTTTACGTATAGTTTGTATTATGAATTGTAAAATAATGTGTGCTGCTTAAAACTCATTTTATACGATCTGGAATTTGCAATAAAATTCAAGATAGAATTTCATATTTATTATATTATGGACGGCATATTTTAATATACAATATATACGAATGTACTTTCTGATTCTCCAAATATGTTTTTATAATAAATAGAATTTTCTTTCAAAAATTATGGATTTATAAATTTATTTGAAAAAGATATATCAAAGTATACGACAGAATATGTTTCAAACTACATATTTGCAAATATCACATATCTAAAAATAAATTGCACGATTATAAATTCCATTTTATCCTGAATTCCATTGCAAATCACAAGTCGTTCAAACTCAATATATATATATATATATATCGTGATATCTCGTTCTAAGAGAAATGCAAAGATAAGCTGTGTATCCTTGTATACGCGTTATTTTATTTCAGCCAATCTTTTTTATCGTTATTCGATTTTCTGATCCGATATTACTCGGATATTAAATAGAGTACGAAATTATCAACGGTAAGGATGGGGAGAAACAATCAATGTTTTTCCGCGATCATGTTTTGCGCAAACTACGTAGCCTGGGAATAAAAACTTTACGCTAAAAGGGCTGCTAATAAAAGGTGTGGTAGGTGTACATTAAACAACGGGGTCGCGCTTTATCAGATATTGGTTTCGTATCGTAAAACGAGAGATCTGCGTATTGCACGGGGGCACGTTCGCGCCCGAGCAGTCTTCTGAATAATGTGTTTGTCAGAGTCGCGAAAAACAGGCGATAAAGTCTACCCACCCGTCATCACGATTCGTTCCGGATAGTTATCAAGATAGTTATTCAAATAGTATTTATAAAAAAAGAGAAATAAATTTCTTTCAACCTGCAAAAAATAGCGTAAACTAATGATAATTCTTATTTGCCCTTAATCTACGAGAGTGATTAGAATGGAGATTGATTAGGCGATTGAAATCGCGCACGCACATTCGTTTTTCATCGCATGTCAAATATATAGGGAGAATAATCACTTTCGATTTAACTTAAATTAATCCAACGACAGTAACGCTATTCTCCGAAAGTGACGCGATCGATCGAGATATCGCGACGGCACGGCCAAAGGGAACGGCGGATATATTCGATTCAACTCACGCTCCTCCGCAGTTTGATTGCAAATCCGCTGTTCAAACATTTAATTAAAACGGAGTGCCCCGTTCAACACTTCCTACTCGATGCTTCAGCGCAAAGCGAGGCTGCGTAGTAAAACAATACTATTGGTTCACGGCCCGCCACTGTTTTATGATATAATCGATCGCTCATAATTGCTGCTGTCGTTGGGCATTAAGCGTGTTATCGAAATGTAATCTCACCGAGGCTTAGACTCTCCTATCCAGAGAGACTCAAGGGTTTGAATATTTATAACGGTTCAACGATATCGAGATTGCCTTGCGCGATTGTTCCCTATGATTTTAATTATCCGGCTAAGTCGATTCATTATGTGTCTAATGATTCCGCTATTAAATCACGTTTGTGTGAGCAATATCATTGAAACGAAGGATTCTTTTTATTTATTAGATTTGAAACGAATGATTAAATAGAGATGTTTGTTTATATATTAATTACGTAATATTAATATCATAATTATTTAATTTTAATACGATAATATTTTAATATTTTAATTATTACAATTTCACATTATAACCGCGCGTATATAATATTTTCAGAGACGAGATAAAACCCGAAAATATGTAATAATAGCTACTGTTCGATAAAAGATTTTGCCGTAATTAATATTAAATTATCGTGGTTGGCGTCGCGTCAAAGCATACTTGGAAATTCGCACAGATGCGTTACTAGATACCACAAATCTGGATGAAATATAACGAAATGCGAGTCGGTATCCCGTGATGATATTTCAAAAGATTTTTGCTCCGCATTATTCCTTTGCTCTCTGCTCTACATTACATTCTTTTCTTTTGCCGAAAAGATCAAACATGTAATATATTAGTCGTCTAATAATAATGATGACTCGATTTAAAAGTAAATGTATACGAACCAATACATTTTACGAAATCATGCTCTTTAATATCGAGATAAAAAATTTATAGATCTCTCATTTTTTAGAAATTTATATTCATATTGGAGGAGAGCCAATTTAAAATATAAAGAATATAAAAAAATGTTTGATATGTTTGATTGAATTTAAAGGATTGAGACGTTTTGGAATAAAATATGATATCTTAAAAGACAGAGAAACAATTTTTAAAAATTTCGTGTTTTGATATTAACTATAAAGCGTCGTTTATTAACAGGAAACGAGAGAATTAAATTTCCGGGCGTTTCGTAACTCTTTGATAGCAAGATCCACACGCAATGACTTATTGTTCTGCTAACAAGCTTAAAATGCAATGAAGTAAAATACAGCGGGCTGATGAATTCTACGAAAGATTACTGAATGCAAAGAGGATGTTGTAAGTTTGTAAATCCAAAGAAGGTACAAGGAGATGAAGTGAAATGGAGGAGTGAGCGTCCGAACTTGAGCCGTTTGTAAAGATATCGAGAGGATCGTAGTTCAAAGCTGTTTCAACAAAATTTCGCTTCCAGTCTTTCTTACTTTACAATCTCACGCGAATTAAATAAAATAATATTTAATAGCTTCTCGAGTGCGTGTGTGTGTGTGTGTGTGTGTTTATGACGAGCGTGGAAAAAGCTTTCTATTCCAAAATAAAAAACCTGCATGATATATGAAGCGCGAAAAAAGAAATAGGGGGCGTAAAGCTGAGTCGATCCAATTGATTTAAAAGCATACATTTCGTAATAATAATATAATATTGTTTATTGTCAAAAGACATTGCATTTTTTTATGTCTCGTCAAAGACCGACAACTGACAGTTCGCGAAAAAACACAACTCTCGACATCACGTTTCTTTGTTTATCTCTCCTCTTTTTCCCAAATAGAGAACATTGCGTGTCATAAAAGAATGTAGTTAATGTAGGATGAGGAACAGATATGGCAGGAAATTAATAGGATCACGACAATATTAATAGCTGTTTCAGATAGTATTTCGAGAATGTCGTTTTTGTGCAAGAATGCTCAGACTTCCGATGCTGTTATTTCATAAGAATGTTAGTTTATTATGTCAGAATGTAAAATATTATCAGTCTTATTTTATTCTGATGAAAATTTCTCGTTTTATTCTGGCTAAGCTAGTTTTCGAAGAAATTTCGAGCATTCTAAATTTCTATTCATCAAAATTTAATAGTCAGCATTATACGCGTGTCAATTATTTGTAACGATCATATATCGATGAATTATTGTTTAAAGCAAATTCAAATTACTCTGAAAATGTTGTAATAGTCTAACAGAGACTATTATTTTCTCATCAGGCTTTCTTGAATTCTATTCGCAATTATCTTAGAGTTATTCTTCAGACGTTCAGAAAGCGACGAAAGTCGCCCTCGTTTTTTTATATTGACAGCAATTTTTCGCTTACAAAGAAGAAATTCCATTTGTTACGGGACAGAACGGCATTCATTTAACCATTCAAGATGACCTTTGAAATTTTTAATTTGCCTTTGTCTTTCTTTCGACGACATTTCTCCTTTTTCTCTGTTTATGCAATAACGAAATTATATGTTTATTATCATCCTCTCGATTGACGTCTAATTTTCAAGCGGAATATAGACAAAAATGAAAACCGTTTGCCAATCATCACTTTGTAATGACGATCCATTTAACGGGAATTGCGTCTGCAACTCGTTAATTAATTATCCTTTATATCACGTTAATAATTTGATAAACGTCTGTCAGCGTCATGTTAACTTTTAAATGCGATTATATCCAGAGTCCATAAAATTTATGGAAGTAAATTTACTTTTCAGGTTTCCTGCAATTTATAATCGTATAATAATATTTCACACAATACATAATTAGAAAATTATTATAAATTTACATTGATAATAATATGAACAAGTATAAGCCTTGAAATTTTGCGATTATATATATGATGCAATGATCTAAATATCTAAATTATATTTTTTATCGATAAATTAAAAGATTATTTTCTATCTTCCTGTGCATATAAATAGATAAGAAACATCCGAATTTACGAGCGATCTTTAATGATTTGGGATATTAAATTAATCGCAATTCTTACAGTACTTTTCGACCAAGTCCATTCATAGATCAAATTTCAAATGCCAGATAATAATCCACGAGCGGTGGCCGTGATTCTTGTACGGAGCAATTGCAGCAATTTGCGGAGTGACATTCTCGAATAGGGCACCATTGGCGGAAAATTCGAGGGTGGCGAATTTACATTCGCTCATAAAACTCGAAGTCCCGGAGGAAATCGGCGGCCAAGTGCTGCCGTCAATTTCGCGAAAACGGAGAGGATCCAAGTCTCGAGAAATTCGTGAGAGAAACCAAGGAAAGCTTAACCGTCATTTTTTCCGCCAAGATAGACAAATGCCAGAGTATGAAAATTCGCTAATTCGTTAATTATTGCATCGATTTCAAATAAATAATTTTCCTATCTATTTGTACCTATTGGCCTTATGAAAAATGAATTTTCATACAATATTTTTAATTTAAAAGAGCTAGTCATCAAAAAATAGTCGTTTCCCTCGAAACCACATCGCGCACCGCCGTTCTCGTCTCTCACAATCAGGAGCAAAACGTCATTTATTTCCATCAATTGTTTTTGCAGCAGCACACGGAAAGTTACAGCAGATGGAGAAACACAAGTTTGAAAAAGACATTATTTTATCGAGAAAACATATGTGTGTGTACGTGAAAATATATATTCCAAATATATTTCGAAGAGAGAAAAATTCGATTTAATCGTTTCTGGTCGTTTCCATATCGATGCGTATGACAGGCAAAGCGTGCATTTCTTCACCGAACACATTTAAACCGAATAACTGCATAGCCTCCCCGCTCGCATTTTCCGGCATTATGCTCGCATTTGTCGCGGAACATCGTTGCATTTGCACTGCGGAATATACATATTTGAGATATGCGGCCGCGAACGTGCACGCACCGATATTACCGAGGCTCCCACCGCACGCAAATCCCCGTAATGCTTCGCGATTTAAAATTGCTTATCATATAGAGCCAGGCATATCACGGCCTCCCCTTTGCCGTATTGAGTTTTTTCAATCGCACTTTGCAACGCGTTAAGATACAGGCAAACGCAATACGTGCTTTCTATTGCCGCGATATTTTAAGTCGCTGAATAGAATGCTTCCGTGTGTATATTCTCGCGAACGATATATAAAGAAAAAGTTTTATATATTATATTATTTATATATTACATTCCACTATAGAATTTATCTAAGTTTTTATAAGAAATAAAATATCGATGTGCGAAATACGATAACATATTTTTTAAAAACAAATTTAATATATAACTTTGATTTTTATTATTTATTAATTTTTATTAATTTTTAACCATTTATGCGACTCGTGCACAACACGCTTTTTTCTTCTACTTTATATAAATTAAAATATTTTCATTTCAACTGTTATATTTAAAATAATGCCAAGGGAGAATCGATCCCGAGCGATCGATGCAGCGCGAAGTAGCGTACAGTAGTAACGGTCAACCCGCGATCAGCCGGCGCGCAGTGGAAACACTCGTGATTAGATCGACCGCTAGTAGTACAGACATCAGCGCGGTCGCGCATGATCGTTAGAAATTATATCTTAACGTAGTATCGCGAATGTTTCTGGCGTCATTATCTGGATAGATACATACTACGGTACCCATAGATCATATATGAACAAATTTCGATAATTTTATTATTGCAGGAAACACACTGTCTCTCTCTTTTTAGCTCTCGTATCTCCCATCTGACATCGCAACGCGTTAAATGGATTTTAACGTAATATTTTCGCGAGACCGTAAACAAATTAAGAATTAAATATATTATCGACATAATCCGACATGATGACGCGTCATCAATGGCCTCTATTCTTCTTCTCGTCACAATTCGCAATTTCACGGTCTAGCGGCCTTTTCTCAAGAAAATTTCCCGCGTCTCGTCGCTTGCGAAGAAAAGGCAGCTGATATATAAGAAAGATGATAGAAAGAATAACGTGATTAAGGACTCGCTGCTATTATACCAATGACACATTATTTGTATCGGCAAACATAACGAATCTCCAAGTTACTGGCTGTTATACAATAAATACTGAAGCGCATCTCGTCGGGTATTATAACACTTCATTATCCCATTTCCACGTGGGAAGGCCAGTGCGTTAATGTCACAAACTCATCTTGACATTAACATCGCGTTATCGTTCCCAAAGTTCTCATATTGCGACAAGTCACGGTGAGTTATGTGACGGAAAATATCATCTTGTTCGCACAAAATAACGCTAGTTACGCTAATTGATCCTAATCGAGCCATATATCATAGATGCCATATTTTTTGCGACAAAATAACGCGCAAATCTATGTAGAGTAAAAATGGACAAAAAAGATGACAGTATTTAAGATTTAAAAAAATATTTACAAGTTAGTTATTTTTCTTTCCTATCGGAATATAAATAATTAAAGTAAAATAATAATTCACTTGATATTAGAAACGATAAGAAAATAATATTTGAAATATAATCACAAACTAAACTATTTAGATAATTATTTTCAATAGCCTGCCTATCATTGATGGTGAGATCGATCCCTATATTGTATAAAATCAATTCTATTATACATACGTGTGATTTAGCGTGCGAAAATCGGCCCGAAAAAAAAGAGATATAGACAGAGAAAGCATGCTCCAAAAAACAAAACGCAATGACGAATCGCTGAACGCCGGGCATTTAGCCGAGTATTCACCGTCGAGCGTACTTCTTCCTACTTTATGGCGTATGACACACACGCGAAAACGAAATAAACGGTTCCCGGAGGGGGCGACGCTCGATTTGCGTTGAGTTGTGAGCATTCTGGTCGCATCATCTTCCATTGCGGTAAAAAAACGCGACGGCAAGCGAGAGAGAGAGAGAGAGAGAGAGAGAGAGAGAGAAAGGAGGAAAGGGGTGTGAGAAGGTAAAATGGATCAAACGGGGTTTGCCAGATTGATATCGCCACCGACGCTCGACGCGCTTTTTTTTTTCCACCCGTCCGAACGAGTTTTCGAGAGTGCCGTCTCGTTATCCATCAGGTCATACGTGCACCGATTGCTTTTATTTATCCACTTCTTTTTTCTCCATCCGTTAGTTAGTCTCATCGTTAACGCTCCGCGCGATTTATTCACAAGTGATGTTTGATGGACGGCCGCGGCCGACAGGGATGCAGAACGATTCGTGAAGCGTAAAAAAAAGTGACACGCAAACTACCTGGATTCATTTTCGTTCGGTACTGGTTTTAAATCGGTCGAAACAAAAGTAACGGTTCTTTTTAGAATTTCATAAGAGAATGATAACCTTTCTTTTCCAAGTAAAATTTTCCCTATTATAAAAGGACAAATTAATCGATAATTAATATACAGTGTATAAATTATAAATTCGCGAACGTGTCTAATTTAAAAAAAAAAATAAATAATAATAATAATAATAATATTCTTGCAAGATAGAGTTTCAGGATTTGTATCCTGCAAGTTTATAGTTTTTATTAGAGACACATTGTCTTATTTGCGATGCGATAGTTATACTCATCGTATTGATAAAATCACCTCCCCGCGCACTTTTGCATGTCAAATAAAAGTAGATGTTTCCCTTTCCACCATTTGCATCGAAACAATTGTTTACATTCGTTTCTTCAAGTTTATTCTTTTTTTTTATTATCAAATCTGAAAACAATGGACGCTTCGAGAAATATGCAAAGGCACTTACTAAACGGACCGTATTGTTACACAATTCTTCTCCGTCCTCAAGAATCGGATACTTAATCACAAGTTTACGCGGAAATTAATAAATCTATTATGTTTGACTGTATAATTTTATATAAAATTGTAAATTTTATATAAAATGAGAAACGTACATCTTAATACTATTATATTAACATAATCCGTGTGACAAGTAGAAGGGATCCGTCGAGTTCGCTGTATATCGTACAATATATGAAGGTTTCAGCGCAACTAAACTACTTAAGCAGTTTCAACATCACGGACTTCCGTCGTCTAGATATCTGCCAAGCTTGTCTTAAACTCCTATCACGTCTTTCGTCTAGATAATTCTATTCTCGATTTCTGCTCCCTCTCCGATTATTAACTCGAGATGCATGACGTTTTATTATAATCTTCCATCATTATTCTGCCGCTTCTAAACGTTCGCGATCTTTTAAAAATAAATTCAATTCCGTTAAATTAATTTAAATCAATGATATAATTACATAAAATTATACATCTTTGCAAAACGTTAAAGAAAATGTTCTGTCTTTGTCCAAATCGGTCTATTGTTTCATTAGAAAAATTATTATTTTTTTCTTTGTACTCGAATTTCACAATGAGAGATCGATAGCTAGATTAAATTCCATTGTCTTTGCAATATTTTTTTTCTCCGTCCATTATTTTGTACATGCGAAATTTTAACACATTGGGCTTCGATCGCTTGCACGATAATTACGGATCACAACGGCCGTCGTAACTCATCGTTTATATCATCGCAGGATGGCGACGATGCAATAATAATAACGATGATGATAAACCATCTTTATCGTTCTGATATGGCTGGAGGTGAAGGAAGTGCTCCGTTTGCGGTATCATCAGTCTCTTGCCAGAGTCATATAACGCGTAGCGTAACTGAATATAATTTATTATTGTGAATTGTGCTCCGTAATTCCCCGTACTAATCCGGAAGAAAGAACGCAATATCCGCGGTGATATGGGATAACAATGTTATATTATTACGATACGAACGCGTCATTAAGTGATTTTCTAACGAATAGCTTCCAAAAGTAGATCACGTCTCGCGATGCATCTCTTTTTACTTCGACTACATACATCGAAATGTCATTGCGGAAGAAAATTTGATATATCGTACAAATTAAAATTAATTTTCCTAAAGCGAATACCGGCGCGCACAATGACACGCGTTGCGAGAGAAATGTAAAATTAATCCCTTTATCTGTATATTTTAGGGACATTTTGGCGCATTCGGAATAAAATAGATAAATTTTTACAACAACGATATAAAAGCTTACAGAGGTCAAAAAATTATATGTATTTCACCGTGTAAATCCGATCCATTATTCTGAACGAAGCGTTTATTAGAGATTTCGCTCGAAAAAATGAATAAATTTATAATTAATGAATAAAATTATAATTAATAATGAATAAAACTCGATGTTTATTAATATTGACATCACGCTTAAAGAAACGAATCGATCGACGCGAAGGCAATTAAAGCGTTGGGCAAACATTCGAGGGAATATGAATAATATAAATTTAATTACGTAGAACACATTTTACCGTTATTTCGCTAAACAGGCGTGACGATAAAACGGGCGATGATAACGCGTTGCCCGATGCGCGACAGTTGGGGGTCAATGAGATCGATAAATTCGCAGCAGCTAAGCACGAGCACTTAAGCTCGTTATCCGGAGGCGTAAGCGCGCCGCTACTTATCGCTTTATCGCATATAAGTAAATTTTCAACGACGGCGACATCCTTCCACCCACAATCAACGAAGTAGTTCGCACTCATGTCGCGTGTCGTTAGCCTCGTCTGTTATTCTGTTGCACTTTTCGGATAAGCGAAACTCTCGCAGGAGGTGGTGCGACGTATCCGCATCGTCGATTCACCCCCTCGTCCTGCCTCCTCCTCCTCTCTCACCCAACTCTCGACCAACCAACGGAAAATGCAACGAATGCACTTCGCGGTGTACATTGCAAAAATCAGCGCGTATGTATGTACACTTCTCTGAATCCCACTCTATATATGATTCAGAGTCTCTCGTGCCCGGGAAAAAGGCGTATGAAAGTTTTATTATATAGAATAATTTTTTTTTTTTGGAGGGGAGATGGGTGGGGGGGAAATGCACTGTTTTTCCTAAAATGAAAAACAAATGTATATTCGAATCCTATATTTCAATATCTGCCAAGAGAGTTTTATTCTTTATTTACAAACTGATTTAAATTTTATCAGTATGAAGATAAAGAATAAAAAGCACAGAGTTAGATGTATTTTTTTCCTTAATATTTCTTCTTTAATTCGATCTCCATGATATAAAAAAAGCAAACCATGCTTTGAGAATCATATCTAACAATCTTCAAAGGAGGAAAAAAAAATGTAGGCTAAAAGTTTTAATAAAATTATAAATAATTGTGTCTAATATTTTAAAAATTCGAGAGAGAGTCCCGGTTTATCTTGACCATCTTTTCCGAAATTTTTCTTAATTCTAATCCATTATATAACTCTATTCTCTTTAATATTTTTCATCCTACATTTTTTTTCCTGAAATAGAAATTTAATCGCAAATCGCGTGGTATGGTGTAGATGTTTTCGAGAAATTCAATTCTTGTCCTCGTTGAATTCTTTCATTCTGTCAAACGATGTCTCGCGTTTTTTTAACGTTATCTACGCATTGGCTCGTATTCGCGTGGTAAGTGCGAGATAAGCAGGAAAACAGTTCTCTATTTTCCAACACCGGATATTCCCACGACTATTTTTTTCCTCCTCCAACTACATTGTCCTCGTTTCAATACGTATCGCCGTCGCGATTACCAGCTCTCAATTTCCGGTTTTAAGCGGTAACTCTCGGAGGCGCGATCGTCTTTCAAAAAGCACTTAAAGGTAAAAACGATAAGGGACAGTGCGATAAGAAAACACTGCTTCTCGCCTCTCTTGTCGGAAGAGGATAGTTTTTTTTTGCCGACGTATGCGGAATAAAAAAAAGGATAAAAAGTTATCAATAAGTTATGGAATCAGCTGCACTCTTGACATCAAGCGCACTTTGTTGTCGGGGCTCAGCTGTTTCCCAAGCGTTCGCGCCAATTATTATCCACTGCTGACACTGGCGAATAATTAACACTCGGATCTTTTTCTGATCATGCCCTCTCTCTCTCTCTCTCTCTATCAAATTTAATAACTCTGATATGAAATTAAAGTTTAGGAGGAAAGATTTAAATCTATAATTTGGCAAGCGCACTTTGGAGGAAATTTAAAGCGAATTTAAAGTGGTATTTATGAATTATTTAGGAATTTAGTCTATATTTCTGTTCATCCTTCAAACACAGGATGTGCTATTATTTTTAATGAATAAGATCGATGACCTCTTTCTTAGAATCGGTAATCCCGACATATCTTTCGCTATCGTACAGGAAGCCGAGCAATCCGTGCGGAAAACTTGCGGCTTGATAAAACTTATTGCGCAAACATAAAAAATGCAGTAAACTGACATCGTGCGTGGTTAATCCGTCCATGGGATATATTTATCTTCATGCATAAGAAAAAAAACGATCAAGATGGCACTCGCGAATTTTTCTTATGCAATAACGATGTTTCGTCTTTCGACTCGCTACCCTCCGCAGTAGTTTAGCACATATTTTTTCACCGTTGCTTTTTATCTCTCTCTCATTCTCTCTCTCTTTATTTCCCTGCCCCCTTTTCCACTTGCGTCTCCAGATTAAATATTCACAAGAGAGGAAAAACGGGGACAATTTTTTCGCCGCGGTGACGAATTTATGCCGCAAATTTCATTTGGTGAGCCATACAGGCGCGCATTCCTGAACAAATAATAATTTGCAGAAAACACACATTTTACAATTATACATTTACAATTTAAAACTGAATCATTTTTTATCTGATTCACTTAGCATGATGCCAGCGATTAAGCACTCGAATTGAGACCGTCATAATTCTCAAACAAATATAAGTTTCCTTTTTATTAAAGAAATATAAAAAAATAGTTTTTATATATACTTTTTACTTCATATTTCTTTAGCTTAATTACGGATTGTGAAAGCCCTCAGCTGAGGGCAAAGAGAATCATTAGATAAAATGTTCGGGAATAAATTCGCCTGTGGAGAATAGTGCATATATCACTTATATGAAGCGAGCTCATCAGGCCGGTCGAGGGCTAAATTAATTCTACGCTGACTATGGAGATTTTCGGGAGAGCAGTTTACCGAATCCCGCGAGACGAAAAATCATCGATGACGAATCGCGCTTTATTTGCGTGCCGCCTTCGTTTACTCGAAACAAGCGGAATCGTGAAACAATTTTGACGCGCTCCGCGACGATTGCCGTGATTAAATCGCTTGCGAATAAACACAGTCGCTTCGCAACTTTAGCTCGTGTATTTATAAATTCAACGCATGTTTATCAGTTACTCATTATTTCGTCATGACTATGCAAATAGCCACGTTTCTCTCCTTTTTTTTTTTTTTTTTTTTTAGAATATCCGTCAAACTCGATATCGATAACTCTGCAATGCAAAATTCCTCGTTGAAGTTATTGCGGAATAAAGTTCCTTCGCAATTCTTTTTCGCTGAAAGATTTCACTTCATGGATTATTCCTTGCTTTTTGCTTTACGAGAATTTCACGCAACGTTTGCATTCTCATATCATTTGACGGTCGTACTCGAAAGGTTCAATAGCAAGAGTGTATCGTCGACGCGGAAATTCTTGGTCCGCAAAGGGAGTTTAATAACTGGAGAGAAGCAGGACCGATATATGAGATAGATAGAAAGAGAGAGAGAGAGAGAGAGAGCAGAATTGGAGGGTTTAATATGTACGACGTCCTCGGGGCGTTATAATCGTCGAGTATCGATCATGCCGAGTACATGACGTAGTCGGTTTCGAGGGAGACTTCCCGTTTGACCAATCAGACTCTGCTAAAGGATCGTATCATACTTGTCGTTTCTGATCGTCCGGCGACCTCGGCTTATGCGCGACCACTCGACGATCGAAATCGGAGAGGATTTTCAATGAGAACGGGTACAGGAATCTCCGAAATTGCATCCGCAATTTGTCCTTGTGCACACGATATATACATTTCATTTAAGAGCCGATCTATTCTAGCAAAATGAAACATAGATGATTTTTAGAAATTTTTTCGAAGAATATTAGAGCATCGATAAAAAAATATATGAAATACCAGAAAGATCAATTTCTAATATTCCTCAACAAAAATTCCTGAAACTCTTCATACTGCTAGAGTAGACACACTGGGCCCTTAAAAAGAAAAAAGAAAAAAAAATGACATACGTGCGATGATCGCACTTTCTCAGTTTTACAGACAAACTTCTACACGGACAAGTGTACATACGTCATATTTCATTCTTCGTATAAAAATTTTTCTTCGTATAAAATCGTATGACGTTTCTTTTTTTTCTTTTTTTTGCCCGGATCCGAGACACGTTGGAAATTGCGCAAAACAATATTGACAGATGAAACATTTGCCGTAATTCTCACTTCGATAACGGGCGCAGATTTATTGGCTATATGTGTGAGCGACGCATGTGTCATTTCGCCGCCGGATAAAATATTCCGGTCGTCGCGAGAGAAGAATCGCAAATGGCACACGACGTCATTGATCATTACTCGCCGCTATATGTCGTACATTACAGCCACATTAACGACTTTTCTGTTTCCTCTGTTTTTCAGAAATATGTCAGCGAAGGATCGACGGTGCGGGACTGCGTGAGTCAGTGCGTGGAGAAAGGTGAGTGCCAAGCTTTCCCCTCCATCCGCGAAATAAATTCACTTATTTTGCAATCGTGAAAAAGAAAAAGAAAGAAAAACAACACGCCCGCGTTACAATCTATCTTCACGAAACTGTTTCGGGATCGCGCTAAATCCACCCTCGTAAATTCCTCGACACCGGGTGGCCGCTAATGGCCATCGGGCCGGTTGTTTCTGCGAAATTTACAGGGGATAAAACGGCGGGTCCTAAAAAATTTGTGAAACCGCGTGTTATCGGTTGCTTTGGGTCGGCGTTTGTTATCCGAAAGGCAGTGGACGCCGACGTCGCGACACCGGATTTGATACCGTTGAATTCCTCTTCCTCGAACCGAGCAACGTCATCGATTTCGGATTTACGCCCGCATCGCGCTCCTTTTCTTCATCCGTCTTCACTCTCGAGAAAGGAGAGGAGAGAAAGAGAAAGAGAGAGAATGAAAGCGTGCGAATCGCTAAAGGTCCCACGGGCGAACTGTGTTATCGGGTCCCGTCGTTTTATTGTTTCGCTATGGATGAAGGCCTTATACTTTTTCTTTCCTCGTATTTTTCCGCCGTATTTTACAGACTTTCGACGGTGCCTGTATATCTCCTTTCTCTTTTTCTCCTGATTTTTTTTTGTCACATCTTGAAACGGAAGCGCCGCGATTAATCTTTGTTCGCTTTTTTTCCTCGTGGTCTTTTTATTAAAAGGATTTTTAGCTGAATTTTGGGTTTATGATTGTCTTAAAAATAATTATTGTTTGTTATCAGAGTTTATATATATATATATTATTCGTTATAACGTGTCATCAGATATAGTTACTCACGAAATTTGATAAAATGTATGAAAAGTTTCATAAAAGCGTTTGAAACCAGAGAGGAGAAAAAAGAGAATTAAAAATATATCGCGAGTCTCTTGTATCTTATTAAAATCTATATTTCTAGAATTCTTTAGCTACTTTCAAGCTTTCAGGTTGCAGCTTCTGTATCCTCGAATTATCTTTTCTTTTCCACACAATTTTGTAATCGTATGCGTAAAATACTAAAATAAAAAAAAAAGGTTTAAAATAATATTTCGATGCGCACCGCACCGAGATCTCAGATCGGCGAATTAAATTGTCGAATGACAACGACTCGGCTGTTTCAGAGGCCTGGAGCACAAGAACGTACTGCTGCCAACAGGACGGCTGCAATTCCGCGCCGTCGTTGACATCGTCGAGCAGCGCGTACTTGGTCCTGGCGATTTCGCTTGCGGTCCTCCTGGTGTGCCGAAGCCTCCGTGGCTAATACGTCGTCCCGCAAGATAGAGGATCCGAGCGTCACATGGAGCCACAATAGGTCCTTCAATCACACAAACTTGCACCGGGGGTTGAGGGGTGTTGAGAATTGCACTTTGCGTCTCAAACGTTTGCGCCAAACGATCGAGGCTTCCTACGAGATAGCGAATCTCGCGAAGACGTCGATAGTCGTCCTTTCTGATCCTTGGATCTTCTCGACAAAAAATCAGAATATGTTCCGTTATTTATTTTACCGAGCACTCTCCGAGATCTCTCTATAGTATCAATGTGTGCTTTCTTCTTTCCGATATCATTCGACGCATACTAAGTTAAAGTTCAGTTGTAGTCTAGTCAAAGTGAGTAATGCATGCCAGTGACGTTTAAAAAAAATTCCGCTGATTTGACGAGATTTGCACAACAGTTATCAATTAGAAATAAGCCTCGTTCACCTGTTGCTTTTATCGACTCACAGAATGATCGAATTTTATTTTAATGAAATAATCGATTTTTTTTCTATTTTTATTTTGATAAAACGCTAGTAGAATATTTCGTAAAGTTGATGTCTCATAAAAACTTTACATTTATTATTCATATTATGCGGATATGGTACTCAAATATTCACTCTTTAAACATCTCGATTTTTGTTACACATTGCACTTCAAAACTCTTTCTCTCCAGGATGTTTTTTTTTTTACATCGAAATTAGAATACTGTAAGATATCGAAAATTCACAATGTAAAAAATATATATATATATAAGTATTCTATTTTAAAATTTAATTTTTTAAGAAAATTTTTATATAGATAGTATTTAAAAACCGTAGAAAATTATAAATAATAAATATAGCATCGTGATTATTTGCAAATATTATTCTTATATATCTACAAATAAATTTACATATTTCCGCTTTTTTTCGCGAATGTTTGTTCTCGCTCGAATTAAGATTGCATTTTCGCACGGCATCCTTATCAAATACAAATCCGAATAACGATACTTTCTCTATTTTATCACATATTAGCTTCTTTTCTAAATGAAAATCACGAAATACGGAGCTTTCTGAAAAATATTTCGATAAAAGAGAATCCCAAAAGAAAAGATGGGCTGCGTACAACGATTCGTCAAAAATAAATAATCGGAATAATAATAATGATATTTAACTCTCGCGATTTAAGAGCGATAAAGAGAATAATCATCATTTTATCGCGCTTATCCGCTTTCGTGCGATCCAATTTTGTAAACGTGCATTTGATCTGTTTCTTTTTGCATTGTTTCATCATTTTTTCGATTTTTTTTTTAAGCAAGATAGTTTTCTCGAATCATCCGAATTAATCGGTCGATCATTCAAAACTGCTCGAATAATTAAATTTTTAAATAAGAGACTTATATTTCAAAATCTTGTTTGAAATATAAAAAATATATATTTAAAAAAAAATAATTTTTTATAATTTCTCTGCTCTAAACGGCAAGAAAAATACGGATGAAAGTGCGGGAAGCACGAAGACATTCTATATATGTATCGTTCTCCGCATCACGATTTTTTATTCTTCGAATTCTCGCCGATCAGCTTTCTGTCGAGGGTGGTCTTCGGATTGAATTTATTCAAAAAGTTTTGGCATCCCATTTTTCGTCGGGCGTTTTATCGACGCTTCTTCCATCCACCCCTTCGGCCTCGTACACGCGAGTTTAATAACATCGGGTTGGCGGACCGGAAAAGGGACGATCGAGGAGTATAGGAGCCGATTTATCAATATTTTAGACGAACGTCACGCGATGTGTTCGAGTTTTATAAATATTTCGACGCATCATGCGCTCCTCTTTCATTATAGATACTGCGCTTTTCTAAGTCACATCCGTGCGAGAATATCTCAATGTGATATTTCACATTATAAATCCATTTTGAAGCTCGGGTGATTCTTTGAAATTCTTTTCATGGAAAAATCACGTTGACAACAATACCCAACACCTGGCCTGCTTAAAAAGATTAAAATGCCCAAGAGATACACACCTTCAAACTAAAATGCAAATAATCTAACAGAAAAAAAAAATGATCTCATCCATATTAAACAATTTTTTTTAAAATGAAGTTTATAACTTTTTAATTTTTAAAATTTTTCATACGCTTTTAAAATATTGAAAATTTTTCAAGAATAAAGCGCGCACTGCGCTTTAAAAACATGACACACGTGAAAAGAGCTGGGACAACTAAAGTTACCGTGATATGTTTTAATAGGTTATTTATGCCCGAAGGTGTCAGGATGTCAATATCGTTTGGGAACATTGCTTTTTCATGGGCATCTTTTAAAAACGGTTAATCCCTGATAATCCTTTTTGACGCCGAGGCGATGTTATCGATTGTACATGATGGTATATCTATGCGAAGCCTCTTCTATTATGGGAAAACGCCATGATAAAAAGGATTTGACCTTTCGCGACCCCATTTTTTTCCATTAGCCTTGCAAAGCCGATTACTGTTCAAAAGATAAACTTTGTTATCTCAAAAGAAGAAAGCACGCAGTGAGAGAAATTTCAAACTCGTTTGCTCGCAAACGTCCGTAGTTTTACGCGATTTTGTGTAAATCAAGAAATATTTCTCGGACGCGAGGAAGAGAGACACTATAAAAATCTAAAAATACGAAAAACGATTTATTATGCATGATAGATCAAAAAAATGGATGTGTTATCTACAGAGAAAATGCGCATTAAGTCTAATCTTGGACTTGTCTGATAAAACAAGTATCTCAGCAATTCATTCTCTTTTTTTTTCCAGCACGCGATTTATTCTTTGACGTCTGTGTAACAAAAGAATTACTTGGTTTTTTTATATTATATTCATAAAACAAAGAGTTGTTTTGTCATTTGATGACAAATAGCAAATAATTCTTTTCGCACATAAGTATCTCAGTTTTGCTTATTTTTTTTTTCTCTTTACGATAGAATTGAGAATATCCCCCACGAGATTGAAATATCTTCATCAAAATTTTGAGATCATGAATCAATTTAACATAAAAACGACACGGATCGACGATGTCCTGACATATCCTATTTTTTTTTAGACAACTCAAAGACGCTTGTGACAATTCGTGATAAGAGAAAGAGAAAGAGAGAGAGAGTGAGAGAGACGAAGAGAAAGCATCGAACGGAAGGAAACTATACGACGTTTTCCGCGCGAAAGACGGTATCGATATATTGGACCATAATCGTTGTCAACGATACGCGTAATTAAAGATTTTGCGAACATTCTGATCGAGCTGGGATACACGCAACAACACAATCGTAGGCAGCAACAATACAAACGGAAATTGTTGCTTCTATCGCTCGACACCTCCTAGCCGTAAGACACTTAAAAAAAAGAAAGAGAGAAAGAACCCAGAAGTGGATTAAAAATAAATTAATAACGTGGTTAACTTACATACAGATAACGTTTAACAGAGAGAAGCACAGTAAGGATAACAATAATGATGTTATTATTATTATTATCATTATTATTATTATTATTATTATTACTACTACTACTATTACTACTATCGCTACTATAATTACCATTATTATGAAATACTGTGCATCACACCGAGCATACATTATAGTACATAGTTACGAACGATTAGGCAAATTGTGAGCACAAGTGGAGTTGTCGATTATTATGTATAACCGCTTTAAGTAGCCTTATAAATTGTAATTAAAGAAAGCGCGGATAATCTATAACACCGAGTGGCGCGAAAGGACACGATGGTGTCCTCGTATATTTCGTGTTTCAAAAGTCCATTAATTAATTCGAGATTTATTTCCAACTAATCATTGAGTTCTCTCTTCTAATTTTTTCAATTTCTTTCAAAACTAATAACATTCCATGTTACTCTGTATGTAATACGAGTTTAGGCCTTTTTCGTTCTATCCATCAGACGTAACGAAGAAGGGATCTCCGTTCAGTCCCTCTTGCGTCACTCGGTACATCAGCGTATATTGGATCATGCGAGCAGGTAGGCACAAGAAACTAAAAGAAAATTCCTAAAATGTAGCGAGATTCATCTTAGCGATAAGCAGCGAGGACGGATATTAATACGAGTAGCGGATAATCTGTCGTTTATTCGCGGGAGAAGCGTCCAACGATACGTCGCCGATGACACGAACATCTGAAAGACATTTCTCTCTCAAGCAGAGAAATGGAAACGCAAAATACTCGGAATATTAAAATAAAAAAATCTCGCGATTGTGAAACGAGTAACGAATAATGAATAATCATTGTTCGTCGCGCAAACGAATATTAAATATTTTTATTCGCACACACACACACACACACACATACAATGAATAATGAATAATCTTATTCGCTATTCGAGGGATCGTACTTTCAAATTGTCGAGCCGCCGCATCTCGATCCACGTCTTTTGGATCTTCGTGTTGCTCGGGGACGAAACAACTAACTAATTCTGTTCTCGCAATTTAGGAACAGATTTATCTAAAGTTAGCATGAATTTAGGATATAACGTTAAAGCTATTTCCCATCTATCGAACGTCGGCCAATCTAAACGTCGATTGTTATTGTTAGAGGTGCGATTACGGAGCTGTAGCCCGGAATTAATCGTCGATGGAGCGCCGACTCGCATCGACTTAGTATAATTAAGTGCACAGAATCGATAATCATCCCCTTCCCCCTCCTCTCCACCGCAAAATCACGCGTATCATGCGGGAATCGCTATTAAAAAAAGGTGCGCGTCGCTTTGATTACATCTTGGAGTTTTTATCTTGAGTCAGTTCAATTCAATTTATTAGCTGCTGATCGAGCATCTGTTTGTCGCGGATTAAACGCCGATACGTTTTGACTTAAAACGCCATGCTCGTCCAAAATACTTTTATAAACTAGGAATATCCAAATCGATCGCACTATATATCACCTGCGAATCCGCCCCCTAACAATTACTTCTCTACGATATTCTTAGAATTCTCCGAATCGATTGCTCGCTACGATCTTCTTTGACTTTGCGACAAGCGATATACTATTTTGTAAAACGTGCAGCCGAATTCTTTTTTCGTAATCTGTACGCGATTCCTTAATTATCGTTTGCGATTTTAATTAAAATCCCGGGACGCGGGAGCCTGTCTCGCAAGAAAAATATGTGCATAAACGCAAATTAATTGAGAAATTGGCTGAGTCACTTGCCAAAATCATTTCTTTCCCAAGGTAATTTCTCGTATTTTGAATACCTCGAATCATCTCGCTCTAAAATTACACAGAGATAGAAACGAAAGAGAGAAAAGTTACACAGACGCGCTGACAGGACGCACAGAAACATCACGGACATTTACACGATAACAGAGATTTCATAGATAATTTCTTAGTACTTTAAGATTTTACTATATATCGCTCGAAAGGAACGCTCGATAATAATTCTTCATCGTTGCAAGCTCTATCAGCTTCTGCCTGCAATAAGATCGTGCGAGGATATCGCTCTATCGGATCACTCGGCCTTTCGATCGCTAACCACAATCAATTTCTATAAGAGACGAATACTTTTGTAATATAAATTGCGTTCACATTATCAAAATATTTACATTGATACCGTATTGATAAAAAAAATGTTGTTGCTTCAATCAAGATTCATTTCATTATAAGCGGAACGATTCTGTCAATTTTATCGACGATATCGAAAAGAAAATATCACGAAATGATACGAACCTGTAAAGCTGTAACTAATGACGACTATTGAGCCGAGTGATCTCTCTGCGCGATAATTTTATTAGAGTTGTATATATTATATATATATATATATATATATATATAATATACACATACATAACAAATATGCATATGTTATATATATTATATGATATTATATTATATGAGAAACTATGTCATATTACATTACATTATACATTATATTATTCAGTTAAGCAGAATCATATGTATGACGAGTTGTATATTTATATTAGACACACACAGACGCAATAATAAAAACTATATATATACATATATATATATATATATATATATATATATATATATATATATATATATTACCCCAAAATACGCGCGATACTCGATGTTCTTTTCCACGAATAACGATGTGACACTCGATAATTAATTCAAGGCACGTCATTCGACTTGAATATCCATTCGCGCCGATCAACTTCCATCATTCGCAGTCGCGAGAGGTGAGCATCGGCGCATTTCCATTTGACTCTCGACTCCCGAAATGCCGAATGTAAGTTGCACACGTTGTTAACATACGGGGATTACCATATGCCACGACGTATTTCCACGATGGCGACGATTATTTACGATTGACGTCGCGTTACATTTTTCAAGCACGGCAAAGTTGAACGAAAGCGCGATATGTCGCCCGGTCGTGATTGATCGTCCACTCGTGAAACGACGCATCGACGCGATTTATTCACGATTACGGGCTCCCCTACCGCGAGAAGGGGAGAAAGAGGGTCACGTTCAGACATCCGAGAGTCGGAGAAGGTTACACTTGTTTGCGCAACAATAGACGGAATATACATGACAATGCTCATACAAGTTCGAAATAGCTTCCCGCTCTTGTATTATATTAGCTAGAAAAAAATTGTTATCTTCCCTTTTCCGAAAAAAGATTCGTTGTCGACTTTTGAAATATCCTGCTCTATATCGAGAAAATTTTCCTTTTTTTAATACATTTAATAGATATTCTAAATGCAACTCGAAGGCGAGGAAAATTCTTAAAATTTACTTATCGGCGATCGCAATAATTCTTTTCTGCTAGAATTTGCGGAATATCTTTCTCGATGGGTCCACAGTAACGAGATTACTTTCATTGGAGATCCACGAGCAGAGTGTTACGTTATTTATTTTAGAATTTGTACGCTCTGTTGTCATGAACGATTTCACAGAGCGTACCGATTCTTTAATAAGTGTCGTTAACAATTGGCAACGAAGCGAAGAGAAACGCCTACTCGAAGGTAAGTCATTTTAAAATATAATATATAAAATTATTAATATAATATATAATAAATATATATAATATATATATACAATATTATATATATATATATATTTTTTTTTTTTTTTTTTTTTTTTTTTTTTTTTTTTTTTTTTTTGAGATATATAAAGCAAATATAAATATTTCCAATTTTTTTCCAAAAATCTGTCGGATAGAAAAAACTTTAACAATCATTATAACAGATCAAAAAGCTAAACCTCCATCTCTTTTATCATGATTCTAATTCTATTCACGCATGAACGCGAAACCTCATCTCAAGCGGTCTCTGCTGGCTCATCGCGTATCTGTTATGCCACGAAGACCTAACCGAGATTAATCGACATCTTAGTCAAGCACACTTACCTCTCTGACACGCTAAGAATTACTTTGGAAGGCGAAGGGAAAGGGGGATAAGTCTCAATCTCGACCCCATCGATTTCCGCGATGAATTAATCATTTTCTCGAAGAGTGCAAAAGTTTGACCTAGGTCGTGTTCCATGATCAAAAAATGGAGATCGCGAATATTATAGCGATTACATAATTGTATTTTGCGGAAATTTCGTTTTTCTCATTAAAATTGATTAAATTAAGTCGAATTAAAATTAATACTCTATATATACAGGGTGGCTCCGAACGTTCCAGCCAGACTTTGAGATCTGAACAAAAAATTTCCTATAAACCTGGGTCGAAAAATGCTTCTTTAAGAAGTTATCGCTCAAAAACCTCTGATGCAAAGGAAGAGCAAAAGGTGAAAAAAAAAATGAAATAAAAAGAAAATATATTATATTGCTTTAAAAAAATAGCAAACGAGAACGAGCGATCTTCGTTGAGTCTCGTCCTTGTCGTACACTTATTAAAAACTTGCTTCCGTGGTCGTAGATCAAATGCAAATTTGTTAATTAAAAACTTTATTGCGAGAGAGGTGAGAAACATCATTTTCGTCATTTTCTTTCTCCTTCTCCCTCTCCCGTTTTGATCAGGGCCGCTCGTGAAAACGTATTTAAAGTAAGCGTTTCACTTTCACAATCGACGTGCATACTAAATACGTCCTAAAGATTACATTTAAATTGGAGATTCCTGCCAAAGATCGTTTAAGCGTATACGCCTTGCGTCCCTTTCGTATCAATTTCGTAATGCGCTATTAACAAGTCAAGCTTTATAAAGTGATATTTTTCGATCTCGTGTAAAGCTTAAAATCTCTTAGAACCTGCGAAATTAAAAATTTGCATCCACAGATCGTTTCTCTTGAAGGTATTATAAGTTCAAAACTTCCGTCAAAATTCAATACGTCCTTTTACGTGCAATAGCATTATCCTTTCCCTCTTTGAAAATTAATAAAGTTTCAGAACTGGATGCTTTCAAAATAAACGATTCATGTATTAATAACGTAATACGGTCGTATTCACTCCCTTTTGGAATGCTATAAGATCTGGTATAAAACGATACCTTGATAAAAAGATTCCCTTATCTTTATCGAAATTTCAATAAAATGTACCGATAAAGAGGTATATTAAAAACGTAGCGCACGGAGCTATATGTAATGCTTACAGATCAAAGACGCTTTATATTGCTAACCGCGAAAGTAATGACGGAAATACGCGAATATCGAGCAAATGAGGTTTCATCAATAAACAATCCAACTTTCCTTTATCATCGATAAAAATAATTATTTATAAAATGCGTAAAAGAAAAAGACAGAGAGACAATTTATTCTTTTTCCCTTCTCTGTACAAGATTAATATCAATAATACGGTACTAAAGCCAAGGGAGTATCGCAAAATTTAAAAGATGATAATTAAATAGAAATCAATTAAAAGAGGAATTATATTTGCTATGCAATCTCTAATCTTCAAAGCTAAATATCAAAAATAAAAAATTATGATAACGGCAATAAAGACAATTCTTTTTTTATATTTGATATCAAAAATATTGACTATTATGAAGCCAATATTTTGGATTCACAGAGAGACGTCTGTTTCGAAAAATAATTCTGACAGATGGTCAAGTTACAATGGGAAAGTGCAGAATTTCGAGAGTGACAAATCGCTTTTCACAACGCGTATTCTTCAGAACGAGATCCTCTCTCAGAATCGTTAAAATAAATTATTAGTTCTTTACGGAACGTCCACTCCATCGAAAACTGATCTCGGCGATGACCGACCGACGGACGTTCAATAAATATGCTAATATTTCCGCTTTTAGCTGGCGGAAATTATGCATCCCTCCGTGGCAACCTGCCCAATCCGAGTAAAACGATCGTTGATCTTAAATCGCGGAAATTTATTGCGATAGAAAATCCCGCGGTCTGTCTAGCGATAAAAATCGACATCTCCGTTCGCATTATGTCAATTGAGTTAATTTACGGATATTTCGAGAGAGAAAGAGAAAGAGGGAGAGATATAAAAAAAATAAATAAATAAACCTCGGCTGACGAGAGGGGGGAAGGGGAAAGAAGGTTGATATTTTATTATTTCTTTAGAAACTTAGATAAATACTTTAATGTATATGTTATATAAAACATAGAGTGGAGATCATAAAATAAATACGCAAAGGTAAATTTGCCTCATAAAAATAAATTGCTCTCTTCTTACTGCACATTAAGAGAGAGATTTAGAAACTCGTGGAAGAAATGCGGATATATTTTATGCGACGTTGATATAATGTATGATACACTTTTTAAATTTAACTCTCTTGAAATGAAAAAATATCGTCATATAAATAAAATTAAACATAATTTTCCTACATACATAAAAATGTCACACAATCTACGTAGAACTACTTTTGGCAACATTGCATTTAATTTTATTCACTGGTATAATAAAAGAAAACACTCCGCAGCAATAATCAGTGTCTTTGAAATTTCACAATGTTGCTAAATTAAAGAATTGTCGACTCTCACGTGTCGAAGTGTTTTCCTATCTCGTATATCACGTATATAATTTAGCATCCTCGACAGAAGCTATAAAAAGAGCTTAATATTTTATTGTCGACGTTATTTCGTTTAATCGCGCTCGCTTTTATACCACGATAATTTGTTCAGATTAATCAAGGTACTTCTAGTACCCTCACACATTCCTATTCTCGTACTTGCCACCTATGAATTGCAATGACGCAAATTCGAGGTTGTTAGCTAAAATAATTATGACACAGTATCCGCATATCACGCATATATATATATATATATATATATATATATATATATATATCCTACATTTGTATTCCGATGTAATGGAGGAACAAAGGAGAATTGTAGCGAGAAGACAGTGTGTAGTCTACGACATGCGTCCCCGAAATATACAATGGCACATCTTCATGTTGTAAACAATGTTATTTGGATTCGATCGACTATTTTACGCCCCCGGTTCCGCAGGAGCGCCGCCTTCCTTTTGCGAAACGCACATTCGGCGAAAACTCGTGCAAAAGTAAAACGAGAACCTCGATAAATACTTCGAAACAAAGCCCGGGAATCAACTTTGACTTTTTCAGTGTCAAACGAGAAAACATCGTAGTACGTACACACGTGTCGTTACGCGATGTGTTTCACGTCGCTCAGTACCTGTCAAAACGCTGACGGCATGAAAAAAAGAATAAAAAAAAACGATGCGATTTTGTACAAAGCGAATGGCCTTTTAGTGATGTAAGCATTATTTTATTTCTTTTTAACAATGGACACAGGAGAGACTTCTTTGTTCCCGCGTTTTTCGCGCAAATCAGAAACAAAAGGGGATTAATTAATCTCGTCGCGCTCGGCGACTTTCGAAAAAGTCGCGTTCGACGCGCGCTGTCGATTAATAATTGCGAAGAACATCGAATAATTCATGACATTCATATTCAACGTTGGTAAAATTAGTTTAATCGCTACCCTGCTGTCGCTTCTCGATGAGTCGCGGGGTCGAGGGACGGAAGAAGGGGGAAAGAAAGTTGGGGGCAATTAATTAATGATAATCGCTTTCCGCCAAATGATCAACGCTGTTGACCTGACCGCCAATTGTTTTAATTCTGCCAAGGAGAGAGGAACAGTTTCGCGATACATCCCGAAACGAGCGTCTCCTCGTCGACGTTGATCAGATTTCGCCGACGGAAAAAATTCCTGTTTCCATTCCGCTTGAAATTCACAGTCGGGAAATGCAGAAACGCGCCGCGATAAAACTATCGGATTCTCGCTTGCACTCGGATTTTTCAATTACGCCTTTGCAAAAACGCGATCGCCAATTCGGACAAATTCCAGATTCGAGCGTGTATTATATATCGATTATTAAGGCACATCACGCGTAAAGGTAACAACGGCGACACGCGCGATTTCCTATCGTGAGATGCAACAACACGTTGTGCGAGAAAAAGAGGGAGAACGAGATGCTTCGAAATAAATTTTTATTAGTGACACAGCGTGTAGTTAATAAGAGGCAATGATTAATTTTAGAATATATATTTAACGATATTATAATAACACTATGTAACAATTTTTATATATATGTTTTCTCAGATAGTTTTATTTAATCATATGTTAGTATTATTTTTATTTTATCTCAAGAATTATATTTTCAAAAAGAAATATATATATTTGTTATATAAAATGTTCAAAATTTTTTCATAAAGTTCTACCTTAAATATAATAAGTCGTGGAGAGCTTATTCGACGTTTCAAATTTTACTTCTACTCCTATGTTTTACATAATATCCACCCTTTTGTGTACGTATATAAAGATTAAAATATCTCTTAATTATCTCTTTATTTTATTATAAGATGTTAATAAAATAAAGAGCTGTTAAATAAAATAAAATATACTTTCCTAAAAGACTAAGCTGTCGCGCAATAATAAGATTCCATCAATCTCTCTCGTACCATCGATTTCCGTAAATCCGATGTTTCCGCATCTCTCCTTCCCACGCGAATTTCGCACCTCCGTGCTGTCGCGTTGCGGTGCTTTTACACGTCCGGGATCATGTCCCGCAATGATCGCGCGCGTGTGCATTTTCCGCAGCGTGTTCCGCAGCATATCCTTTATTACTTTACGGATCGGTACATTCGCTCTGCCGCAAACTATATACATCCCCCTCGAGGAATCGTCGAGGGCGCGCGCGCTTTCATGTACTCACCCTGGTACTCGGTGCACGTCCACTTTGGCATCCGCAGAATGGACGCTTCGCCTTGGACCTCGATCCAGGAATTCCAGACGGTCCGTTCGACAACGAGAGACGCCTCTCCTGCGCTAGCGGATCTCCTTCCGCTACAGTAATTATTCCTTAGACGATATATTATGACGCGCGTCTCTCGACACAACGTCGTGCCACCGTGAAATTGCGTCGTTGTTATTTCGATTTGTCATCGTCGCATTCCTGCGCCCGACGGAGGTATCTGTCACTACGTGGAACGTCGAACAATTTCTTACGGATAAATGTGCGATTAAAAGCAGAAATGACGTAATACTTGAGAGATTCATTCATGTGACAACAATTCCATATAAACAAACTATCGTTTATATCGAATTGTTGTCACACGAAGGTATTTGGCCTTTCTTATATATGGTACAATACAATGTTAATATAGCGCGTACTAACGCGCTATATGCCCGTAAACATCAAGGCTGGGTATCAACTGATTTGTTATTGCCCCGAAAAATATATTTAAAACACATATGTATTATATTATAATATAAATCCCGCGCTGAATATTTGTGTATGCGATATTTTGCCTAAATTTTACGCTGAATAAATGAGTTGTCGTCGCATACAAAATCTAACATTTATGTAAAGATTTATTAATTTACATTAAAAGTATTTAGTATTATCATTTACATCAAATCATCGTCACTGCGATGATTTCTATGCGCCTTCTGGCATTTTCCGGCGGCGCCGGTCGAAGCCGAAACAATCGTTGGAGCCTGGCAGTAAGTAAATTCCTAATTCGGACTGGATCGACGGCCGACCAGGACCGATTATAAATGTCAATGCGTTTGTTGTCGACGCACGGAAGCGCCCGACATGGATTAAACTCGCATCGAATTCGACGCGGTGGCATTACAAGCGTGGCTATTATCGTGAGTACGCGGATTGGGAGTAAACTGATTTGAAATTGGTATCAGCGCACCGATATACATCGGCCTAATGTTCATCTTAATCTTAGAGATCTGGCATCTCGAATCTCAATTTCCACGTGTCTGCGCTAGTGACGAAATAGTTCATCAATAATTCAAATTCGACACATGATGAAAACGAAAGGATAAATATACGTTTGGCGAGTAAATGTATTGTATTTGTATTCGCGAAATAAATGTCATCGGTTCGAATCGCGGAATCACCGTGCCCGGAGGCGTTTTAATCCATTTATTGAATCAAGTTCGTCGCGACACATAGAGAAATTGTACGAATCCGCCGATGATTTTTCTGCATACCGAATGAAAAATTTACAACGTAAAGAACACTGCATCGCGTCTTTATACGTCGAACGATTTAATTGAAACGCGCTTTGTGTCGCGCGACGATACGTCCGTAGGAGCGTTCATTCGACCGCGTCGTTTTACCTGGGCATAAATCTTTTTTTCCCCCGCGACAGATCGGCGTTGCCCGAGGGACAAGCGGGATGGTTATTCCTTTACAATGCGGATTACCCGTTATTAGATTAAAGTGGAGCGGCCGCGAGTGTCATTAACGTTCCCAATTAGCGCGGTCCCTCGTCGTCTTTACGCGATATTTTATCCGACTCCTCGATCCCCTTCCCTCAGAGATCTTTACTTGCCGCGGCAAAACAACTCTATATACAACTCTTATATCCCTCTGGGATAGGAGGACCCAAAGGCACACACCGGGTCTCTCTAAATTCGCATATAATGCCCAGCGAGAAGGGAAATCACGCTTGTATACGAGGTACGGTGGTTTTAGGGCGCATGAGATTTTTATTCCTCCTTAACGTACACTATTTTTTATTATTATTCTTCGTAAATTTAAATTGCGCATAAATAAAAAAAAAAGATAGCGATCTCCGATAAAGTTTAGATATACAAATTAATTAACTATCACGTTTTTAACGCTCCTTCTTTATTCCATATATGAGACCTCGTGTCATAGAGTTTCTATCTTGTTTCACTTCGTCACATTCTCTAACGAAGCTCCAAGCCGTTGTGTTCTTCCACCGAGTGCCATTAGCGCGTCGTTGGTTAGTTAACGCAATTATCCTTGCTCATTCGGTCACCGATCCCTCTCTACCGCAACCCAAAACCTCCAGAGAATTATTATTTATATCATAAAAGATATATGTACAATATTCTCTGCGGGGACGCTAAACACTTTGCGATAGAGAAACTTTACGAAATTTTCAGTATTCCGAGTAGCAAAAAATTTTTCAGCTACGTCAGAGTATTTTTAATGAACGTCGCCGTCGTGAAAACAGATTATTGAGTATTATATTATCACGAAAAAATAAATATATTATATATACATACTTATCTCGTAAATGGTCATCGTTGATCACGCTGATCACGTTCGATCTAAATTGGTAATCAAATTAAATTATCACATTGCATTATTATCTGATATTAATATCATAACAATCGTATTTTTTAAAAAATCGCATTCAGAATTTAGTGCAAACAAATGAGAGTTTCTAAGTTTGAATCAATACGGGAATTGCAATGTTGCTGAACAATTAAAAAAAGTTAAAACGAATTCATTGTTTACTCTTTCTCAACAACAACAAAAAAAAGTATCATTCGGCGAAAATCGAACGTTTGCAGCGAACAAGATTGTTCATCATTATATTTTAGATCCATCTTCGAATTTCCTAGAGAATATACTTGCATAGGGTACGCGATGACCTATTTAGAGCGTCAGACGACTAATTACGAGCGACATAATAGTGGCCAACGACGTTTCCATAAACCGGCAAGCGGCTCCGACGTTATTTCGGAGCCATTTACGGCTCTTTCCTCAAGCTTACCTCATTGTTCGCGAAAGCAAACGATTCGATACTGATCTCTTTTAACATCGTTCGCTACTTCAGACGAATAATGCCGTTGCCTTTCTTCGCTAAGAAAAAATTCGAAGGATCCGTTTATAAACTAAATACACGTTAATCCGTTTCTAAAATAATAAGTAAAATATTTCTCTGAATGCTCGACTAGCATCTATTCAATTTTATCCATTTATTAATGTCACATGCATTTTGAAAATTTAATCGCTTATAATTTTAACTGTAATCGCCCGATTTGAAAGAAAAGAAAAATATTATTTTGAAGTAAAAGACAGAAATTCGATATTAATAGAGAAAAAGAAAAAAAAATGTTATTAATATATCAAAAATATTGCACTTGTTAAATCTATTTAAATTGAAAGTTTAATTGGTGGCAATTTGCACCCCTGTGAACAAATTAAAACGTTCTAAACAAAATTCTTCCGAAAGAATATACTATACGATATATGTTTTAGCTATTTGGAAAGGTTAAAAACGATGGAAAGTTGCCTCGCGGATCAATCAACACGACACGCTCGTTACGTCACGAAACAGCTTTATTTCAAATTTTTACAATGATTCCTAGCACGCTTCCCCGTCCCGTGCAAAATCGCGAAGGGTTTTCTTGTGAGAGGCGAAAGACGAGGTAACGGCACGCGAACGATCGATGTGATTCGCGACGGGAGTTCGGTGCGGGGGAGAGTAATATCCGGTTATAAAGTAAAAGGTACTCTCTCGAGATCGATGGATGGATGGATAGATAGATAGATGGGTGGATGATGGATCAGGAAAGCTCAAAACACGCCCGCCGTCATCGAACGTGATTATCGAAGAAACAGGCATGATTAAACACGGAAATGATAATTTAAAAACATCCGGGACTTTTTTTTTTTTTTCACGTTGTCATAAATGTGGGACGCGCTTCAATGCTTTCTTATACCGCCGTCTCTTTAGAAGCACGATCGTGTTCGATATTTACACTGTATTCGGTAACTTTCTGTACTCTCATCATACACGATTCGAGCTGTTGGGTGGAATAGTGATACGCAAAAATAAAAATAAACTTTTTCTTTATATTCTTCTCTCGATCAATATAAAGGAAGTAGATTTTTTTTTATATATATATAATCAGACAAAAAAGTATTTATCGAAGCAAAATATATTATCAGATAAATGAATTCGTATTCACTTCAACGTTCGTATTCCGTTCAACAGCTCGCTCGAAATCTGTATATCCGATAAGTATTTAAAATCTTCGCGTACGTTTCATACATAAGATTTGAATCTCATTGAAAAATTCAAAGCGCGCGAAAGTACATTTCCGTAAAAGGATGGGAGTCCTCGAGGACTGGCAAAGAAAAGCGTTTCACTGTCTGCATTGCCTCTCTCGGCACACAATATATATATATATATATATATATATATATATATATATATATTCCTATTTTAATTGCTAGAAAAGACATTTCTGTGACTATACAAGGCTGGCAGCGATTTCTCCCCGCGTTCATCCTTCCGTTCTCGTTTCCCTTCAGTTCGTCGTCAGTGCCATCTGTCTCTCCCTATTCTCCTCTGTCACCCCCGCCCCGTTCCTCTATAGACATTGCCTCGTGTGTGTGGTTCGGGACAGTCTCTCTTCTGTGGTTCTCTGTCCGCCTTTACTTCTGCTGGAACAATTCGAACAACGCCGCAAAGAACGTAAAGGGACGCTCACGGATCCGCTTCCAAATTACAATAAGCAACCAAGGTGCTCTTATATGCAGATAACAAAGGCGTCGAAAGAAGCATCAAAGTAGCATCGAATAAATTAAGCGATATACATATAATAAAAGAGCGTTTTTTAAGAAAAAAATATAGCTAATAAATTTTTGGCTGAAAAAAGATAAATTCTGCTCAACTACGTGCGCGCAATAAATAAATGTCTCGGTGACAAATAAATATAATCAATCTTGTTCGGGCTGCAATTGCTATCGGGAGATCACTATGTGCAGAAGCTATTCGCTATAGGGAAACATGTCCTTTAATAAGCGAGCTATCGTTATCGAGAAAGATGGAGAGAGATAGAAACAGTGAGATAGATATTCAGGCCGGCTATTAATCACCGGAAACACGCATTTCTCAGCGCGTATCTAATCGCGCCGCTTGTTTAAGGGATTACGTAACTTAGTGCACTGACCTTGGGCGAATCTCCAGCGCCGAGATACACGAGACCAATCGCACCTGCGTACGCCAGCAGGGTGTTGATCGCCTGCTGCGTCTCCAGCAGAATCCTGGTCTCATTCATCCAGTCTCTGGCGATGTTTCTCGGCGCACCCTTGAGCAGATTCATGTATCTCAGAGTCATCTTGAAATCGCCGCGATCTAACCAATATCTAAAACAAATAATCGAGGCTCGAAATGTTTAAGATAAAAACAAATAACGATGGCGGTTTTCGAATATAAGATTTTGGATATATTTTGAACAGGCTTCACCTCTCTCTCTCTCTCTCTCTCTCTGTCTAAATAAATTTATATCGTTTTGTTAATTTCATCGTATAATGAAATGCTTGGCGGACAATGGAAATCCGCTATTTGCGGGAAACAATCGGCGCGGGAGAAGATTCGTCCGATCAAATTTCTCTATGATTATTCGACGGATGTTGGCCACTTTGTTTCGTGAGAATGTACCGTCTCCCTCAACCCTCCCTTTCCATCGCTTTTCGAGAAATACCGAAGAGACCGCGCGCGCGATAGTCTGGCGAAAGGTACTCGTGGCAGAGAAATAGTTGGCGACATCGAACACATAGCCGGAAGCCGCGACGACCCTCTTCCGAGAGGAAACGCCTTCCACGAACCATTCGAGACATTTATTCACAAACTTAGAATTAAATTAGCGATAACCAACGGATATCGTCCTTCTCTGGGCGCGCGGAAACACGAACCTTCAAGGGAAACCGCGCGCAGGATAACGTCGATTGAAAACTTTACGCCGAGCGTACCACGAGTACATCGAGTCTCTCGATCCGATGCAGTAAAGAGAGATTAATGTTGTATCTCGGCTTACGGATAGAGAGTACGAGAAGAGAAAGAAATGACCGGTATTTTCCAAGTAATGCGAGAGGATTTTCAAACGGATGAACGATATTTTAATTAAAAAGTATTCCTTCTTTTATACGATCTATTTATTTTTGTAGTTTTATTTGTTTAAATGGAATAATAGATCCATTTTGTTGCAATCTTGTAAAGTATTTATGATAAATTCAATAGTGTGCAATAAAGTGAGATTTTCAATAAAATATTATCATTTGTGTTGCTTTTAGTCATGAGCGGAAAAAACAAAATATCTCTAATAAAAACTGTCATGGACATTTTCGTTTGTCATTATATAGTAGATCCTCTTAAACATTAAACAAAATAACTTTTACTGGAAATATTTTTTTATAATAACTATTATACGTATAAAGAAATAACTGAATGTATACATTTAAATTAAATACTGTAACTAAAGACTGTATTTAATTAGAATCACATTAAAAATAATCAACGGAGCAATAATAATTAATGAAAAAAAAATAAAAATTATTAATATAATTAATACGCAAATTAAAATCTTATATTAAATTAAGCATGCAATTCACATATTTTCCAATTCGCTGATCATTGTTAATTACCGCCCTTTTTCGAAAACGTCCAATTGCATACCGAGACTGCATCACGCTGTTTTCAAAGAAAATACGTAGATTAACAAGCCGCGAACAATATGTCCGAAAAATGCACCGTCTGTCTACTTTTTCATTACAAGGAATACCGCGAAACGTGGAATAAAACGTGGTACAGAATGTTTATCTCTCCGCCCCGTCTCTTATAAAATCAATCCTTCTACGTAACAGTTCACATAGTGGCCAAATTCGAAGCACTCGCACACTCTTCTTCTTGCCTTCGGATTTCATATTCAATGATATCGCACCGCAACTTTCTCGCTTATTGTTAGTCTTCGTCCTGCACCGAGCAATCCTCCGTTAAGAAAATCCTACCCTTTTCTTACACGTGTTCTTGCCGTATAAGATCGCGGGTAAATTCAGCTTTCTTCATACCGATCAATCAATCCGATCGTAATACGGACTTCTCGTAATAATTTTGATCAAACTATCACACGAGGCGAGAAATGATTTAGCACTTTCGTTTTTGTATCTACAAGTTTTTCAATCTATTTCAAGTTCATTTTCCCTTAGGAAAGATCTTTTTTTCTTTCGTTCTCTATTAGAGAGAATTAAAAAATTTTTAATTACCTTAAAATTTTTTATGTGGATTATAAATTAAATATATGATTTTTAAGGACATCTTATAAAATATATCCTAATAAATATATAAAAAAAAAATTTAATGTTTTTAATTTTTAATTTCAATTAGAAGGGACTCTACTCAAAAAAATCCTTAAGAATTCCAGGTTTTCCATATTTTTCCAGGAGTAAACACCTTGTCAGATGCAAACGATAATTAACAAATACGCCAGAAATCTATGTCTTTCTAATTTGTTGCTTTTAAGAAAATCGATCTTTGATTATCCAAGAAATGGCATCATTAGCTAAAGAGTTTTTCGTACAATTTGATTGATTACCCTCGAGTAATCCCTCAGTATTGTAAAAGAAAAGTTCTCTTGTTATTGAATATATCCGTTAAAATAAAATATTGAAGAACCTCAAGCTTCTCTCTCGATAATGGAAACGGCTTCTTGAAATAAATGTTACAGGCCAATTCGCTGTCCGATATTTACTGATTCAGCAATAAAATTAATTCGCGCAAACAGCGAACATTGATATTCCATTTGTCGATCATTATAGGAATGAGATAAATTCGAAGAGGATAATTTGACAAAGTTTGAAGTAATACAAGGAGAAGAGAATTATTCTATTCTCTCGTAAATTTATTTACTCCTCATTGAAACAATTAAAAAATTTAATGAGCGAAAATAAATAGGCCATTAGCACAATTTACAAGTAACACGAACCCAACTACATTTTCATAACGCAACTATATATATATGTATATATCGTACGTGTTCGCGATTAATAAATGCGCATATAAAGTCGAGGGGTCAAATTTTAGAGTGCATCCATCTCGACGATTAAATATTCATTTGCCGAGTGAGACAATGGTTCCTCCTCTTAAATCTCCGAGAAATCTTTTCAAGGTATATCTACGCGCGTGATATATTGACTATACGCTGCGGTGCAAAACTCTTGAGAGTCCGAGAGTTTCATCCGCGGGCATTGAAAGAGGATATACATGTGTGTATGCGTGTATGTGCGCATACCGCAGTGCGCCTCGAAATTAAAAATTCAGAAGGCTCCACCGCACTTTGGCTTACACATATTCGTTCATGGACAGTGGCGAACGTGTCGCGTTCAACTACCTATATAAGTTATACATTGCACATATCGCCAATTACAAAGTCCGCGGTGTAACTTATTTCGACCAACTACCCAATCTGACATCTGTTCTTCGGCTGATAAAACATATCACCTGTCAAATCATCCGTAAAGTACATCAGTTGCGATATCGTGTTTCTCTTGCATGAGATTCTGAATGTCCAAAAAAAAATGAGAATCGTTAAAATAATTAACCCTTGTGGATTATACATTTTTCTTGCTCTGATCACATATGGGTTACGATGTATCGTCGTAGTTTTTTTTTCCCAACTATCTCAAAGTGCAAAAATCTACAGAAATTTATATATATTTCTTGACATTTCTATAGAAAATGATCGTGTTAAGCAAGAAAAATTAAAAAATAAATAATAAAAAAATTTTATTATTTCAAAAATAAATTTTAAACATTTTTTTTTTTATTCATTTACACTTTCGGGATATTCTATTGTAAAAATATCGGTAGAATCAAAATGATCCATATATGTGACCTTTAAGAGTTAAGTATTCATCAAGATGCCACTCGGATGTTTTCGACAAGAGAAAAATATAATTTCAAATTGCATCGCGCGCGACATTGTTTTAATTAAAGGAGCACGAGTATACCAGTTTCCGTAATTACGGAATTACATCGAGATACGTGTTACGTGTTATTCAACAATCTCTTACGTACTAATTAAACAGTCGAATCATTAAGTTACATTTAAATTTCACAAATTACGATTAGAAGCAAACGAGGAGAGACTATCCGAGAAAGATTATTCGAGACGTGTACCTCGCAAAATTATATTTCGATGATAAACTTTGACATTTCCGTGCGGAAACGCCTCGCAATCCATCTGCACGAAAAATATCCTAAATAATATATTTTTAATTTGTAAGCCGTGAAAGAGAAAGAGAGATAACGATTCGTGGCGAATAGCCAAGGGAGCGTAAATTCGTATGTGCCGAGAATGTCTATTTTTGCGAAGGGGGATGGGGAGCAGAGTGGTCTACTTCTCTTTCGCGGCCGACACTCGATATCTCACATCCTTCGTTTCAGCGAAAAAAAGGCCGCGGGGTGCAAAATCAACGGCCGGGAAAGTGCTTTTAAGTATGTAAAAACTATCTTTCGCGGTGATCCACAAGCCACCACTTTCGCAAATTTTTGAACGCGAAGAAACCAACGCCGTCGCGCTACGTGCCGCGAAACTATTGTATATTCCCCCTTGGAGCTATAGAAGGTATTCTATCGTCGGAATAAAACTTTAACGACGGATTTTCTTCAGTGAATTTAAAAATGGTACGACGCTTCGCTTTTTATACACACATTTTTAATATAAATGTTTGAATATTTTCAAACAATAAAATGTGTAATTATGCGTGCAATAAATGTCTCATTACGGGATATGCATGTATCTTTTATAAAAAAAAAATTTTTTCAACATCTCTCATGTAACACTCGGGATATACGATGCTTATCCTTATTTAGCATTTCTCATAAATCGAGTATGCCTTCAGCAAGGGCTGGAAAACTAAATGAGCCGCTGGCACGAGAAAAACGAAGGGATAAATCGGCAAAATGGCCGTCTACCGGATTTCACTAGGGATAACCTGACGAGTAGTAAATGGCAGTGTTCTTTGTCAGAGTATACGTGACGGATATTGTGCGGTAGGTTTTTTCGTCTTTGTCGCTACATTGATAGCTGGCCGCGTTCTCTCTCTCTCCGGTCCTTAGAATCTCGTAAGGATAATTTATAGGGTCACGAGGACCGGGATCAGAGCGGATGGAGAAAGAGGGAGACGAAGGGCCTTGCGTGACGTGCGAAATTGGTGCTCGAGTACAATAAAAGCGCATTCAAGTTGACAGCTACGACAAACACCGTTCTCGAGCATCAACAATTTCGCGCTGTCATTGTATACCGTAAAATTTCGAGAGGGATATCATAGAATTCAAAATTTGTAAAAATAATGCAGGCAATTAATTTTTATGGAGATCAAGCAAAGTACATATGCGTAAAGAAATTTCGCGGATTGTATTTAATTCCCGATCAATACAATTTCAAACTTTCCAATAAGATTCGATCCTGTAGAAATAATCGTCATGGGAATAATGTATGGGAATTTTCGACAAATAAATAGCGATCTTACCTGGCACGTTGAAGGATATCGTATGTATTCAAAGAGTTTACATCGATTGGTTCGTCTTCGAGCTCCTTCTTCGGGATTGGGTTGGCCGTTTTAATGATCAGGAAACTTTGAAGATAGCTAAGAAGGTATATAGGCAGTGCTGCACCTTCCTCAGGCACCATAGCTAATCTTCTAGCCACACTTTCTACCTAGCAACACATAATGAGAGCGAATGGACCTTGAGAAATTAAACCTATCGATCATACACAAGAATTCTATATCAAAGGTGTCTACTCAAAATTCCCTTATGTTTCAAGTAAATATTTTTGTTCAAAATTTCAGGTAAAAAGAATATTTTAAATATTTTTTGATGCAACATTCTAAAATAAATTTTTTAATGCTTTTTTCTCAGACGAAGAAAACATACGCAGAATCATTTAAATTCCAAGTACTAGATTTACAAGTGTACTAAAAAAAATTGAATAGCTTTCGTAAGATAAACATCTTTCATTTGCAATAAGATTTTCATTTTTTTATCACTAAAAATTACAATAAAGAATATGTATTGCATCTTCAATATTTTGTTACGACATTGAATATATGTATATAAACAACGCGAGATATATATTTATAATATATCTTAAAAATATATAATTCACTTGGTTTTTGCCAACTGTTTATAATATGAGAGCAAAAATATCAAAGATAGAATATTTTTTTAAATTCCCCGGGTCCCAATAAAATTCCATGAGAGTTCCTGATTTTTCGAGGCGCAAAAGAAATCCCTGAGAATTTCAGGTTTTCCATATTTTTTTCAAGGAGTAAATACACTGCGTTAAAAAATAGCAGGAACGCAATAATTACCTTGAGGAATCTCTCGCGAAGGACATCCTCCGGGAATACTCCTCTCTTGGCCGCTTCCTCGGGAATGCTCTGGATAGCGGCGCACACCAGAGGATCTTCCTTCGCTAGAATCAAAGGAAACGAGGAAAGTGAATCAGTGCTTTCATCGGCTCCACCGGCAGCTCTCTCTCTCTCTCTCAATTTACTTAATTAATTGAAATCCCAATTAACGTAATTTTCGTCTTTAAGTAACTTGATAAAGCATCCGAATTTTAATTAACAATTAGAATTCTCACTTTTCGTGTGCACGTAAAAATCGAAATTACGCAGACCATCTCTCTGATGGAAAGAATTAAAACGCGTTAAAGCGCGCGGTCAACCAAAAATTTATAGACACTTCGCGCAATTAAGCGCTCGCGGTAGAGGCATAATTAATGAACACCAAGTGCGCGGCACTCTATCAGACCGACACGAGCTCTTTGAAATACCCAATCCTAGGGTTCTCTCTCTCTCTCTCTCTCTTTATATATATATATATATATGAACGCTCGCTTCCGATTAAGCCGTAAATCTTCGACTGGATCTCTCTTCTGCTATGCCGAGTCTCTCGTTCCGCTCTATCCGCTCGACTCGCATACGTTCGTGTACCAGATTCCGTCGTCGTCGTCGTCCCTATTGTTCCAGCCTTTAATAGTCGACTCGGCGATTCATGCCAGCAGAAACGAGCGCGAATTGCTGGACGGCGATTAAAATGCGTGCGGTCCCGTACGAAAGAAAAACCGTTCGCCGGATTAACATTCTTTGTCGAATTCAAATCAAATTAATGCCGTATTTTTGTGAAAGAGCAGTATCCGGAAAAATTGACGTTGCGAGATTCCGAGATGGCGTTCGTATTTCAAATCGAAAGCATTTAAATCGCGACGAGCGAGATGTTCTCTCTCATTGTCGGTAATCAAAATACATTTATGGGAAAAGTATCAAAAAGAAAATATGAAAAAATATGAATCTCAAACGCTGTTTCAAATAACATATCAAAAAAAAAAATTAAAGGGATGGGAACACACAGAAACCTCATCTCCCATTTCGAAATCCCGTTTAATAATGTTTTGTAATATCAAAATAAAATAATATATAGTATAAAGGAGATAAATAAGCACTGACTTGAGATCCAAATAAATTGCTCGACTGTTGTAAAGATGTTCACGCAGAAAATATGTATGTATATATGCGTGTTAAATTTTTATTTGCTTATAAATACAGACTGTATATATTTTGCAGATATATAATACTCTCGTATTTAATGTTTCAGAGACACGTAACGTAATACGCGATATTTCACGCGATGCGTTGTAGATTTAATTAATTCGGCCCGATATTTGCTGAATTAACTACATACTTTGTTCGCGTATATAGTAATAATAATGTATGTGAAAGCAAGTAATAATAATTATGAGCGAACGTAATGCAGGAAACTACTCCGAAGTTACAACAGTAAAGTTCGCACTCCATTCTCCAAGTTTCTCGCGCTACTTTAGAAGGTACTCGCTGTATTTTGTACGCAATGCGAACCGTGCGAATATCTGCCGTGCGATATTACTTTAAAAGTCTATCGCGCTATCTCTTTGTTTATGACGTAAGCTTTCTTTCTTTATTCGATGCGCATGTAAATCACACGCTTTCTTAATGCGCTAAGATGTTTAACATAAATCATTAATATTAAAAAATGTTAATGAAATAGCAAAATGGATTCGAATTTTTCATTAATCAGAGTACCTACTCAAATGTTGTAAAAAAAATTCTCTGAAAATTATCTAATCTATATTTTTGTTCAAAACTTCTGATAGAATATTTTAAAGATTTTATGATGAAATTTTCTAACATAAGATTTTTTATTGTATATATATGTGTTTTCTAATAAATTTCATTTATGAGAAGGAAAAACCCAAAATCGCTTAAGTTTCAAGTACATTCTAAAATATACTGAAAAAACTGAATAGCTTTCGTGAGGTAAACATTTTTCGCTTGCATAATACATTTTCATTTTTTATCACTAAAAATTACAATAAAGAATATATATGCATATTCAATATTTTGTTAAAAAACATTGAATATATAAACAGAAAGACAGATGTGTATTTATAATATATTTTAAACGCATAATTATCTCACAACTTGGCTTATTACTGTTTACAATACAAAAGCAAAATTATGAAAGAAAAAAATTTTATTTAATTATTCAGAATCTCAATAAAATTCCATGAGAAGTCCCTGATTTCTTCTAGACACAAAAGAGTCTCTGAAAATCCCAAGTTTTCCGTATTTTTCCGTAAAGTAGATACCCTATTAATTAATTAAGACACTTACATGCTGCTTTGGAGACAGCCTTAATTTCAGGTTCCAATGGTCTGATCGTCAAATTCGGTGACGCGGTTTTCATTGCTCTAGCCAAGGCTTGACAGGCCGACCAAAGGATCTGTGCATTTGACGCACCTTTTTCCTCTTCTATCCGAGCTGAAACAAAAATATTTCTATTTTCGAGATTCTGATAAAAATTCTATGCGATCGATTTAATGTGAACCATAAGAAAATCTCCTTGACTATCGTTAAAGATTCAAATAGTTATATTAATAGACTCCAAAAGAAAAAAAAAGCTTATGTTAATAATAGCGAAAATCGCCCTCGCTTCTCTTCGTTAACATAATTTTACATTTTTACGATCATAAATTACCGAGAAAGAGAGAGAGGGAGATAACTAACAAGATTTACATTCAAAAGTTATTACGTGCTAGAGATTTAAATATTGCTCGATAAAAATATAATATGAGAATACAACAATTTATTGCAACACGTATCGCTATTAAATTAATACATGCGATAAAATGTGACGTTATCGTGGTATTAATTCCATCGTTGTTGAATTGTAGCCCGTTGGACATCAGTCGAAAAGTTGTCCAAAAAGAGAGAAAAAAAAAATGTTATTGTCAGAAGAGAAATATCGATTCGTAAAATTCAGTTGTCTAATTTAATTTGCGCCGACATTGCGAGAGACTCGCTCATTCGTGAATCCTCCGGGATATCGTTGTCGTGTTACAGTGACATGGCCAACATTTTGCACATATTCAGTGACGCGGCCAAATTTTTCGACAAAAACGTTCGTCGCGCGAAAATTCCGATTACGTTGCGTAACGAAACGAAGGCCTGACGAGAAAGTTCTGCGTGTTCTCGAAAAGCCGTCCGTTATTACATATATAATTCCATTTGAAAACAAACAATAAAACTTGAATGCAAACTGCGTAAATCACTCGCGTTATTTATCGAAACATTAAAGCTGCGATAAAGTTTTATCATTTATTCATTTTCGTATTTTATAATGTATATTTTATAAGCGCGCACAAACATACCTGCAAATACACACGTATGACCGGCACGGATTTATAAAAACTGGCGACGATAGCGTCGAAATAAAGCAACGCGTAATAAAGCAACTTCATTGTCAATACGGTCGGATTAAAAGTCCGTTTAGCGAGCGAGAAATACGGCGTAACAAATCGTCGTAAATGTTTTCATACGAATCGGGTCGCGGAAATATTGTTTGAATGTACATGCTGTGCGGGTCAATTAAATAGCAATAATCTTCCGATTGTGCGTTTGTTTATTTGAATGGCGCGAGTGAATGCGTTAAATTTAAATTATCGTCGGAGATAATCGGAATTTGATCGACAGCGAAACGTGCGATGATCCATCTGTTCGATCCGATCGACAACGGAATTCGCGATTTGATGAACTGCAAATCGGGCTACAGTCGTGAGAAAGATGTTAACGTCGCCGGAGAAGAAAGACGAGATCTATCTAGCGATCTCGGGATTTTCTCGACCTCGTCTCTCCTCCTCCTATCTCCATCCAACTAGTGATTTATTACGCGTATCAATCCGGCAAGGATTTACGGAGTGATCTTGTCTAAGGAAAATTACTCCGCTGGATCGGAGATTTTACGTGTGGCTTTCCCCGGCAGCCTGTTTTCTCTCATGTCACACAGACGAGCCGCATTTCCATTCAAGGCGACGTCACATCTCTCGCGTACGAGACCTCAATCATTTTTCACTTTGATTTGTGAAGTGAAGTTTTGACAAAAATAGGTCGATAAGTTTAATCCTGGACTTGCGACACGATTTTTATTCTCTGTATAAGTCTATCTTGAAGATCCATCGTAAATATTATCGTTCCGTTCAGACTTATTCAGACCAGAATAATTGCAATATCATTCTTTATAACGACAATCGCTTTCGAAAGCACGAACCAGTTTCGAGAACACGCGCGATTAATCTCTCGCAATAACGCGGGGATTCTCCACCCTCACCTGCAATTTCATTCGCCACCGGCGAATTACGCACACTCTTTTGTCGTCCAAATATCATTATCGCGCTTTCATAAAATATCCATAATACGTTCGAGAAGGGGGGGGCAAAAAAAAAAACCCCGCGGAGGCTTAGTCAGCCGTTATCTCCAACCTGAAATTACTCGCCCAGATTCAGGTTCGAATAACCGAGCCGTAATTCGCCGCCGCGGCAATATCATCATTTCTCCGACAATAATTCTGGCAATAAACTCGAGCGCACAACTCACGCGCGATTTCCTTCGCAATTAAATTAATCCTTCGTGAGGCGCGTTTTGGGAAAAAAAGGGGAAGAGTAGATCTTATTATTAATTTCGCCACATAAGCTAGCGCCTCGCGGATTACGCCGCAAATATCCTGCCATTGCGATCCAGTATATCCGAGGCGAACCCTTTTCAATTAATCTATTAAGAGCCCAGTTTACTCTAGAGGATCAAAAAGTCGATCTTTTTATATTTTCTGACAATATGATGTCTAAAGAATACGTCTCAAATTTTATTGAAAAATTCAACAAAATTGACGAAATTATAAGACTTCGAATATGATGATCTACTTGCACTCGATGTCATTCATATGACCATCTACCAAAATGCCAGCACATAATCTGACATAAGGAAAAAGAATTTAATATTTGAATTTTTCCAATTATCTGATATCTTGCGGATAAATATGCAAATTCGTAATAAAACAGCGAGTTGCACATGCATTTCCAATATTTGATCTCGAGATATTCAAATTCTACTTAACTCACAATGCCCACTATATCATATACATACACATATATATATATATATATATATATAATCAAAAGCAAGAGAGAGAGAGAGATTAGTTAACTTTATCTATTAAAATGTAAAATGCTATAGATTATAGTGATAAAGAGAAAGAGCTATATTTTACAGACTATCGGCTTTTCAGTCGTATCTTTTCGCAAAACGATCGATACAAATTAATGTCTACCCAAAGTGCTCTTTCTCTCTTTTCACACCGCATCAAATTCCATGTTGCATGGGCGAGACGCATCGATTTTGCCGACGACTTTAAGTGCCCTTTAAAGCCAAAATGTCAAGCCGATTGCCCACGCAACATATATCTTGAATCTGTTTTTTTTTTCCTTCTCATCCAATCCCTCCCGCCCCTCTCTCTCTTTCTCTCTCTCTCTCTCTCTTCCCTCCGTTCTCGTCCTCTCCACCGCAATATACCTTTCGCGGCTGATTCTCAAGCTCGGGATGATCTCTCTCGCGGGCATCGATGCGGAAAACGAAAAGGGTCGAAGGGCTCTCGGAACTGTTTCCAGCCGGATCCACTTCATCTCGCGCGCCACCCTCCCTGCCATCACCCTGCCTGCCCTCTTCACCACGGACGAAATCGCGTTACACATTACATGGACGAAGCCGTCCACGATGGCTGAGTCTGGATGTCGTCGCGGAAAGTTCTCGCTAAATCTGCGAGAACTATCCAACTTCCGAACGCATCCAATTATTCCGGATAATTACTAGCTTATCCGAGTATGCCGCCGCCGGCATTCGTATCGTCACTCGGATGAATGAAGTTCCATTCTATTCTATCGGAATTATTTCCATTATGTGCTGTTTTCGTAAAAAAAAAAAAAAAAAAATCGTAGCAGAAACTTTTCTCGCGATGCTCTTCGAAAGCAGAAAGGTAAACATAAAAGAATACAGTTACAATATGTAATAGCGATATGTAAACAAGTGTAAGTGGTTCGAGTCAATCATCGGTGTTCTAAATTTCATCCCGGTAAATATGATTACCGTATGTACATACATATATAGAGGGACTGCACTAGATGATTTGTTTATCTCCCGGCTATCTCGTACATATCGATTTTTGTACATCGCGTTAGCGGCTTTCCGCTATTAAAACATAAATACATACTATATATTATTTACCATACAGTGATTGATTGGTATGCACGCGAGGTTAAAGTTGTAAAAATTATCAATGTTAAATTTAATTATACAAAATGTGTACGAAGATATACATTTAAAATATTCCCCCGAGATATCTTTACACGATCTTGAGGGAAATTAGCGATCGTTTCGCGCATCGTCATATTTTCCTAACTTTTCCATCCAATAATCATTTACACGCTCACCGCCACTTATCGCAAAAAATTCTCTACGTTATCCGATGGCACCGCGCCAGGTCACATACTGCCGTCTTGTTCCTCCCCCCTCTCTCTCTCTCTCTCTCTCTCTCGGTTTTAAATTCCGGCTAATCGATACGCGGAGAAAGCACAAACGTTTGTATTATTGTCGCGAGAATTTTCGCGGCCATATTTGTCGGTTCATATTTGAACGCGAGTTCGGACGATCTTTCTCTATCTCTCTCTTTCTCTCTTCTTTCGGAAGATTGCCAAGGGTCGTCAGGCCACGTGACATTTTACGCTCCGAGAGCTGCGCGATAGAGTTTCGAGAGGCCTCGTCCCGCTTTTATCCTTCTCTGTTGCTCTTCGTCCTTTCTACAACCGTGTTTTCCAAACGCTCTCTCGCATTGGCGAGCGTAACGATGCGGTCGACGCACGACAAAAGGATGGATTGCACAATCTCGTCTCCCCTCTCCGTTGTCGACACGATTTTCCCTATCAGAGATAACGCCCACTGTGCCACGATACTGAAGCTGAACAACCTACTGACAACTAACTGTACATGTAAAACGGGCGACAAACTCTTTCTCCCACGAAGATACTTATCTCCGGATCGGCGGCGAGCAGGAAAGGTCGAGTTTAAAGGCCCGGTCTACTTTAGAGAGTCACAAAAATCGATTATATAATATATTAATATATGATGTATAAATATGAAGAATATGTCTTTTAAATTTTATTTAAAAAGTCGCAGAATTGACAGGATTATAAAACTCTAAATAGAATAACGCGCGGGTCTTTAAATGGACCTGCAAAACATTAACCATTTTTCTCAAAACACTGTTTTCAAAGTTGATATAAATGAATATCTTGAGACTCGTAATGAACGTAAAAAAGATGATTATCAATATTTAAAAATACTGACGCATTGTTTAAACATCGATAAAATCATATGCAAAACGCTAAAAAAAAAATCAATTTTTCTAATATCGTTAAAAAAAAAAAATTCCTAAAAAATTATCAATTTTTCACAATATTAGAATAGACTGGGCTCTTTTTTTAATCGCGAAATAAGATCATCCCCAGCAGCGATTTTTTAGCAACGTCAACCCGATTGCGTCAAGCCTTCGTACATGATATGGCATCAGCCTAAATAGTACAATATTCACGATGTGTGGCCACCTTTTCTCTCTTATCTTCGTGCGCAAGATCCTCGAAATTCTAGTTAAGCAAATTATTTTAAACTGTGTTTTTTATATTTTTTTTTAGAAGACATATGAAGCCGATAGCCAGAACGCTAACTTGGTTACCGAGATAAAAGCGATAAAACATATCGGGATAAGCATCCGCGCAAACTTTGCCGGAATGAAATTTCCAAGCCGCAACGACGCGGTCGACGTAAAGGACGGCCTATTTAATCGACTTGCAAATAGTTCCTCACTCGCATTATTCGTTAAATTCTAGAATGCAGTGACTATTTACATTAATTCCATGCCACATATTCCTTGCACTTATTGAGCTGTCTATTAATTTTTGATTATCCATGCCATTTGCACGCGCACAACATGCAAATTGATGTTCCCAAATGAAATGGATGTAGAATTTACATTCTAAAATGGAAATTAGCATCAATCGACGATAATATATCAAAATTGAACCAGTAGTATTTCAAGGGCCAAGCTTTAACGTATAATTCAATATTTTATCTCAAAATTAAATACAAGATAACTTTTGCATTTAATACTCATTACTTTAATTCTCATTTCTCTATCCTATTATTATAATTATGCAATTTAATTTGAATCAACGATCAAATTATATATATAACAATTTCCAAAAACGAGATTCTCTGAAAACGAGACGTATAGAAAAGCACGTGTGCTTCGAAAAAGAGTGTCAACGGTGCTGTAAAAAGAGAATAAAGTGAAATGTCGCAGATGTTGACACGCAAACGCGAAAATTTCACCATCGGTGCTCTCGCGCTAGGATAATTAAATCGGTTTTTGTTCAAGGCTCAATAAAAAAAAAAAGATCTCTAGATTAGGGATCGGGCACGTAATGTAAAGCTCTAGTCGGGAAATTTCGTACGGCAACGACGAGGATAATTAATCGCCGCTGCGAATGCACAGTACGGCACGATACGGTTTATTGTCCGACACGTGAATTAATTGTAATTAGGAAACGAGTATATACATATACATACATACAATAACCATATCCGATGATACACGATATTCATAAATTCAACGGAAGCTCTAATGATAGACGAGTTTTTTTTTTATCGATCAAATTAAAATAGAATCATGATCATTTCACTTAACTTCATACGAGCTTAAAATTAATTGATTCTAATTTAAGGCTTTAATCGCATTAAAATAATTAATAACACTTTAAAAACGATACAGATAACGAGGGGGGAAATTTCGAAAATTTGATTCGGAGAATATTTTCTTGTCGTTATAGATTTTTAAGACACCTGTTTTGGAAAAGAAATTATTGAAAAAGAAAAAAATTTGATAATACGTATATATCTCCCGGTTATTAAGATATAAATCCTGACTTTAAAAACGAGAAGTAAATGAGTGGATACAATAGTTTGACATCTAACAATCGTCATTCCGTACTGATGCGAAATTTTGAAATGTCGCTCGCAATATTCTCAGCGTCCTTCCTTCCTTCAACGTATTCTTTTCCTCTGTAAAATTTTTACGATACCATTCCCTGATTCGCAATGACATTTCGAAAAATATTTTTATAAACAATACTTTATACACTCACGCGCGGAACAACAAGTTCTGGCCGATATGGGACAATCAATTTGGCGTTGCGGCACTGCGGATATTTTTCGATTTCACTTGTCGACAGGCCCCATCCCGCTATTCTCCCGCGGTTAGTCAGATTATTTAAGCGTCTGTAAAAATATACGATTGAAAGAGAGCAACGACGGCTCGCACTGATTTCACTGGATTTCACTACTACCAGTTTTGATTCCGATCCTACAATTGTAAGCCGTAATATCTTTCTCTGACGTTTTTTTATAGGTTGCTATTAAATCGAAATATATTAAAAATCAACATTATTCGATATATTGAATCAACGTTATATAAATCAAATATTATAACCGAATATATATTCAATCAACACTTGTACATTGCTATGCTATCTTGTGACGTATCCTCTATTTGGAATATAAAGTATTATACTATAGCGTAATTAGAGTTGATAATTAAACATTATTGAACAACAAATGTTGTTAAATAATTTCAATTAATTATCAGCCCTGCTAAAGATATTGAGAGATAATAGAATTGTTGATTGCGTCACAGATCGAAGTCTCTGTTTTCAATTTCGATAAATTAGCTATTTTCGTTTCTCTCTCTTCAACCTTTTAATTCTGTTATCATAAGGGCGACTATATAAATTAGGACGATCGAGGAAAGTTTTAGTTGCCGGGTTCAAGTAGAAGCATTTGTTATGTTTATCCGTCATTCTATAAAATTTGCCAAGTTGGACTAACTCAACGACTCGATAGATAGTATCGACAATAGCCGATATAGGTACTTCTCTTTCATTAAAAACAAGTTTTTCTATCGCAAAGAGAAATTCCGGCATCCGATCGGTTCAGTGACGCGCGCCAACAGCCGCCTGTTATTTGTGGCCGTTACAGAAACTCGCGGACTTTATTTTCACTGTCGTGCAGTTTCAAAGTGGTACGAGCATCCAGCACCAGCAGCGATCTGCTGCAGGATCATTGAAATACGAGCGAACCATAGTGGTACTTGAGTATCGACTGAGATACCGAGAGCTGTGCGACCGCTTTTCTTTTTACCCTCGTATTCTGACGCCGAAAACACGCGGCACGAGAGAAACGGAGAAAGAGGAAGTGCTCTTGGGAAAGCTACCCGTTCCATCTCGTACGGCGACGTACAAGAAACACACGGTTAAGCCACATCCCGGAGCGGTATCTCAACGGTGATGTGCAAAAAAAAGTCTCTCGAATTAATACAGAAAAGTGATCATCGCACGTCGAAAAGACGAATGACGTATCCTATTTGACACACTTGTAGTGTTTAATTAAAAATTTAGGAATTTATTATAAAAAATTGTTAAAGCCAAAGATAAAACTATTTACAAAAGAATTTTATACAAAACATTTTTTTAAATTGTAATTCTTAATTTTTTTTTTTTTTTAAACGTATGCTTTTCTCGAGGAGAAGTGCGAAGATATATTATCGCGCTGTTTATTTTATCTCCAACTATCATGATAAATATCTAGAAACGAAATAATCCGAGACGATTATGACTGCTTTTGGAATGCAGAGCGGTTCTTTGTCAATGTACCCGGTCAGTAATATTTTTTCGCATGAGTCAAGTAGTAATATTTCTTCCACATTACTCGTATTGCCTCAAGCGTCACGTAAACGAGTACCTTTTTTCCGTAGAATGTTTCCGCGCGAGGTTCTCGTAGACATAGTCGCAGTCGAAGAAAGAAGGGCAGGAAGAAGGGCCGACGTGGGAGTTCACACACATCAGCTCAACAACCTAATTTTATTTTCTTTTCTCTCCCCGGTTTCGCCGAATCATTTTCAGTCGGGGCGAAAATCACCCGGCATAAAGTACAGATGAAAAAAACGTATACGCATTTCAAGCGCGAATTTAATTAAAACACGCGCGCATGATATCGGTATGCGCATGCATACCGATCAAATACATATTTACGACGGCCATCAATTTTACGAAAGGAAAAATCGATATTTATAAAAAAAAATGCATCAAAAATATTCCTGAAGGGATAAATTCATTCATCATTCCACAGTTTAGTTTTGATAGAATTTTCGCGATTATGTGTAATATTTAATATCATTAATTGTTTTAATATTTAAAAAAGGAATAGAGATCTATCTTCCAGCGTAAATTATCACATATAGACGTATAGATACGCGTTTTCCTATCAATATTCTACCAACGTATCCCTTTCTAGATCGCGTTTGAAAAACTTTTACGCGTTTCCGCACGTTCATACTTCTCGCCATCTGTTACGTTATTAATTTCGAGACATTTGACACTGAGGAGAAAACACGTGCTTGTTTGATTTACGAGGGAATTGCAACTCTTGTCGCGGTCGTCGTCGTCGCCGTTCATGTACGATCGGGGAAATATGGAATCGTAAACGTCAACGCGCTTGCGATTAAACGTTCGATTCATCTCTTCGCAGAAAAAAGATTCGTTTATCATGTACAGCGAATACTTTGGCCGATTCGCGAATCTTGAATGTGATCTACGCGCAGAGATTCGTATTGAACGAAAAAGCAAAAATATCTAACATTTAAAAATACTAACGTACTTTTTAAATATCAGTAAAAACGTAAAAAAAGACATGTAAAACGCTAAAAAGATCAATTTCTAATATTCTTCATAAAAAAATTCCTAAAAAAAATCATCCGTTTTTCATACTACTAGAGTAGACTGGGCCCTTAAAAGTTACGAATGATCCAAAAAATCCTGTTACGCGAAAAATATTCAAACTCCGGAGCACCATATGCGACAAAGGTTAATTCGTTACGCAAACAATCGCGAGCGATAAATTAAGTACACGCCGTAAATTCAGCCAGAGTATAACTCTCGGTAGACGACCGAGAGATTTATTATCCTCGATTTAAATTTCAATCTCCGCGGGGATAACGAGCGACGTCTGAACCCCTTTGATTGAACCAATTGATCGAAACAAGATCGCGAAACTTCTTCCATCTTCGCTCCCCTTACATTTATACACACACACATACAATATATATCCGCAACATGAGAATAATTTATTTATCAGAGTTGGGGACAAAAAAATATTACACAGCTTCCAGAGCGACGCGATGTCGATGCTCCCCTTTAAGGCTCAACTTTGTGCAAAGAATATCGCAAAAAAAAAAAAAAAAAAAAAAGAGCAGGATGGAGACAAGGAGATGCTGGAAATCGTAAATCCCGTAGAAATATAGCAATCCTTTAAAATGCATAGTGCGAGTTTGAAAGTTTCCTCGCGCGATATAAGAATCGGCGTCGTCGTTTGCGAGATTTCGCAGCCGATTTCGTCGCAAACGAAGCTGTCGTCTTCAGAACGTATGAAAGCCGGAACGGTATTCGTCGAACGCATGTTTCCACGGCGAAGCTTACCACGCGGAATCGTCGACGCGGATGAATTTAATGCGACGTAATTGCGGTGGGAATATCTTCGATGATGGCGTGGCGATTCATCGTGTATTTCCCGCGTGGAAACTTGCCAAGTAGGAAGAGGTAAACCGCATCGACGTCGAGCGAAATAACGTATCCTCTTGCCCTCTCCGCAAGAATTCATCCTCAACAATACACGCGGCAAGATTCTCGCGTTCAAGAAGCTCGACGTAAAGCATCAATCCGTTTCTCTCGTCAAATGCATGCACGCATGAGGCGAAGAACACTCTCGTTCGTAATTACGGATTTCTTGACAAATCGCACGAGTCGTTCTCGTCTCGGCGACAACTAGATTAGACATTTATTCACACCATATCTTTGTATATATAACTCTATATATTGTAATTATATATCATTTTAACAAAAAGTCTACTAAAATCTTGTAAAAAAAATTCTCTGGAAATTCTCCCTGATCTCTTCCAGATATTTTTATTCAAAATTGAAAGAGAATGTTTTTTTAAAGATTTTTTCATGTAATTTTCTAAAATAAGAAATTGTTCGATTACAATTCTGTTTAAACGTGAATGAAGATAATGTCCTATCGTTTTCTCCGCGCGCGAATTTTACCGTGTAAATTACGACTAAACGAATCGCTTTTTTTTTTTGTCGTTTATCGCAAGGGCGATAAACGTCCGCACCCGAGTGCAATGTTGCGGAAATGCAAAACGCAGCCGTGTTTTTCGGTCGCTTTTTCCCCCTCGTCGCGAGCACTCGACGTCGGTCGCGGATGTGTACTGGACCCTTAATAGCGCCCGCGGGAGAGAGACGTATAGCGAAAGTTCTAATTGGGGCATATGGTCGCATATGTTAGTTGGTTTGTCGAGCTTGTAAAACCGTGACCTACGATCTTGTTCCACCCTTCAACCCCCGCAACCGTTGCTTTATTGCCGTTCCATGTATGGCTGTCTTTTTCCTGCATTTAGATTCTCAAGGATCTCAAAATATATCGCTGAATTAAATTCCTTACTTATTACGTAATATTTAAATTATTTAAAAAACGTCGCCACAATTATTTTTAATTGAGAGAGAGAGAGAGGGGGGGGGAGGGAGAGAGCGAGTTAGAGTGCGTTATTTACATAACACGTGTATAACATCTACAAAGTGTTGATGTTTTACTTAAGGGGACAAGATCGTAAAACAAACTGCGCTAAGTTATCGGAGACAGAACAAAGTTGTGATTACGTCGCGCAAAACTTATATCGTTTTACGATCGCAAAATTACTATCCCTCGCACTAAGACCATAATCGATAGAAGCCGCCATTTTTATGAAGCGCATTCGGGGAGAACGCTTTGGTAAAACGACGTAATTCGCCAAATTAAACGCGCAGGATAATGGATATTATATACCGGTGAAGACCGTATTTCACGCTTCTTTCTCCGCCCTCCTCTTCACCCGCTACACTTCCGTCCGCTTGTTGGATGAAGTTAATTAACGAGGGAACGCGCTCCGGCGCACGTTCCCGCCAACCAGAAATATCCCCAGCTGGCCGAATTCGGTGACACTACTTCGACCGAGAATAATCCGCAATTAGAACAATAATTATAAGCGTCGGTAAACGACGAGAAATTAGGACGTTTTAATCGAGAAACCCGGCAAACTGTTTGCCAGAGATCGCAATGAATTCCAAGAAAGACACGTTTTATGAGGTATATTCGTCGTATATGCGCGGAATATTAAAAGGATGACGGTAATCGCGAAAGATCCTTTCTTGAATTTTAAAAGGCGATTAATATGTCGCGTGAGATCAAAGTTAAGCCTCGGACGACCGAGAAATATTAAACAGAATTCAAATGCAGCGATAATCGATAATAAACACGCGAGCTAATTTGGAGAACAAGGGCTATTAAATGGAAGGTGGAAAAAGGGGTCTACACGAGCGCGAACAACGATTTTCAATAATGTAACACCTGCGATTCTCGCGTCGAGGGTGTCGCGAGCGCCAAATACATATGCGTATATCGTTACGTGTCGCGTCCGTCGTAATCCGTTTAGTAACCGGAAAATTACTCGAACGGAAACTAATTAAAGATAGTTATCGGCCGGCTGGCGCAACGAGTGTAGAGATTTGTTAATCGAGAATTAATCTCACCGGACGATAAGAGGGAGGGATGGCCGATTGAAAGTGCCATCTCGCTGTGTTAAACTCGAACAGGGTTAATCCGGATTAAATTCCGGGTCCCTCTGCTACCAATAAGACCAGAAAGGGCAAACACACACCCCGGGAATATCTCGAGACAGATGCATCTCGGCGTGTCCCGCGTCTGGATTACGAAGCTACCGCAAAATAATACGAGTATATATATGTTACACGTGTAAGAGATAAAACCCGTTTGTTGGCGATGCAATGCTTTCTCAATGAAGAAACTTTGCTTAATGATTGTTAAACGTTCGATAAAAGTCATCAGCCATAGCTTTTATTTTTAAAATTTTTCAAATATGTTGCAAAAAATCTTCGAATCTATAAGCGAGTAATTTCCAAAAACTTGCATTACATATTTCGCGAAATACTTTAATGTCTTCTTTCCAAAAATTTTTGAAGTATGCGCATATGATGTACATAATAATTTAGAGATATCTCGATACTGTTTATTATTTAGTAACATTTTTATAACGATAAAAATATGAACAAAATTAGGTGCAAAATTGTGAAGAACGTCAAAAATAGCTATGATAAAAATTATAAAGAATGCAGAAGAATTAGACTTTATATGCCGAAGCTGTGCTCAAATAACATTATTTATTCATATAGTATTTTTATATTTCGTTTCAAGTTAAATTTTTTTTTTCAAGAATTATATTTAAAAAAAAATATATTAGAGAACACGTTACCCTTTCGTTACTATCAAGCAAATCAATTTTGAGAGTTTATGTTTTACAATCTTCATTTTTCGTATATATAAGATGAAGATTGAGATATTTATATCAATTTGTGAAACACTAAATTATTCGATATCGCAATTAAAGATCTATAAATACATATAACATGTAATAAAAAAAATTTTAAATATCTAACCGCGTTCTCCCCTTTTTGTCAAATACGGTAATTCTAACCGGCTTGATATCGATACCTTCACATCACGCTATTTAGGGTATCATCTTCCTTTCGCGAAAAATTATAGGATCTTCCCTCCTTGGTAAATATCCGCGGCTAAGTAACATGTCCGGTTTGACGAGACAGGGGGTGCAAGCAAGTCGCAAACAATACTGCGATCGTCGCGAAACGCTATACGTACGTCGATGGCGAAACTCGACTTAAAACCCGAGGATTCGAATCGGGGGACACGAGAGGTCCATTATCGTTCAAAGGGACAAAGGGATCGAAAAAAAAAGACAAACAACGAGGAAGATCAAGCGTCGGAAAATGTCGCCGACACTTTCTCGACGCGGACGCGCGCGTCGGGCCTTTATGGAGGCCCGGGCTTCGTGTTTTTGCCCGTGTAATTAAACGCCAGAACACGGTACAATAGCGGACATGACAAAGGGCGAAGGCATCTCTCCGAAAGATGATTTGTCCGCTAAACGGGCACAATGGATGTTACGTGTCGGACATTTACTTATTGTAGACCGACGGGCGCTCTCATATCGTGAGTTATGAGGGGGACTTTTATCAGACTTATCGAGGAGTGGTTTGCACGCAATATTTTTTTCGTAAGATATTTTTGTGGAAAATTAAGAGAGTCCAATATTCTTAAAAAAAATTTCTAAAGATCATTAATGTTTCATACTGCTGGAGTAAACTGGGCCTTTAATGATAAAATTGATTTTATTTAATTAAAGAACATGTACTTTTATAATCGCCTTCTCTATATAATCCATATAGTTCAATCGGACGAGAGATTGACAATGCAATCGAGATTTCTTTGCGAGGTATAAATCGTGCGATTGCGAGGGAGAGACATTGCATTTTCTCTCTTCGTGCAAAGGAAAATATTCCCCTCAAGATGGTTCGAAGAAGCTAGATATAAAGAGACGATAGGATACTTACCTTTAAGAGCCGCTGCGAGAGCATGTAACCTTCCCGTCATAGCCGCGAGCTGTGTCTTGTGCTTTATAGAGTCGACGTCGGCTTGCTCGGTGAAACCGCGCTGCAGCATCCTTTGCGTTTCCTGCTCTTTGACCAAAAGTGCCTCTCGAAGATGATCGGCGTGTATCTCCGACTGCAATTTCAGCTGCCGCCGCATCTCGTCGTCCAGTTTCTTCTGCTCCGCCAGCAGCTGAAACACGAGGATGAATATCGCTCGTAAACATGAACAACATGAACATTTCGTTCTCTCGTTTTATGCTTCTTTTTATACCAAATAATAAAGAATAGAAATGTACGGCTTTATCTATAATAGAAATATATATCTTTCTAACAATTTTGATTATAAGAATTCACACAATTTTTTTCAAGGTTTTCCTCGTCTCTCCTGATAAATAAATATTGTAATATTGGTTTATATATATATATATCAAGTTTTGTATTTTTTATTAAATTTCAGTGCAAATTTATATAACATATCGCGTCTTTCTCCTTTATTCCTTCCAGCGAGATAGGAGGAAATAAACGTCACGTAAGAGATAAGCCAAAGTCTCAGAAGACTAGATAAGAGATGCATACCCGTGCTTTAAAGCCTCAAATAGCTGTCAGTCGACAGCGCGGTGACATTATAGCAAAGTATAAAAACATCATCAAGTCATATCGGCGTCCCGAGAATCTCGCGAAATAAAAAAATAAAAAAAAAGTTTTCTCGTCGCTCTTTGTCTGGAAATAGACAAGAGAGATGAAAGGAATGCCCTTATTTTTATAAATATACACTGTACCGGATATTTTACGAAAGAAATATACAAAGTATTCTAAAGTAGAAAGAAATTCTTAATCGAGAGAAAGAGAGAGAACCGATTTTAACGAAACTTTTCAATTACCGTGATTCTTCGCAATTTTTAAATGTGTGTGTAAATTGATAATCAAGTTTCACAAAAAAAAAAAAAAAAATCAAAAGGCTTTTATGCAAAACTTAATTACTGATACAAGAAGCTCTCGCATCCCGCAAACATCACCACCCTCGGGGCGATAATGCCGTTCAAGGTACACAGGCCCCGAGGCATTAGTCTAATGAGACTTTGATGAATTATCCGCACTTAAGACACCACCGGAGCCGCCTTCTCATCGTAGCGATCCAAGCCACGGAAATCTGGCCCTATCTATCCTATTTCGCATTTTCTGTTTCCTATCTGACGATCTCGATCCATACCACTCGGGGCTCGGTCCTCTCAATACCTCGATCAACACACGTCGTGTTTCGGGCAACATTTACGAATCCGTGTTCCTTGGACATGCCTCGCCGTCGATGAACTTTATGTACCGTATCAATAATTAACGCCTGGCTGACCCGACAACCCGACCAACCTGTTTGACTCAAGGATGTACAAGAGGGATCTCTATCGGTGCTACGGGATATGGATCTTCTCGATCGAAATTTATCAGTTACACGCTATCCATGAGAATGGCAAATGGATCGTTCAGATAGTTAATATCGATTATTGATCAAATAATCGAAGTGTCAAAGGAGTTACAAAATGTAATGTGAAATCCAGAACGAATGAAGACAAATCTTAATCGCAATCTTAAAATAGCGATGCATTTTTCACGTTGCTACTGACAATCGATGCCACGACTGCATCGATATAGAAAAAAGAAATTTTATATGCAATAAAATAATATAAAGACGAATAATACACGCAGAGAGTTATTTCATCCGAACGGCAGTAGCGCTCCATATAATTCATTTTTCAACAACAACAACAAAAAATATTCGAAGCACTTCGCTAACGCCGGTCGCATGCCGCAATTGCGCCAAGCCGGATTAATTAAATGCAGTAGAAGAAAAACGCGTGCCGAGTTTATATTCGCAACAATTCACGCAAAAATCGTTTCGCTCGCAACAAAATCGCGACGGATGTTTTTATACTCTCTCTCTCTCTTTCTCTCTCTGTCATCATAATGCTATAATCGAACGTCCGATTATAGTATTACAATATTTACGCAAGTATTATATCAATATTTATCAATCATTCTAAAATTTTTCTTTTTGCTTCGATTAAAAAACAAGGATGTTTTTTAATACATAAGCTAATTGATCAAACATTTTTATAGTTCCGTCAAAAGAAAAGGAATGATATTCACATTTTTCTTGCGACTTAAAAAGTAAAGCATCCTATGAGTTTTCTTTCCTTTTTTTTTTTTTTAACAATGCAATTTTTTATCCTGTGTCTTTCCGTACATAACATTTATCTTTCTCTCGCTTGTTCTTCCGAATGCTGACGATAACGAATTCCGTTCGCTTCTCGCGTTTATCACTCGCGAAAACGAATTCGACGAACGAAATCGTGACGGTTTTTCCCAGGGTGTGCAACTAATTTAATGACGACGATTTGTACGCCGATCTACCTAGGGATCGCGACGGTAAAACCCCTTCCTGTAAGAAAGGAAAACGTATTTGAGGCTATTAACTCGCGCATGTCGCGTCTCGCCGACTTCGTCACCGATCGAAAGTTTGCGATGGAAAAACTTGAAGTTTTTTTCTAAATGTCGTGAACAAGAATTCGCAAAGTTCGCGTCTGCATTCAACGGTTAAGCCGTGCCCGGTTTGATAATCGACGAGAACGGATGGAAGAGTCAGCCCCTTCTTTTTTTCTCCGACGAGGAAATCGTGATCGATTCTTTCGTACTTACAAACAGAATAACTGTAATAAAGAATACGTAAAATTTATGAGCATTTGACATTTTTTTAATATAATTTCGATGAGATTTCGAAAGGATTAGTTTTTCTTAAGATCTTCGAAAGTAGGGAAGAATCTGCCTTCCCATCGCTTTCGTTTTGCGTTGATGGCAAGTCATACATACAAGAGAAGATTCAAACGGAATTTAAGAGACTCGTGTATATATTTTCAAGTTACGAGAGATAGACTAGACTGTACGACAATAATTCTGTCAACTTTTCACGACACGTGTCAATAAAATATTCTAGCTTTATATCTGGCTTTTGACATGTATTTTACAATAAATTATTTTTCTTGTTAAACGCACGTTCTCAAATAAAATGTTAAGGCACGAACAGTTTTAGAGTTGTAATACTTTGCCAATCGAAAATCGATAGTTCCCTATTGGAAATGAAGACCTTTTCACTAAACTTTTCAAATGTAGTTAAACGAAGAAGAATAATCTTATTGTTCATATATTCAATCAAACTTTATTTCTCTCTCTCTCTCTCTTATTCAATTTCAATTCGTATAATTTACTTACCGTATTTAATGTTGAATTGATATCTTTTAACAAATGATACCCTATGCGCGATAATTTTTTTTAAGAAAAAATTCTCAAAAAATTTCTCGTTAAAGATCTAAAGTTTCTAAATGATTATATGGTATTGCCTTATATGTTAATAAGAATTTCTTGAAAATTAACACAGCAGTGATGACTTTGTCTTTAAATTATTCCAGAATCGTGTAAACACCAAAAATGTTGAAAATATAAATTCTTAATATTCTTCAAAAAAAAATTTTTTTAAATCAATTTTTCATATCGCTAGAGTAGTCTGTGTGGGCTCCTAATACTTAGCGCTTATTCCTTCCGTCAGGTTAATTGGTCGCTTTCGTACACGTTGTGTAATATTTTTTGTACCGATCAAGTACTTTCGGTTAAAAGCAGATATACGACCGTCGCGCTGAAGAATCGCCCGAGTATTTTGGAAAACGCGTGCCGGAAAAGTGCGACAAAAAAGACTCCTGAAAATTTTAAGCGAGCATGCACATTGTGTATTTATAAAAGACAAGAGGAGTCTATTAAATATAGAGAGAGTATTGGAATTTTAGAAAATGTTATATTAAAGCAACAGTAATTTCCTACAGAACTCAGTTTCAAAGAATTAAAATACAAGTTCCAGTGAAAAAATTTGCGGGTTTTTTTTTGTGCAAAAACTTCTATTAAATTAAAAAGCTTATTAACTGTTGTAAGAACTCCTGTATAGTAACTCCTACAGCGTGAATTTTAATTGCGTAATGGTTGTTCGTTCTGCAGCCCATACTTGATAAAATTATCGGCGATACTTTGGCTAGACGACGAGTTTTAAAAGCTATATGGAAAATGGATAGGACGGAGTTTCTCTCGCGACTCGCTTTTTATTTCTGGACGCGATGGAGGAAAAGAAGATAAGGGGGGCGGGCGGGATAAAACAAATCGCGGCAAAAAGTTTCATCGATAATTCATGTCTGTCGCGGTAAATAACTTTTAGGTGTACTACCATAAAGATACCTCGCGATCAGGCCACGGATGAAAATCCCAAACGGCGGCGGTGGCAGATAAGGAACCTTGAATTTTTCAAGCTCTCCATACGATCGTACGGCAATGTATTCTTATTACTCTTGCACGGAAAGCTTCGTTTATTTTTTCTTCGTTTATTCGAGGCGCACGTAACGAAGGAAATGGCTGTTATTGATTTTTTTTTATATCACATTCATTTATGATATATATTTTCAAGGGGAAAGAATTATGACTAATTACTATTAATGATACAAATCAAAATTTATCTTTAAGATTGTAAAAACTATCTTAAGGAGAACTAATAATTTTATGAGCATGCAGTTTGTAGCGTTTTCTATTTGGAATATTTTCCAACGTGACTGCAAATATAGGTCTCCCTCCGGATGAAAATAACAATAATAATAATTAACTTCTTTTCGAGTCACCGAAAAAAAAGAGATGACTCGATTTGTTCACAAATGTAAACTCTTTTTACCATGACCGTTTCATTTCCATTCGCCCGATGATTTGCAGCGCAACTTTCTTTCGGGGCGAAAACATTTAAAGTCGCTCGGATAGACGAGAATAACCAGTTGTTTTTCCGTGGCGAAAACTACGTTAATTAAATGACGCAAAAGCGGATCACCTCTCGCGCGACGAGAAACCAGCGCAAAAGTACCATAAAGCTCGCGATTCGCGTCGAGCATCTATGACGACGACAAGGACGAAATACTTTCGTTACTTTCGTCCCGGTAATCCGTATCGACTGTCGCGAAATGAACGGTCGTTTGTTAGCGGCAACTTATGAACAAATTATACAATAATTATCATTAATTAATTCCGCCCTCATACACGTGATTTAATGGATGACGCGGGGATATCGTCACGAGTAATGCATTAACGGTGAAATATTCGGCCGGACGTTAACGAGCGGTACCGGAAGCTCGTAGACAAATAGCAATTAGAGGACACCGCTGTTCTCGTTCAAAACGAGAACAAAAGGTCGTGCCCGCCGCGTCGAATCGATCCGACAAGATTTATATTCGACCTGGAAGAGAGAGACGGAAGAGAGAGAGGGGGGTATCAGGAATATAAAGAAGGGGGAACGGAAAAGAGCTGTCGGACAACTATGAGAACACTAAGTCATAATGGTTCCTCGACGAATACCTCGCCGGTAGCATACGGCGGCTATGGCAAACGTCGTCTACTCTAAGGGAATAATATCGCCGAGCTGCCGTCGAAATATTGGCGTCCGGCCAAATGGAAGTAAATAAAACGGCCGAAGGGGGCTGGGAGGCTGCGCTGCAGCCGAGAGAATCATCCCGCATGCGACCATGCCGCATTCGGATATATCATGTTATGCATACAAGAACATATTAATCTAAAAATTAATCTAAAATCTAAAATTGTAAAAAATATAAAATATATATTAATCTAATAAATCTAATAAATCTAATAAAGCTAATAAATTAATCTTTAGAATTAATCTAATTAATCTAAAAATTCATCATATATAAGTAAAACATTTAAACGTGACTCCTCTTGAAAATCGATCTAGTCACGTTTAATTTATATACAAAGCTCGTGTATACGCGAATTTAAAAGAAAGATACTTGACAAAGAATTATCAAAAAGACATTGGGGAGAACACTGGTGAAATTTTGTAAAATGTACTTAATCTCCTTTGTTTAAACGACATCCGAATATTATTTTATGCGCGATTCAATCGGCTTGAGAGGTCTTAAAAAGGCATTAAAAAGCGCGCGTGATGTAAGCGGCTACGAATCATTGTATAACCCGTGATTACTTTCTTTTTTCCGCTATTTTTCGACGCTTTTTTAATGAAAGTTCGCTCTTTATCACCGCGATCTCTCTATTATTTCACCTTACAACTTAAGCATTTTCAGTTCCCAGCGAGATGCGCTTTTAATGATCCTCCTTTATTTTTTCTCTTTCCTTTTTTTCCGCGAAATAAATTTTCTCGGTAAATTTCCATCTTTCAATTACAATTATTATCGCGCGACGGACGATTCAATAATAAAAGTACCTTGCACTATTTTCTCTTTAACTCGCGTGCCTATCTATATCATAATGACAAAGCTGGACTTCTCTCGATGTAAACTCATAGGACAACATTCATAATGACGCCTAAAGCTCGCCTCTATTCGCATTTGTGCAATAGGAAAAAGCGGGTATAGAAGCGTAAAAGCACACAGACACGATTCAATGCGCGATTCGCGCGTCAAACAATGCGCTTTGAAGTTATTTCGATCGTATCTCCCGAGTATATTGCTTTTTTCGCAACAAACATGTATACGTACATTATAAACGAATTTAATTAGCTGTTCTACAGTAGAATATATAAAAGTAGAAATGCGATATAATACGTCGCGTATGTAGAATTCGTGAGTTATAAAACATCTTTTAAAACATTATTTTAAAAATTTAATATTTTTCTGTAGATAAAAATCTATCGACGATTTATATATCAAGTTCAAAACACAGAAAAAAAAGTTTCTTACCTCTTTTGCATGTTTGTCTTGAAGCTCGAGCTTCTCCTGGTTAACTGCGAGACAGATTAATGCGTCCAACTTTTCTTGAGTCGCATCTTCACCCGTCGACCTCAACGCCGTCTTCACTTTAGCTTCGTTGAGTGTCTGCAATCAAATAATTAGCTTATAAAAATATCGTTGACGATATTATAATCTCAAATGATGCCGTTTTAATAACGCAAGAATTTTAGATAGAAATTCAAAAGTTAAGAAAGATGTCCGTTGAAAAAAAAAATATTGACAACGTACCCTTAATTTCTCCAGCTCTTTCTGCAGATTGTTAACTTTGTGATACATATGCAGAACGAATAAATCGAAGGTTTCTTCACTGACAGACAACTTCTTGTCATAAATATTTATATTGGGAAACAAAATTTGCAATTCTTCGTTAAAATCTTCTCGCGCGGTCTTAATTTGCTTCCAATAGCGCTCGGTAAGATTACTGCTATGCAGCTCTTTAGTGTACTTCTTTTTGGCCTCGTCCACATCGTCCATAATTTTTCTAATGTTCCGTCTCGCGGCTGTTTTCATATGCGCGGGCGCTTGGAGCACGGATTCATCAATTAAATTGTACATACGCTTAAGCGAATTCAACGCATCATTCGCATGTTCCTCCGCTTGCTGTACCATCTCTTTTCTCTTTTCCGTCGCCTCCTTTAACCTGCAACCACATAGTACAAATCCAATTATATAATCAATAAAGAAATGAAGCGTGAAACGATTATATAAGCGTAACGATCATAACCTTTGCCAAACGGTCCCGCTTATCGTAGTGCCAGTACTCTCAATCACTTTGACGATATCCTGATTGTAGTCTTGAAGTGCGCATACCGCCTTATGATAGGCCGCGATAGCCTTAGCGGCGGCTTCACCGCAGTATGTTTCTAGCTCGACAAGATTTTGTGGCATCAACTCTTCGGGTACAATTTTGGAAGGCGTTGGTTTTTCAACCACTATAAAAAATTATAAGTATTTTATATAAGAAGATAATTAATATAGGAAGATTTCATATATGTAAAATAATTACAAAAAATATGCCAACATACCAACGTCTACTTTTTCACCCTTCTCTTTACTAACACGAATTTCGGCATAATTCTCGTTAATAGGCGCTTCCTTCTTCTCGACTAGTGGTTTAAAAGCTGGCTTGGGTGCTACAGTACACACACGTGATTGTTAAAGATTAGTGAGAATATTATATATGTACAATTTAGTAATTAATTATGCTAGATCTAATATATTAGATCTAATTCTGTATTTTTAAGGCTCAATTTCACCAAGTCTGGTTAGATGAACCGACAGTTAAAATTAACAGGGTGGTTAACTAAAATGACATGAATGCTTGGTTGTCCCTAACCTCTATTTTCTGTTGGCCACCCTGCCAATTTTAATCAGTTCATCTAATCGGATTTGGTGAAATTGGCCCTAAAAAGTTATAAAAAGGAATTGGATTAAAGGAATAAATGTATAAAAAAAGTGTAAGACATAAAGACAGGAATAAAGAAATTAGGAATTAGGATGGGACTCACGTATATATTCTATAAGTTTTGTGCAATCTAGTCTTTTCTGACCTGGTTCTGGTTTTGATGTTTCCTTGATGAACAAGTCTAATATTCTGTAAAAAAATATTTATTCACTTTAATAAAATCAATAATTATTAACAATTATTAAACATTATATATGTTTTATTTTCTTACGTCTGTTTCAATGTTTTGAAGAATGTAAGTACAAAGTCGAAATAGCTAGATTCCTCCTGGAAGATAATTCGAATAGTTTTATCTGTGCCAGGAATCCATCCTTCAAGAGTAGCTCGAACTTCCGGATCTTGCTTTGCATATGTTAATATTCCTAAAGTACCTATTGTTACAGCTCCTAAAGTTATCAACGTTCCTGATCCTCGACTTTTCTCACTGTTACAAACCAAGAGTATAATTAAAATTAATTAATTTATTCAAATTTGTTAATCTTTTCTCTTACAATACACGCCAAAATTATATAAAGAGTTAACAAAAATAATGGCAAAATAATTGCAACATGCATTAATTCATTAAAAATAACATGTCAAATATTCTCAAATTTATATTGTATTTTGTAACAAACAAACATTTATTATTGTTTATATTTTATGTACCTTTTTGGCGATGCGGTCGAATACTTAGGTCCAGTAAACCTTGATATAAATCTGATATCCTTGCATAGCCTAAGAAAAATATAATAAAAGCAAAATAATACATACACAATTATTTTAAAAAATTATTAAATAAAAATATTTTTATTGCTTGTCAAAAGTGAAAATTTTTTACAAAATCAGTAACCAGATAATTCAAAATCATTCGAATAGTGAGAAAAATGCATAAATATGATAGATTTATTTATAAAGCCATTACTATCATTTTTATTCGGTAAAAAAACATTGATCGAACATAACCTCACCACGCACCGATCAACGCTCGAAATCGACAATAAACAACAGAAATAAAATAGTCCATCGCATCTCGGAGCTAATGAAATACGAAATACAATCTTAATACTGATCAACACTTTTGACAAAGCAACGACAACCTGTCATCATCAAAATTCTTGCCGGGATAAACTCACCTTCCGTCCGGTTCGTATTTGACGCGCGTTCGCGACTCATGGTACCTGGCAATCAAGTGTAACCTGGAGCAGCCGTGTTTTTTGACCTGAAAGAGCAACGTTCCGAATCAGTGCTTCTGGAATTATGTAAGATCCCTACAATTCGTGCCATCTTTGTCACGCGTGCGAGGCGCGCAAACGTTATCCGCAACCGAGATTTTATCATTCGCTAACAATCCTCGAAATCAACGTCGCTGTCACGGACGTCCGTGTTCGTCGCCGTCGACTCCGTGACAGCCGACGAAGGTGATCGAAAGTCGGAACCGAATTCGTCGCCCGCGACACTGTTCGCGAGAAGGACGTCTGGTCGCGGATCGATGTTATTTCTCTTCGGGGATAAGGAAAATTCACTCGATTCAATTTGTCACTCGCAAATTTCTATTTCGCTCTACGTACCCGTGTTAGACCGTTGCACGGAAATTTTAATCCAATTCGGAACATCTTTCGGGTGGCCGGTCAGGCAGCCAGGCGGGGGAGAAAGGGAACGACGGGCACGACGGCGCAAAACAGCTGGTCACAGCCGATCAGACGGAACTTGCGCGAAAAGAAGAATGCTGCGTGTCGTGAGCGCGGCGCTGCGAGGTGGGTACACGCGTGTTTAAAAGCTGATCCCGCGATCGACGAACGGGTAGCGGGGATCTGTCACACGGCGGTTACGCGATACACCATAATTTCGCCCCGATTTCGCGTCTCGTCGCGACGTAAACGACGAAATAAGTGACGTCGAGAGGTTATGTCCGGCGCTTTAGTGACGGCCATGATATACCGCGCCATGACATGACACGTGACTAACGTAAGAAACGGCGCGAAATCCGAAACGTGGCGCCGGTGTATCTCGAGCCTGAAACTTATACTATTATTTAATACATCTATCTCATAGATATATTAAATAATAGTATAATAATAGTATAAAAATGTAATAATAAAATTAATACGAATAATATAATAATGTAATAATTAAATAATATTATAATAAAAAATAATAGTATAATATTTTTTTTTTTTTTTTTTTTTTTCAATATATCTTCTTATCGAAAAAACATCGAGATTTTTTTATCTTTGGTTTTTTTAATTGTGTATTCTAATTCCGCAGTAAACACGTTTGATAAGTATATATGTATGTGTGTGTGTGTGTGAAGAAATTTACATAACAGATAACAAAATATTTGTACATATGTTTCGGGGCAAAGAAATGTAAAAATATTTTTTCAAATATTGTATTTTGTAAGTACACATTTTACTATATTATTTCAGGAATTGCGGCAAGAGCAACGAGTACTAATGTGACAAACTTTATTGCTTCAAGATGTGATCTCGTTTTCAATTCTACGCAGTACAAAAATTTTGGAGCATTGTCAACTGCTGTCCAAAAGTGGGCTGCTATTGGTCCATTGCAACATAAAACATTACTAAAGTAATATATTATATCGCTAAAGTAATTCATGTGTGTGCTAGATTATATTAATTTTTACAAGAATACAATGATTTTTATGCCTTTCTATATGAAATAATATAGTGCGTCATGCATCTATATAAAAAAATAATGTTATCTTTTCAGTTATGCAGAAAATTGTCTAGCGTTGCCATCGGAACCTATTAATGTACCAGTGAGAACAGTAATCAAGTATTCTATGCGGAAAGGGAAGCGGAAAACTGTAACCACGGTCTTAAAACGCTTTTATAGATTACATTGGTAATATCTCGAGCATGATATTTAGCATGTTACAATCATTTTGATAAATATTGCTTATATCGAAACTCCTGATATATAATAAATTCGAAACGAAATAAATTTGAGTAAAACATAAATTAAATATTACAGGGGTATCTGGATTAGAACAAAAGCTGGTCGAAAGAAACATTTGTGGAAGAAATCGTGGGCCAGAAAGAAGAGATTGCGACAGCATGTATTCTGCAATGCCACGCAGAGCACAATGCTAGACAAGATGGTGAGCAAGTACTGGAAAAGACGACATTATTATGTTGATGATCCGTACGAACCGTACCATGATCGAGAAGAATTTCGTATAACTCGAAGAACACCATTACCTTAATTACCTGTATTACAATTATTGCAATTATAAGTTTCGATTGCAAAGGTAGTAAAGATATTGTCTAATACAACTAAGTTGTACAATTGTGTGTGCATTCTTCCTTATATAAATATTTTATTTAATCACTTTATTGTACAATACACCAAATGCAGTGCGCTCCAATTTTGTTCTGGGTGTATTATAAAATATTTAGTGTGACAAATCACATATGCTATAAATTAATGCAGTTGTCGAGTTTTGTTAAACGGCTTGCAAACATGTATCGTATTATTCGTTATCGAAACAAAGATGATTGAGATACATAAAATGTTCCATTAAAAATTCTATCGCAATACAAGTTTACAAGGCACTCTTAATTATGGAAAAATATTAATATCCAACATTACATATGTGATTTATATATCTCGCAGTACAGATATTGGAATTTTGTATTAATCGATATAGCTGCGCAAAATGATAAGATATCACAATATGTCACGATTTGTATTCCGCGGAATATTACATTCTCTTCAACAAATATATACTTTAGTCACATTTTTTTCTGGTCTCTTTAATCACGATCGATTGACGGGCACTTTTGAAACGAGAATTATCTAACCAAACTTAACCTAACACAACCCAACTAAATAATCACGTAGGCGGCCCCCGCTACGCGGTGTTCGAGAAAGAGCTCGCGAATCTTTTAGTCGCGATTTGTCCTTCACGGAGTGTGTATGCCATCGTAAAGTAATTATCGAAATCGGCTTACTTCTTTTTTTTATCGTCAGCTATCAGACAAGCGCATATTTCCATTCCGGGCGGCGATAACGATATAAGAGATGCCGTATCGCGGAAAGTTGCGATTGCTCGGCAGAGCGTGTCTGGCCTTCGGAAAGAGCGAGAGTAATCCGAATCTCGCCGTCTTCGTCGCCAGCAGAAATTTCTCATCGAGTCGCACGCTCGATATGAGGTAAGCATAACCCCACTCCCCTCCGTCCCGACTTTAAAATCGTAACACTCGGGCGCCGATTGTTTTGCCAGAATGAATTTTTTCTATCTATAAACAAGTGTCATCTCGATACACAAGAGATGCTCCCAAAAATTTCTTACACGCCGATCTTAATTTTTTTTTTTTTTTTTTTTTTTCCCCTTATATTAAGATTGCTCACATATGACATTAGCCTCGTCGACGATTAGCCACGAATAATTCGAAATACTTGTACTTATGATGTGAATTAATTAATTAATTAATTATCGAGATACGAAAATATCGATTTCAATCTATCAAAAATCGTATAACAGATTGAATCTATTAATTTTCTAATATTATCAAAAAATAATAAATTTTCTGATATCAAAATGTATCGTTTTCTATTATTAAAAAATATACGATTATTTTCTAATATTAATTTAAAAAAATGTTTTTCTAGCACTCTATAATAATTATCTAGTTTCTCTCAATTTTGAAATATCTCGGCGATTATTAATAAGTTTTGTGAGAAACTATAAAAATTCGTATACACAACACACACACACACACACACACACACACATGAAAAGATACGTTACTATTAAGTAAATAATTTTTTTACACAAAAATGTTTCATAATGCAGAAGAAAGATATTACTTTGTGCGCGTTTCTTAAAATTTATTAAAAAAGAAAAATAAATAAATAAATAAAATTTTTTAATATTTGAACTTTTTTTTTATCGGTATAGAATTGATAAACTTTTACTAGCATATAATTTATTATTCCTTTATAGAATTTCTGTATATTTCATCTATCTGCTTTCATGAGATGCAAATTGATAAAAAAGAACGTGTATATATTTGGAAAGTCAAATCACACGCGCGCGACGTGTAACTCGATTGATTTTATTCCCGAACGTTTAATTAATCGCGACTCTCCATTTCGATAATGGACGTCGATTACGATAGAGTATTTTCGCAGGTTCGTTCAATTCACAAGCAAGAGCGGGGGCCCGCAACATCTCGGGGTCCAGCTGAAACAGGGAGGCGACATCATCGCCGTGTCGGCGGTCGATTCGCGGATCCCGAACACGCTGAGAAAGTTTCTCGAGGGCGGTGACGATCTTCTCAAAAAGGCTAAAAGGTAGGAGAGCGATTTGAACAGCTGAGACCGGAGTCTTCGATACGCGAGTCGATTACAGATATGTCTGTATAATTACGCGCGATTTCGTGTATCCTCTGCTATGAAAATATTTACTCCTTATTGTGATTTATAGCCGCGACACCAGATAGCCGGTCTTTTATCAGCTTGTGTAATTATGTCTAATGCGTACAAAACAATTTAGAATATATTAAATGACGAAATAATCGTTCATTTCTAATGCTGTAATTGTTTTTAATTAAATCTTCTTTTTGACGAAAAATTAAGGTCAAAGACTTGACAATTAAATGTCTCTTAATTGGAATTAGAACTTGACATATTCGAGTTGTATTGCAAGTTTTTCTTTGAAATTTGGAATATATATTTCAGTAGTATAGTAATATGATATATGTGTGCGAAAGATGTGCGAAAAGAAAAAGATTACCTGATCTTATCGTGAACATTTGTTTAACCAGGGAAGACGATATCGATCTAAGGAGGGCAGTAGAGAGGTTGGTAGTGGCTTTCGGAATTCGATTCGTGTGACATAAGAAGTAGTTATTTACCCTTTTCTCTCTTCCCTTATCAATTATGTGTATAAATTCGTGCCCACGCACACACACATACATGTAATATACCGTTATCCTTTTTCGATCAAAAGTCGCACTTTCATTAGATCAATTAAGTCATCTTAGTCCATCGTTATCAAATTAGCCTCATCAAAATTACTCACTTTATATATCTAATTTTCCATTATATAATATTCATTTTTGCTAAGACAATATTTAGATAAATTATTTGCACAAGGATATTTAAAGATGTATTTAAAGTACTTGAGTAATTTACTGTACCATCTTAATGCACAAAATCCATCCTATAGACGGATAATTTATGCACATAAATAATTTTCATTGCATCGGAAGAAACGCTTATGCGAAAAAATTTATCTTTGAAATTCTCGAAAATGTATAATCACAATGCTACAATATAATTAACATATTACGACGACACGATTGCATAAGGAAATTTTAATCGTGTGCAAATCAGATAGCTGTTGTGTTATCGATGTTTTGACAATCACTCTGTATATTCGCGATTAGAGGATCGAATTTATAATTTAACCAAAAAACCCCATTATATATATATATATATATATAATGGATTGAATCTGTATTAAATCAATTCAATGAGAAACTGTAAATGGCCTATGAATGGCAAAATCAGTTTTAAAAAATTTATTTCAGAATCATTCGAATCTCGTTAACGATTTATACATCTCCCGAGCAGAAACCGGACGCGTCTCTCGTGACGAATAATCATAAGTGTATTCTTCGGATTATTTTCGATCATTAGTAAAAAATTGCTATGTGTCACGCGCAACAGCACGTAGCGTTTCGTAAATTATTATTCGTTGCATGCTTCTTGCTGTTGATTTATCGATCTTGCAGTCTTAAGTCTTGCAAACTATCGTCTCTATCGATTGCATTTGTTATCTCATTTTAAATATATATGTCATTGAAACTTTTGAGTTTTTTCATAACATATCGATATCGTATATCTTATTTATGTTCAACAAATGAATCTTATCTCGATTTGGAATCAAATGCATACTTGATACTAACATAAGACGACACCTTGTCTCGCTGCCAATTGGCGGGCTTTTAAGCTTCTTTGGTATAGTTGAAAAATTTTCGGTGAAAACAATAAACACTCCGAATAGAGGAGTATTTATAATTGTTTACTTATATATATATATATATATGTATGTATCTTGCTACTGTATTCTCCGTTTTAAGAAATTAAATGATTATCGCGTGTTTTCTTTTCTTTTCTTAATTTTAATTTGATAATCGCGTCTATCGCAATGACATTTGGCGATCAAATGTAACTAGGACAAATGATACAAATGCTAATTGACTTGCTGATATTTATGCAATATCGCTTTCGATCATTGCAGAAATCGTAATTTGCATCCCAGTGTGTTTATTAAGAAGAATCGGAAAATGATTTCGACGATAGAACCTGCACATATATCAAATTTGTATAAAGATTTAAGTTAGATGAGAAATATCATTCATACAGCACGTCACACATACACACACATATTTTACGAGAATTTAATACCGCACACGCGACGTTTCTGTTATGTAATTTGGCATTCGTGAAAATATTAAACGACAAGAAACACATTCATAAAAAAAAAGACCATTCATGCTTCAATACACAATTGACCGGAAATAGCAGCATCATAACAAGTGCATAAACCGCAAAACCGTGCTGGGTTTATACAAAATTAATGACGAGAGATTAGCTACTGGGGTATTATATTTTCTTCTGGAAATTGTTTTGTTAGCGCACGTCAAACCGCATGTTGCCTACGATTATTAGGCAATAATAAACTTATACGAAGTAAAAAAGGCACGCAAATCTCTGTGTCTGCAAACATAATAAAATTTCCATTTTTCCTTTTTATTCTCTATCATGTTATTTTTTTCACGCAAAAAAAAAGAGAACAACTAGATGTTACCTCGCGTGTGAGTGCGAGTTGATTAACTTCTATTAGACGATTCCAATGTCTATTTTTGACTTGACTAACGATGGTTACAGAATAGTCGCCGAGGGACGAAGCATTATACCAGAGAACGACGTCAATTTTCTGGCGCCAGTCACGCGTATGGACAAACTCGCCTGCATCGGTCTCAACTATAGCGGTCATTGCCAGGAGCAGGGTATACCGATTCCGGAAAGTCCGGTAGTCTTTAGCAAATTTCCCAGCAACATCATCGGACCGCGCGATAACATCCTGCTGCCGCAGATTTCGGACGTAAGTCGACATGAGACAAGATTATCATCGACACGAATTTCTCTTAAGGAAGGTCCACATTCTATTTTCGTTTTTTTTTTTCTATTAACGTTTCAAGACATAATAATACTATTGTGATACTTTTTTCACGGTAGCTTCATGAGATTCGTGGCTTGAATACAAATTTGCTTAGAAATCGTATTCACATGTTCATTCGGTGTTGATTCATTATGTAACTTGTCTTTGACGGAAGAATTTTAAAGTTAAAGATAACGCAATAAATAATGTTATGTAGGACGCACCGAGGATCTGATCAAAGTGCGCGATCGATTTTTGAATTTATAGAAAGTCGATTGGGAGGCCGAGCTGGCGATAGTGATCGGCAAGAAATGCAAAAGCCTCAGCAATGACGATGTCGAGGATTGTATCTTCGGTTATACAGTGGCCCAGGACGTGACGGCGCGCGATTGGCAAAAATCAAAGCGAAACGGCGGTCAATTTCTGCTCGGCAAAGCGATGGACACGTTCTGTCCGCTTGGCCCAGCAGTCGTCACCAAGGAAGCGATATGCGACATCAATAATCTATTTGTGAGGACATGGGTGAATGGCAAATTAAAGCAGGATGGCAACACCAACGAACTTATCTTCAAACCCCACGAAATAGTCGCTTATCTTTCGCAGTTTGTATTTTTCTCGATGATACGTCAATAATAAGCGATTGTAGATATACATAATAACAATATTAATCGTATTTTTAGATTTATGACATTGTTACCAGGCGACGTGATTCTTACCGGTACACCGGCTGGTGTGGGATTCACGCGCAATCCACCAGAATATCTACAGGTACGTCATTATAAATATATTAAAATAAAGTTAATTAAATAATTAGTACCTCGTTATAAATAAATACATTTTAGCGTGGCGACGTATTGGAAACTGAGATCGAGAGTCTGGGACGTTTGAGAAACAAAGTAATCTGAACTAAGAAACCGAGAGTATGCCTTTAGAAAGCGTTATCAGAACTTCTTCACAAGACTGGACGTTTCTTCGGGTATTGACATCAGCGATGACATTGAATCATCCCAAAAACTGTGTCTGATCTGGATACAGAAATACATACTCGAACAACATCGACGATTTCAATGTGATTGCAAATGTTTATGCCAGAGATAACAGCATCGCTCAGGACATAAACGCGTCTAGCAACATTGATAACACAGCAGCGCTAATTTTCTATATGTCACATATTTTACGTACTTATATAATTAAAATCAGATTGTTTCTATTGTATATCTATTTTGTCTCATTCAATCCAATCTCCACATAATTTTAATAATTTTACATTTTAATAAATTATATATAATGATATCAAATATAATATATTATAATAGTTATTTAATCACGTGAATCTTTATATTCAATTGTTATAAAGTATTTTAACATTGTAAAAAATTGGTATATATATATCAATAATGTATATGTAAATAGTTTCTATATTATTCTTGGAGAATTTGAATGAAAGTTTAAGGAGGAGTATTTTTTGATATTTATATTCAATTATATGTGTATATGTGATATATCTTCAATATTTATCCGTAAAAACATGAATATGTGTGCGAGTAACCACAAATACAAGTAGTGAGATCTGATAGTAGTGAAAACTATCATGTTTATATTATCAAATAATTCTCATCAAAATCGTAAAAAATGATTTAAATGAAGGAATGATCGAAGAATGCCAACATTACCGATTATTTTTCCCATCTAATATAAATATTACTTACCACATTATATTATTTTAAAATAATTTTTTATGTTCGTATAACAAAAATATGTTGAATTTTATATATGACAATCTCTTACTTTTTTTTAATCAAATCAGTGCAAAGATTATAACATAATATTTAGTTTGAATCATTGACTTATATATACAGAGTATCAAATTCAATCTAAAGATTACTTACATTTAAGTTAAGAGTTTAATTTTGTGCTGTCATTTTGAAGATATTTGTTATACTGTTCCGGAATACCTTTAAACATTTTTATTTTGGCTCGTATTTGTTTCCAGGTTAACTGATAATGATTCTTCTTATCTCTTGACATTGCCTGTATGCAAAAAATATATATAGAAGTAATTTGCTATATTATTTAAAGCAAAATTTTTTCAAAGAATATCTTACTTCGTAATCTTCGCCATATTTTTTGATCAAGTAAGTCAAAAATTGTGCGTCTCCTTTCGGTAAGCTGAAACGACGTTCTCGAGGTGCTTTCGTTTCAGCTTCCAAATTTTCCATCACGTGACTTTTTATTGGAATCGCATCTTCAGCTTCGTGATCCGACGAACTATCATCTTCCCTAACTATTCTTTTGGCCTCCTCCAACATTTCACGCTTCACATTAGGAATTTGTACCGCTTCGTTTGCATCATACGCCAAACCCATTTCTTTCAAATTGACTCGCATAGATTTCGTGTTCGTCCATGCTTTTTTTATCGGATCGCTAATAATATTAATAAAATAAAATATTAATCGTTGCGTGTGACGAATTGTATGTCATTTAGATTAGGAAACCATGATTACCACGAGATATTCGGCAATTTTCGTAACTTATTTCGTAGCCTCTTTCGATTCACATTCGGATTGAATTTCTTTTTACGTTTCAATTTTTTAATCTTCTTAATCATTTTCTTGATATTTACAACTTCACACGTGTGTGCACGTGCAGTATAGAGTTATAGAGTATAGATCAATGCATCGTAGAGAGTTATCCAGCAAAAAAGAACATGGGTACAATTGGTGTCACGCGATTGGCTGCCAACTAGAGAATTTTAAAAGTCCCGAAAATTTATCCATTTGACAGCCAATCGGATGACGTTTCTCGCTGAAAAAAAAGTTCCCGTAGAAAGACGTGGGACAAATCCTGCTTCGCGTCGATTGGCTGATATTTTCGGAGATTTCCGAAGCCCCAGAAACTTTCTATCCAACAGCCAATCGATGACAGGGTGCATCTCTCTCGCGATTAGTACGCCTCTCGAAAGAAAGACGGCGCCGATAGCGCGAGACGCGGGACGCGCGAATGCGCGTGAAACGTAGACCGTTCGGCGTAAACAACATGCGCCGGCAGCAGCAGCAGCAGCGTCGGCGACCGCAGATGGAACTGGCATGTGATCCTGGCTTCACCGGGAGATAAATACGAGGTTGCGCGAAAATGGCGGACGAACAGGTGAGATCGTCGACGAAGAGGATAAACGCTCCTCCCGTAACAACGGCGTACGTGCCGATCGGCGACGATTATTATCCCGCGACGACGCTCAGTTGACGCGGCGAGGATCCGCCGGCGGAATCCGCGCCGGATTTCCGCGCGTGTCCGTCGGATATATACGTATATTTGGTGGTGTGCGTGAGTATGTGTCGGTGATGGTGTTGGTGTCGGTGTCGGTGTCGTCGCCGCGCGCACACGTTCGTAAAATCCGTCGCACACGTTCGTAAAATCCGCCGCACTTTCTCCCCGGGAGCCGCGAGCCGGAAGGGGTTGGAAGGGCGAGGGGGGGGGGAGGGAATATTTGATCCGGTGGGAGTCGCGCATTTCCCTCGCGAGCGTTGACAACGAGATCCCCGGAGAAGGAGATATACCCCCCGCGATTGACATCGAGTCGAGATCGTCGTAGTAGTATCTCCGCGGATCACAAAACGCCGTTTGTCACACAAAGCGTAGCTCTGAGCGCGCACGCTGCCTTCTGTGATTCCGGGGGGGATAATTACACCGGCGCGGGGGGGGGGGAGGAGGGTCCGGTTACATCGATCATCTGATCGTTCGCGCGGGTGTGCTGTTGTACGTACATATATGTAAAACGCGGGATCTCGCCGCGTTTCTCTGTGATAAGGGTCACGTGAAACCTTCTCTCCCTTACGTGCGATGTATCGGAAGGTACGGTAACTCTTCGCACTCCGTGTGTATGTGTGTGTGTGTGTGTGTGTGTGTGTGTGTGTGTGTGTGTGTGTGTGTGTTACGAACTCATCCCCGCGGATACGTCATATCGCGGTTGTGTTTATCTCGACGCGTGTCGTTTCTCGCGTCGCGGAGTCTCTCTCGCCGGGAGAGATAGTACCCTCGAAGAAACGAACGGGTGTGAAAACACGCCCGTTTCTGGTGGAAGCTTCCGATCCGATAGGATCGCCGTTATTTATAATCTATCGGTCTGGTACCTGTATATAACCTGTCACTCACCGTAAAATCCGTTCGCGTTTCGTCTTATAATAATATCTCGCACAATTGATTGGTAAAATAAATATATGCGGCTAGAATATTCATCGCAAGCATAAGACACTTAATATTCCTTTCTACCTGTGATTGTGTATGTGGTATGCATGTGTGTATGTATGTGCGAGGCGTATAATACAATGTGTGATTTGTTATTTAAATCAGAATTGTTGATTTTAAATCGTTATTCTTATTGCAGTTTATTTCTTTGAAATTTCTATACGTATACTGGCTATTTTGGACAATATTTTCTATCAAAATAATAGTTTTATCCCACATATATCGCAATCTCCTCGTTTACTTTATATAGTTCGTAAACGTTTGTAAATTGTGTATTATAATAAAATATGTTAATATGTTATAATTGAATTTTAATTGAGTGAAACTTATTGTTTAACTGCAGAAAGTTATGCGCAAAATGTATCACTTGTTTTTTTGTTCAATTATATATTTTATACCAAAATCTCTGTTTTGTCTCATGAGACGTCTCGGAGATGCATTCTCGAATTAAATGATATTTTATGCATCATCTGTATATATAAGAAGGTACAGCTATATTCAAATTTTTTTTTTAATTCCATACAAGTTTAATGTTCAACAAACTGTATGATTCGCCAGGCATAATGGGGACTATATTGTAAACTTGTAAACACTTTGGACAGTAATGCCAAACCATTAATAAAGATATGCGAAACATCGTAAAAGTGAAAATATTGTTATGAAACTTTTAGACTTGTACCTAAATGGAAGTATTAAGGAACAACTTTGAACACTATCATTAAGAATGGATCACATACAGGAAGTACGGCAGCTGGAATTGCTGTGCAAGCAATTGTATGAGTCGCAAGATTCGGCGCATCGTGCAGAGGCAGAGAAAGCCCTCGTCGCTTTCCAAAATGCACCGGATACGCTTACAAAGTGCCAGCTTCTCTTGGACCGTGGAGATTCGGCGTACGCTCAATTACTGGCCGCCACCACTCTGACAAAACTGGTGTCACGTTCGGCGCAGGGACAGCTTACGACAACGCTCAGCTTACAACAGAGACTTGACATACGTAAGCATAATTTATTTTATTTTGCTACACGAGATGAAACAATTAAATATTGAAATATTTAAAGCAAGGATTATATATTTCATTTGTTAAATGTATATTTGTAGGAAATTATGTACTCAACTACTTAGCGACACAACCAAAGTTACCGAATTTTGTGATACAGGCTTTGGTTACGCTTTTTGCTAGGATATCAAAGCTTGGGTGGTTTGATTCCGATAAGGAGGAATTTGTCTTCAGAAATGTAGTCAGTGATGTAGCCAAGTTTCTTCAGGTTTGACATATTTTAATCAATACTGCCATACATATTCTGCCATATAGTTTCACACACACACACAAAACTTTGTTCTATGATTAATAATGTTTCATTATAAAAACAGGGGTCAGTGGAACATTGTATGATAGGAGTACAACTGCTTTCTCAGTTGACATGTGAGATGAATCAAATATCGGAAGCCGATGCAAACAGATCTCTGACAAAACATAGAAGAATAGCGAGTAGTTTTAGAGACACACAACTATTTGAGATATTTAGGTTATCGTGTACTTTACTGAGTACAGCCCGTGAAAATTGTAAAAGTTTAAACTTCAATGATGAGGCACAGGTATAGTATAATGATTATGTCAATTAATATCAACTTTTCAAATTCTTAATGTCGAATAATTGATGTAACATTCATACATTTGTTCCTTTCAGCATGGTTTAATAAGACAATTGTTGAAACTTGCACAAAACTGTTTAACATTCGACTTTATCGGAACATCGACTGATGAAAGCTCCGACGATCTTAATACAGTACAAATTCCGACAAGTTGGCGACCTGCATTCTTGGATTTTACTTCGTTGAAACTGTTCTTTGATCTATATCACAGTTTACCCAATACGTTATCGTGCTTAGCACTTTCATGCCTGGTTCAGATAGCGTCTGTCAGAAGGAGCCTGTTCTCCAATACTGAAAGAGCAAAATTCCTGACACATTTAGTCAATGGTATTAAGCATATACTACAGAATCCTCAAGGTCTCAGTGATCCAGGAAACTATCACGAGTTTTGTAGATTATTATCTCGACTAAAAAGCAATTTCCAACTTGGCGAGTTGGTCTTGGTGGAAGATTATCCTGAAGCAATAGAGCTAATTGCGAAATTTACAGTGCAGAGTTTACAAATGTGGCAATTTGCACCCAACAGTTTGCACTATCTTCTGACTCTCTGGCAGAGAATGGTATCGTCTATGCCGTATGTCAAGGCGGGCGATCCACATCTATTGAATACATATACTCCAGAAGTTACAAATGCGTACATTACATCAAGACTTGAATCGGTAGCGGTGGTGATCAGAGAGCGTCTGGAAGATCCATTGGACGATCTCGGAGTAGTTCATCATCAGTTGGAACAGATATCAGTCATTGGCAGATGCGAGTATCAAAAAACATGCACTTTATTAGTTCAATTGTTCGATCAAGCAGCAAGAACCTATCAGGAATTAATGGCACAAACAGTATCACCGACACAACAGATTGATATTACAATCCAGGAAGGACAGCTCACATGGCTTGTGTATATAATTGGTACATAAATATATCTGTTATTGATTTCCATATCATTAATAATGTCTATATAATATCTTTATATCTACTTTTTCTCATTTTTTTTTTATAGGTGGTGTTATTGGAGGAAGAGTTGCATTCAATAGCAATGAGGAGTTTGATGCTATGGATGGAGAGTTAGTCTGCAGAGTACTTCAATTGATGAATCTGACTGATTCGAGGCTTACGCAGGGTGGCTGTGAGAAACTGGAACTGGCAATGTTGAGTTTCTTCGAACAATTTCGAAAGATTTATGTAGGCGATCAAGTTCAAAAGAATTCTAAAGTCTATAGGAGATTATCGGATGTGTTGGGTCTTAACGACGAAGCCATGGTGCTCAGTATTTTCATCCGAAAGATGTAAGTAAGGCATGTGATATTTGTAAAATTAGATTAGACATCTCAAATATTAATGCCTTGCATTATAATTTACAGAATAACAAATTTGAAGTATTGGGGTAGGAGCGAACAAATAATTTCCAAGACACTACAACTTTTAAATGATTTATCTGTGGGTTATAGCTGTGTTCGTAAGCTTGTCAAATTAGAAGAAGTACAATTTATGCTCAATAATCATACAGTATGTACTAAAATCTATTACATCATTTAATATTTGATAATAATAAATGATGATAGATTAATATGTGAAATCTTTTCTACCAACAGCGAGAACACTTTCCATTTTTGGGAAATAATGTTGCTGTAACTGAAATGCGTTGCAGATCAATGTTTTACACATCTCTCGGTAGACTATTGATGGTAGATTTAGGTGAAGACGAGGAGAGGTTCCATACGTTTATGTTACCTCTTACAGGTAATAATATTTATCTTGATATAAATTTATAATCATAATTTTTTTATTAAAAATATAATGTTATGCAAGAAATAAATGTTTTAAATATAATTTCATAGGTGCATTGGAGAGCCTCGGTCAATTAATGGGTGCTGCAGATACACCCCTTTTTGCGGCAGAGGAAGCGAAGAAAGCACTCATTGGTTTAGCGCGAGATCTTAGAGGTTTAGCTTATGCATTCAACACCAAGACATCCTATATGATGCTTTTTGATTGGATGTAAGTTAGATAAATCTTTTAGATTTTTGGATAATATTCTTTACAATATACAAGAAAAACATAATGTTATATTTTTTCTCGGAATTTCGTAAGTAGATATCCGAATTACACGCCGATTTTATTACACGCTGTGGAATTGTGGCATCACGAGCCGCAGGTGACAACGCCCGTCCTAAAGTTATTCGCTGAGTTAGTACAAAATAGGAGTCAACGATTACAATTCGATGCATCGTCTCCGAATGGGATCTTGTTATTCCGTGAGGCCAGCAAAATAATATGTAGCTATGGCAACCACATATTAAATGTTGAAGTACCCAAGGATCAAATTTATCCTCTAAAACTCAAAGGAATAAGTATCTGCTTTAGTATGCTAAAGGCAGCCTTATGCGGAAGTTATGTAAACTTTGGAGTGTTTAGGCTATACGGCGACGAAGCGTTGGATAATGCCCTTAATACATTTGTCAAATTGCTCCTTAGTATTCCACAGAGTGATCTATTAGTAAGTATATGTATCAACTGCTATTTTATTAATTATCTAGATTTTTTTTTATGATCAAGTTAACATTTAATCTTTATTGCAAATGTACCATAATAATATTGTTGTATACATTTTACAAGATGACCAGAAACAAGATAGAGTGTTGGATTAAAATATTTAGAACAAATTTAAAGAAAATTTTATTATTTATATCTATTCTATGAAAAAGACATAACTTCAAATTTTTGTGAAATTAGAATTTAAGTTAAAATGATGTTAATGAGTTAATATGTTAAAAGTGTTGTATTATTATTTATCTCTTGTACATGTATTACTTTAATGCACTGTTTTTAATAGCATTACCCGAAGCTGTCGGCAACATATTACTTGTTGCTTGAATGTCTGGCTCAAGATCACATGGTGTTTTTATCCACTTTGGAACCTAGAGTTTTTCTCTACATCCTCTCCAGTATCAGCGAAGGCCTTACAGCACTAGGTGCGCAAAAAGACTCCTATACAGGTCTGTGCGGCTGATTCTATCCTGCTACTACTATCCTCAATGCCATACCTTGATGCTAAAATTGTTCTAAATCATTTAGATAAATTCTTATAAGTTGAAAGAGTCTTAAAGAAAATTTTCTTTTTTTTCTTTCTTCCTGGTTGATTAATGCTTTTAGAAATAATGTTTCCTATATAGATTTTCAAGAAAAGAAAAGATTAATGTAATAATAAATATTTAATATAAATCGCAATCAAACAATTGCAGCGCACAAGCGCGCGCATGTTGAAAATATGTTGAAAACTTTGAAAACTTGAAAGGGGCATTGGCTTAATAAAATACATCTTTACATTAGGACTAAATTATATATGTTATACAAAACTAAAAAAATTACGAATTTTTATAATAGCTTTCTTATAATGGTTCAGAATTATTCTTTAAACACATATTCCACATATGTCACATTTATTTTACTTATGTAAACATAATAACTTGAAACTTTGACAATTATATATATTTTTTATATATATTTTGGAACTATTATATTGATTTTAATATTTCTTGCTTTTTGCATTACTGCTTGGAATGTAAATGCCTATAGATATTACGTATTGCGACAGTTCAAAGTACAAATAAGGAACAGACACATATAGAATATTGTATTATACACAATGAAGGAAATCATTGAGAACATCCCCTAAATAAATAACATCAGCTGTAAGAGGATTGGAGTGCGTAGAGCCTGGATCCTAAATATGATAAAGTCTAGCACGAAAACTATATAGCTTGTATTCTCTATAATATGGCATTTGTGTTCATGCAATTTTCTTCTGTTTAAACTGAAACAAAATTGTGTGAAATAATGGATCTAGTGCACAGATAATCAGCCGCACAGCTGACATATTACTAAACACATTAACACTGTAAGTTAAAGATATTACACACATGCTTTGTAATTATTAACTAATTAATCACAGTTGCATGTATTTTATTAAGGGATAAAATTAGAAAAATTTTGTATTTTTTTATATATTTTTAATTTATATATAATAATCTTTTTAACAAGATTATGTATTTCCTTACCATGCAATAAAATAAGGCGATTAAAATGTAAGTTTGTGAAATATTATTATATAAAGGAAAACAGGTAAGTCCCAGTAAACTTGCAACAGAAATGCTGCTGTTTTGGTTGGATATATTTTTCATTGCACTGTAATTTTAATTATATATACACATCGCCTTCTTCTGGCGATAAGTTGGAAAAAAACCAAAATTTTCTGATTTCAGATACTATGGTCTGCACTGGTTGCTGTGCAACTCTTGATCATATTGTGACATATTTGTTTAAACAGCTTTATCAAAAAGGTGCGTTAGTAAAGACATTAACAGCAAATCTTTCCAACTATAAACTGTATCACAAAAAAATTGTAGAAGATGTATTACATTGATATATTATTGTATTATTATTGTATATATTATTGTACGCGTTTTCAGGATATCCAGGAAGAAAAAACGCGGTTGTTCCAGGAGGAGGGGAATTATTTTTGCAAGTTTTGAAACAGCATCCTGAAATACTTCAACAAATCCTAAGTACTGTTTTAAATGTGATAATGTTTGAGGATTGTAGGAATCAATGGAGCATGTCTCGCCCTTTGTTAGGTCTCATATTGTTGAATGAAGAAGTAAGTGTGTGTATTTTCTAAAATAGTTCAGTAATATAATAATTCCTACACATCTTATTTCTTAATGCTCTTATTCATGATGCTTGTGTGTTTCCCCACAATTTTTATTGATATATACTCCTGTATATTTATATTTGCAGTATTTTAATCAATTAAGGGAAAATATTATTAGAAGTCAACCTGTTGACAAACAAGCAGCAATGGCGCAGTGGTTTGAAAATTTAATGAATGGCATTGAAAGAAATTTACTTACAAAAAATAGGGATAGGTAAGAGAAAACACACACATACATATATATGATATGTATTTTAACAGATCTTGAACATATCTTTACAACGTTTTTGTATTCTCTTTTATAGGTTTACACAAAACTTATCAATGTTTAGAAGAGACATAAATGACGCTCTAAAAGGACCTAATATATCAAATTCAGTCAGTGATATGATGACATCGTAGTAATACTGCTCTCTCTCTCTCTCTCTCTCTCTCTCTCTTTCTGAGTTAGATTCTTCTAGGTTTTTGCCTGCCAAATGCTTGAATGTGTGTGCGAGTGAAAATTTAAATTAATGGTGAAATAAGATTATGGCTTTAGATGAGTATAAAGATAATAAATACTACCGTTTTGTATACATGAGCATTATTGCTTGGCTTCCTATTCTTCGTAAGTTAATCTTCTTAGCCGCTTAATTAATTGTACGCACTGCGTATTGGTTCATATGATAATGATGAAACTTATATTATTTTCATTCCCATATACACAGCGATTATAATTTTATATATTAATAATTTTGATGTATATGCCCCGAATACAGAATAAAACTAGACTCCTTTTTTATTACCTTTATACTCGAATCTTTTTAGGTATTTTATAAAATATTCAGATTTTTTATTAATTTATGATATTAGTATCAAAAATTTGCAATTATTATATGACACTTTATAGTCATATCAAAAATATACATTATTTGGATCTTTTGAAGTAAATCATCTTCGTATCTTTTGCTCGATTTTTTATTATGATCTTATAGAAATATATGGATTAAAGATTATATAATCAGTAGAAATGTTTTTCTTTTATTTTAATTTTATATATATTGACATATAATATTTTATATTAAATATTTATTTGTCACGTGTAATTTTTTCTTTCTACAAATCGCTTTAAGGGAGGCATATCCGTTTGACCCTTTGAAAAATTAGTTAATTTTCTAGATCTTTTTGCAACGATTTAATAAAAACTTTTTTTTACAATATTGATACAATATTATTAAGTACTTACATAAAAATTTTCAGTTAAAAAAATTTTTTTTTTTAAGTTATGCAAATATTTGCGGAACTCCGATTCTAGGTGGCTGCACGGTGTGTATGAAAACGTTCATTTATAATATCCGAAATAAAAAATATTTTTTTTTTATTAATAGCTATAGTATCCAAGCGTTTTTTCCAAATTTTAAAAAATTAAAAAATGGCGACACGTTGAAAAAAAGTTTCGTTTTTTTAAATCCATATTTTTTTGTTTATAACAAAAAAAAATGAGGAATCAGATTTTAAAAAGATTTCGTTAACAAATGCGGAATCTTATTAGGAACTTGCAAAATTTGAATTCAATCTGTTGTAGCCTGAGTTTTCATGCACACAGTGCATAAAAATATAAATCTGCAAATAGTCGCATAACTTTTAAAAAAAATTTTTTTTAGCTGAAAATTTTTATTTAAATACTTACTAATATTGTCAAAATAAACTAATAAAGGCTCTTATGAATATATTATTCTTAATCCTAAATACATCAGTACTTAATAATATTGTATTAATATTGTAAAGAAATAAAAAATTTTTGTCGAGTTTTTTGCAGTGCAAACAAATCTCGAAAATGTACTCATTTTTCGAGAGTTCAAACGGCTCCCTTAATATTTTTTGCGTATTGTGATTAATTTGTGTCCTTTGCATCTAAAACAATATAAACAAGCACAAAGATAAATACAACTTGGACATTTTCAAATTTTCTTACTATCTCAACTCAATCGTTAATTTATGTCAAACTTTTTGAAATTTTTTATATAAATAATTATCATGGAGTCTTATCATGAAAATTTGTATCTGATATTATTTATATATTCCAATTTTATTATATTTTCGGGGAAAACAAACATATGTAAAATTTAAGTAATTTGACGTTTTTAGACATATATTTTAGAATAGGAAGCCAACAATTCCTTTTTTTTTATTTATAATGGCATCCTCCATTTAATTCTTGATACATAAAAGACATCAATTTTTAAAAGCACCTAAATGTGCAGTTTAAAAAGAGATGTTTATAACATTACAGATTCTTGTATTGGCATAGCATCGTAGAAGAAAAAGAGAGTAATAAGAGCAGAGAGGCAAATCACGATACATTCATTACTTAAAATTGATTCAAGAAAAAAAAAGCTGCAAAACTATCATTATTCAGTGAGTTATGAATAATATGAACAATGTACACATGAGGATATCATTAAATTTATTATACGAGGATTTTACCACCCACATTTAAGGATGTAATTATTATATATTATTACATTATTGCATATTGGAATTACATATTTCATTGAAAAGAAAAATAGATGAAAGAAATATGAAATAGATATTACGAGAGGCGTAAGTGGCATTTGTTGATTTTATTATATAGTAACTTTAAAATTATATATTGTAAAGCAAATTATATTTGCGTTTCATATCTAAATTACATTGTCTCATTATCGATACATCACAAACTTCTACATTTATTGATATTTATTGAGTAATAACTGTCAAATGTTCAAATTTTCTCGTCTCGATAAAAATATAGAGATAAATATGAAATACTCGATATATTTTATAACAAAACAGGTGATTTAAATGAAAATTCGAGAGAAATCAAATAATTGCAAAATATATACAGAATAAGATATTAAGATTCCCCATATTAAAATGTCTTTAATCATCCTCTTTCGTTATAAATATTGTTGCAAAATTTATTAGCCATATAGGAGAGAGAGATAGGAAACATTCCATTATTTTTATATATATACATATTCCATCTTTTTTATAACATTTTGTAAATTATTTTTAAAACCTTCGAAAGAGAGCTATATATATACCTATACCCATCGTAAATAGACTGTTGACGGCAGTAAGAAATATTACTTGAATTTGGTACTCGCGCGTACTATAATTTCTGATATATTATTTTTGCCTTCTTTGAAGTAAAGGTAGAATAGATTAAACTCGTTATATCTCCGTAGAGTCGTGTTTCATATAAAGCTCATCACATTCAATGTTCTATAATTATTGAAACGATATAGGGAACACAAAAATCTGATTCTCAACTGTCTCTCCTCGTAATAATTGTAATGAAGTTACATTATTATTTTCTATAATTGCGAATTGTTATAGGTGAAACTGGTATTTTTGCAGTTTCATGATTTCGGTAGTTAAACTATCCTTACTCATATCCGTGCTCGTAGGTATGCTATTATTCTTAGTGAGTTATGCTACACACTGTGATAGTGACGCTATAAGAGAGTATGTTATTGTACTATCTATCGTTCGATCTTTATTCGGCGAACTAAAAGAGAAGGAAAAGTATCGCATTGAATATATAACATGTACCTGTGTAAAATCACAATTTCCCACAAAACGCAATATCGCGTTGCAATAATCATATTCTACGATCTCGAGCCGAGATAATAATCATCGTCTTCGATATGCAATTCATGTTTATTAAAAAAGAGAAAAAAAATCCGTTTTTTTGACAGCCGCTTCTCCGAGAGTCATACAACTTATTTGACAACATTGCGAGAAAATACATGCAGCATTGCGTTGTGTTGCGAGACAGTGGAGGCTTCGCAGAGCTTATTCTCATTCGTATGATGGCTACCGTTTCCGCTGAATGATAGAAAATCTGTATTAATTTGTTCTCAGTACAATCAGTTTCCACATATGTTCTTCTCGCGATGGACGTTTATCAATAGATTTTTATACAGATACATCACGTAAAATCTACCTACCTATCTACACGCAAGAGAGAATATATAAATCTACCTACCTATCTACACGAAAGAGAGAATATATAAATCTACCTACCTATCTACACGAAAGAGAGTATTCTCTAATATATAAATCAGGCATATAAATTTTTCCTACAAAGTATATAAACAAAGCAGCATTACCAAGACTAATATGCAAATCTATACGGGTCGATATTCAACATTGTACCTTGACCAGATGATATTGTAAATATACAATTGAATACAATGCAATTGTTCCCTCAATCTCCTCCGAATTGCCTTCTTTTATCATTAATCTACCTGTAGTCCTGATAAAAATCTATAATGAAACAAGATGCGTAAATGTAAAAATATAATAAGAAGTTATATGATAGAAAAGTATACATGATACCAAAATTTGTTATTTTCATGAATTCTTTCTTTCACCTATTTATCTTCTTTAGTTTTAATTTTGAGCAATTTTTTGTTCACTTATTCCAATTTCTTGCTCTTTTGCCTGTTTAATATGAATATTCTTTGTTTAGAATAAGCTTCTTTTATTTGATTTCCTTATTCAGGTTGATATCTTTCATTTTGCAGAAGGATACACTGTATTAAAACTTCAAGATGTACAGAATGCTTGATTTTCAGACTCTGAAATGTTATTAGCATGATTAATATATAATAACATAATATATCTTCAATAATATATTAAAATAGAATTATTACAATATAATGATATAATTGTCACCCTAGATTTACCTTACTTATATTTTATTGAATATTTAGGAAATATTCTTCTCCTTCCCTCTTTTCAAATACATATACGCATTGGATGTTTAATAAAAAAATTCAAGATATATAAAAACATTATAAAAAATTCTGGCTTCATTTTGTAGTTTTATTACTTCACGGAAGAATAGAACGAGTTAATGATACATGGTATAATTGTAACATGTTATAAACTATATATGGTCACATTATGTTTAAAAACGTAATGTCAGATTGTATCTTTATAGCATATAAATGCTTTGTATTGTAATTCCGAAGCGTCAGATCAAGTTTTGGCCATCAGTTGATGCACCGCTAATTGAACTCGCAGTTCCACGCAAGCGTCTTTTTCTTCGATTATACTACGTATCAACGTTGTCATCTTTTTCTGAAAACCGAAAGGGAAACGTATAAGTACAGGAATGGAAGGAGAAATTTCTTTTCCCTCCTTCCCCATCCAGAGTTTAAAAGAATATACTTCGAGTAACTGATTCTCCTTGACTAGCTGTATCATAGCCGTCATTTCGGCTTCGTTGGGAGAGTGTATCCTTTCTTTGGGTTTCTTCTTCTCTGTGCCGCGTTCTGTCAGCATTTCCATTAATCGTTTGATCTCATTCCTTTCCTGGCTGATACGAGACTTTAATAATGCTTGCATGTTCAACAATTCCTCATGGATCAGCTTCTCTCGCAACTGATCTATAAGATCCTCCTCTTCAGGCTCTGTACATAAATTAATGTTATACTCATTGAAAGTATTGGAGATTATATGCTATATTGATCATTATGTACCGTTTGCTTTGTCGTTCGGTGTTACATTTTCAGATTCTTTCGATTGAGGTGTAACTGTCGCATTATCTATGGAATCAACCGTGTCTTTTTCTTGTACATTTACGTTATGTCCGTTTTGCGCGGTGTGCGAATTACTAACTGAACAAGAACATTTTTCCTTTTCTTCTTCCGCATTATGCAGTTTGCTATCCTTTTTGATCAATGTTGCATTGTTCGACGGTTGATTATCGGATTTTACTTGACCGGGATCTTCGTCCGCGAGTTTTGGTTTTTGCGAGATAGATTCTATCGGAACATTATCGGTCGATTTGATTTCTTCGTCTAAACTCTTTTGCGTAGCACCTTCCAATTTTTGAACGGTTTTGTATTTTCTCTACAAAGAAAAATGCACATTAATCTTTTCTTTACATGGATTTTTGTAATATAAATTCTTTTTTAAACATAGTCATGTACCTTTAATTGCGTTATCATTCGTTGCACTTCCCACAGTTGTTCCTCGCGAGACTTTGTTACAAAACCAGCATTCATTTGCATGTGAATTTGGAATAATAACGATTCTTGTTTAGATAATTCTGCAGCTATACCCTCCACAGAATCAGGCAGATTGGTGCTACCAGATGACAATGGTGGCACATATTTTGTCAATTGTACATTTGGGAATAAAGCCTTGCAGTGAAACAACAGAGCCAATAACAATCGGTGACTCATTTGTAGAACCGGACTTAACGTCATCGAAATCGTTTGGGCGTTCATTTTTGTCGTTTTTTCCTATGGTAGATATCATTAAAAATGTAGAACATATATATATATATATTGACATAAAAATTATTACAGTATTATATATTGCATAATTTTTTATTTCCAGCTTTATCCAATAGACTTCTTGCTGATAATACTTCAAACTGATAATACTTGGAACGTACTCGCATTGTGACATGATCCAAATGCAGTGTAACCCATGCCAGGAGAATCCTGTTGCATTCCGGTAATTGCTGCGTCAATTGCGCCAATTGCGCTTCCCGTTGTGCGACATCCTTGGTCGACGCGGCCTGTTCGAAGCGTGATATCGTTTCGCTATTCTCCAACACGGGTTCTGGCAGTTCTCTACATCACCACAATGCGCACCACAATTTTTCGTTTGATCTTAAAACACATGGTGAAAGAAGGATAGAGAATTCTCAGATACAAACCTAAGAAAGAGTATCAATAAGCTCGTAGCTACCGTGGGTTCGAATTCGGATATGTTCACCGGTTCTCGGTGATTGTACAATTTTTTCAAATACTGAACTTTTGACTTCACCCCAGGAACTTTGTATAGACCCTCCACATTCATTCCGTGCTCCTCTACGTAATCGATACAGTCTCGCACCACCAATGGTAATTTGATTCCATCATGACAACAGCTTCTTTCAACCGCTAAGTGAAGACTAACACCGAAAACCGGTTGTTCTTCTGAGAAACGTAATATGTATGTATAAAAAAAAAAAAAAACATTAATGGAGCAGCAAATCAAAATATTCATCCTATCTTACCACCAATATCCAAACCTTCGCCACCTATATGTTTCCCTTTCTTACGATCTTTCAATTTTTGCTTAAACTTGTCTTTATCTTTATCTTTCCGTTTTTCTTTTTCTATATCCTTTTCATCTTTATCCTTCTTCTTTTTATCTTTTTCCTTCTCGGTGTCTTTTTCCTTCGCCTCCTTCTCTCGTGATTTCTCTCGCTTCTCTTTCTTAGAAGGAAATTTAAAGGCTTTGGTCTTTTTTGATTTTGACGGACTTCTGCACAATAAATTATACAGTAATTCATATACATTACAAGATGATTGAAAAACTAAAATTACTTTAACAGCAATAGATAATAAAATTTTAATTGTCATTTTGTATATATATTATAAAGACTTTGATAATAAAATATATATTAACTGAACAAATTAAAAACAATATAAGCAGAAGTATCAAATCATAAATGCTTGAAACAAGCTTGTTTCCCATAAAAAAAATCAGGAATCAAGTTTAGTTGTTTAAGTATAAGAAAAGTAATACAATGTAGACCAAAAAGTAATGGATAAATGATAGATGAATGGCCATCATTTTTAATTATCAAGTGCATACTAACGATATAACTTGATTGTATATCTGATAAGTATAAAATAAAAAGATCTGTTAATTGTGTGTTATATTAGCACTTGTACACAGAGACATTAGAGACATTACACAATCAAGAACAAAAAAAAAGAAATAGAATTGATGTAGATTTTACTTAGTTTCTTGATCTTCATCCGGTGAACTTTCACCCTCTAAAGTTGCGTAGCCCCTGTCCTTTCTATCCTTTTTGTCTTTACGCTTTCCACCCAAGAGCTCCTTCTTGGAATGCTTGTCGTGGCTGCCTTCATCACTAACTATATTATAAAAATTGACACTAATGACATTCCGGCATCACATATATATTTAGTGAATTAATTGAGAGAGAGAGGAAGATACAAATATATATTTGAGACCAAATAGACTCATTGACAGATGCATAACCTCTCTCTCATAGTGTCTATTGTTTGAAACAGCTGTAGATAGAATACGATTACGCTTGTTACGTACAATCACTCTCATTGCTCTTCCTCCCTGATTCGGACGCGTACAATCCGGGAAATTCCTTCTCGACATCGGGACTCTCGAAGTCCATTCTCCTTCAACAGATGTGCATTTGACACTTCACCTGCTTGTGTCAAACTCGAAATTTCTCGAGATAAGTCGATACCTCATAATGCGCCGATCAATTATACTCGAACATTACAGCGGGCGTTTGATTTTATTAATATTAAATATTTATTATTAAATTATTTCAAGGAGATTAAGATTATTAAATAATGAAATAACTGTTTTATTTTTTCGTTTTTTTCGTCATGATGATGAAAGTCGCATTTATGGCATCAAAACTAACTTTCTCGTCGAAAACTATCAATTTTCAACCTTGATCTATAGTATACATGATAATGAGGTATCGAATCTCGACATCACTAAACGCATTATATAACTTTGTTATCTTCTCCGGCATAATAGGTGTAAATATAAGTACAGATTATTTCGTAATTGCTTATGTAGATCGTACGAAACTCGTTTCTTCGCGATTTTATATTGAACGCCTTCGGCATTTTCGTCACATTTTCAATATCATATTTCGATCTGATATTGTCTCATTAAAATTCGATGTACAAGAATCGATGTACGATTCCTAGATATTAATTATTTAAATTTAAATTGTTATTTTATTCCGGAATGTTAGCGTTAATTTTTGCTTTAATTAATTCGGTTTAATCCATTTCTTCAGATGCTTCATAAATTACAGAACAGTTATCATGATTATTTCATAGCTTTTCAAGTCAATTTTTGTTACTTTCAAAATTCAGAAGATAATACAAACTGTTAAATAGAATTAATTTAAGTTTTTATCGAGAATAATATATTAAAACACTTATAAAATACATATTACATTCCAGAGTTAAATTATACTCTGCAGCGAAAGTTATTTACATATCATTTCATACTTTATATACGTCTTACGTTTAAACCAATTTACATGAATTACGTTTACACATCGGTCGAAAGCATACGCGTATTTTTTTTTGTGGGTTACGTCAATTGGTATTGTAAAGAAAAAAATATTGACAAATTGTGTACATTAAACAAGTTGACATCGATAAATTGTGTACAAACAATAAATTCTGACATCAATAAATTGCAATGACATATGGCATTTTCGTCAAAACACGTGAAAAGTGGTTGACCTTGTCATTTTTTTCTTTCACCCTATTTCGGCCAAGTCACGCAGATGAGACTACAGAGATGCAATTCGATCTCACGATCAGTAGTTAACCGAATTTCGCGGGATAAACACGAGTCTTCTACTAATCGTTCGTTAAGATTTTAATTTCTCACTCAAGTATAATTCGCGTTTTCGAAAATTTTTATCGAAAGAGAAAAGCTGCAACGCCTTTATATGCACGATCATAACAGATATATTTTTTTATTTGTTAAAACAAAAAATGAAAAAATATACGTTTGATTTTTAATGATCATCTGTAATAATTGTCTCATTTGAATTAATTTGTCTATTTAAATGGCATAATCGAAGGTATCAAAGATATAACAAACAAATTTGAAAATAATAAAAAGAAATATTTTATATAATAAAAATTAAATTCAAATAAAAAAAAAGGTATCAGAAATATGCTCATATATTTTAAATATGTTGGAGCTTGTGTGAAAAAATATGTAGAACAAAATTTTGTTCGACTGTCTTACAATTGTTGAATATTTCTTAAAGAGTATATGTCTTAAAAAGAGCGAGATAATCGAGTTAAACGACCGACGATAAGTATTGCGTTATCGATATGTAATATGTTGTAATAAGCTCTTCTCATCTTCGAGTTTCTTCAAATATAACTTCGAATATACGAGAAAGATGCAATCTTGTTTAGTTACAGCATTTTAAACCGCTAATTAGTATTCACTTTGCATTCTTCTATTTTATATTACTTGCGTCACATGGCCGTGATCGTAAAGAGGATACCAACAGTTGACGTACTTTACCCTGATGTTATTCAAATCTACAACAATCTTGAAAGATATTGCAGTTGCTTACTGACATTGCATTCTTAATGCAATAAAGTGCCATTACATGAACCGTTGATTCTTTGTGCCAGACGTGCATTTTGTGATATAAATTGTGCCTGAAGATCGCGTTTGCAGTCTAAATATTATTCAATCTACATCGAAGATTATGCTGATATAACTTTCATACGTCTTCAAGATCAAAAAGATCCGTATTAAAAGTGATATCTCAAAACGAAGATCTTTCAAGAAATCAAAGATTCTCTCTCTCGAGGAAGGCTATCTCAGGAATTCATCTCGCGACTCGACTTTGTTTAATGTCAACATTCCAGCTATCTATAGGGAAAAAAATCGACAAACTACAGTACTGGAGATTGAAATGCGGATGATGTTTTGAAATTGGGAAAAGATATCAATATACCATACACGTATTTGACAGAAGATCAGAAGCGAAGGTTTATCTCACGCGTGATAAAAGAAGACGCAACTTTGTGAGATGCTCAAGTCCTGCTTGATGATCTTGTGCCTGGGATACGCCGGTGGGATCTTGCCACCGGGTATTCTCGAGATAATCGATCACTTCTTCTTAGGCTTCCCGCCGCTACCGAAAACGGCGGAGCAGAAGGAGACACTCGATCACACCCTTTCCTTCGACTTCCTGGTGATCGGCGCCGGTTCGGCGGGTTCCGTGCTCGCGAATCGCCTGACCGAGAATCCCGATTGGAACGTCCTGGTGCTCGAGCAGGGCAACGACGAGATCTTCCTCACGGATATTCCCTTGCTCGCACCGATCCTTCACATCACGGACTACGCCCGCGTGTACAGGAGCGAGCCGCGGCCACAAGATGCGAATGGCCACGGTGGATACTGCCTGTCGATGAACGAAGGCCGTTGCAACATAGTATCCGGGAAAGTGGTCGGCGGCACTTCGGTGGTGAACTTTATGATCTATTCGAGAGGATCGCCGATCGATTACGATGCCTCGTGGGCGTTTGATAATCCCGGCTGGAGTTACGAGGACGTGCTGCCGTACTTCATTAAGTCCGAAAGGTGCAAGCTGATCGATAAAAACGCGAGGTACATCTTTAAGTCAGAAATAATAGATTTATTCCATTCTCTTATGCTTGCGGAAGATGTAATTATATTTCCTACAACTTCAATTGTACGAATTTTTTAGCGATAATATTATTTTCTCCTTCTTCTTCATCTCTTATTCGTCAGATACCATGGATACGATGGATACCTGGATGTGACGAACCCTCCTTACGCCACTCCGCTGAAGGAACGTTTCTTGAAAGCCGGCCAGGAACTCGGTTACGATCTGGTAGATTACAACAGCGACAGGCTTATAGGTTTCTCGACCGTCCAAACGACTATACGAAACGGGCACCGGGTTAGCGCCAGTAAAGCCTTTCTCAGACCGATCCTCCACCGAACAAACTTTTATTTATCCAAGTTATCGACGGTGACGAAAATTGTTATTAATCCAAAGACGAAAACAGTCGTGGGCGTCGAATTCGTAAAGAATCGTAAAACATACTTTGTCTCCGCTACTAAGGAAATTATACTCTGTGCAGGTATATCTATTTAGAATATTGTTATAGAATGAGAAAGTGTGATTTTACCTTCTACATAAAATTAATTCACTTTAGAAATAAATTTAATAAAATATTTCGTAAAAGGAGTTAATTCTATATATATATATATTAAAAAATTAGACTTTAAATCAAATTAGAAAAAAATAAACCTTCAATTTGCAAATATATTTCAATGAAAATTATTTTATAAATCAGCTCGCTACTTATATTTGTACGTAAATAGAGACTTCTTTCCTATCGCAGGTGCTCTTAGTTCACCGCAGTTACTGATGCTGTCCGGAATAGGTCCAAAGAATCACTTGAGCTCCTTATATATCCCTGTAATCGAGGATCTTCCGGTGGGATTTAATTTACAGGATCACGTGAGCATGTCAGCTTTAACGTTTCTAGTCAACGAGAGCGTAGCCATTGTCGAACAGCGCCTAGGTTCCAGTCCGGCTAGTTTCCTAGAGTACCTGATACAAGGTACAGGTCCTTTGACGATACCCGCAGGCGCCGAAGCATTAGCTTTCATTAACACTAAGGCTCATTTGAGTAAAACGCGGAGGAGAGAGTCAAAGCTTAAATCCATTATCCAAGGTGTAAATGTACGCGGAAATAGCGAGCGACAGTACGGTAAGCATTTTATGGTGGCTTTTTTTTTAATTTTCTCCATAAAATGTGTAAAGTCCATCATTTCCATCACTTTCATCATTTCTATCAATCGCGAAACGTAGGTCTCAACGGGAACGGATTATTGACAGAAGACGACTATCCCGATATCGAGCTGTTGTTGGGCGCGAGCTCGTTAGCCGGTGATATTTCCGGGTCTTATCGCAGTTTGCTGGGATTATCGGAGGATTTTCGCAAAGAGGTTTTCGGTGATTACGACGGCTTGGACGCTTTCACGATTGTGCCTGTGCTTCTGCGACCCAAAAGTCGCGGTAGACTTACCCTGAGAAGCACCGATCCATTGGATTCGCCAATTATCGACGTCAATTATTACGATCACGAGGACGATCTAAATACAATGGTGCAAGCTATAAAGATAGTAAGAGCCTTTATGTATCAATATATAATATAATCAACGTTACGTACAACATATATTTGTGTTTTAAATTTACTTTTAATTATATTATTTGCTGATTAATTTCTCATATATTCTTTTTTTTTTTTTCATCTTCCAGGCGATCGAAGTAGCTTCCACGAGAGCGTTCAAACGTTACAATGCCACGCTGCTACCGGTACCGTTTCCGGGATGCAGACACGTTGCTTTCAAGAGCGATCCGTATTGGGCCTGCGTCGCCCGTCATGTATCGACGACTATAGCCCATTACTCGGGCACGTGTAAGATGTCCACGCGGAGGAATTTGGGCGTGGTGGACCACAGGTTACGGGTGCACGGAATCGGCGGTCTCAGGGTCGCGGATGCCAGTATCATGCCGACCATAATCGCCGGTCACACGACCGCGCCCGCGTATATGATCGCTGAGAAAGCCAGCGACATGATCAAGGAGGACTGGGAAGATTCTGCTCCGTGAATCACACACAAACACACACAGACACACCCATACACGTACACATATACACACGGGTGTGGGAAGCAAGAAAGTTAGGAGAATGTTATGAGGTAAGATAAAACATGTGGGATACGTTATCTCGAAAGCGCGGAGATTGTGATTAAATGAAAATCACTTTTAGATTCGAAGGAAAGCTATAATGAGGGCATTGATCTTCGTGCCAGAAAAAATCCTAGAATTTTTAAAGGGGCTTATAAAAGAAGCGCTGTATATATATATACGAGAGAGATATTATATATATTAGAATATTATATTATAGCGCAAACATTTAATAGAATTTTTCTATTTTTGAAGTAGAATATTTTGTTTTCTATGGGGACAGAACATAATTACGTATAATTATTATACATTTGATACAAGTGTAGAAATGACGTTCTGCTCAATCTAAGTAACCTAGTCAATGACTGTAGTATTATCCAGTTAATACGTCGGATAGAAAGAATAGTGTGTTATAACGATCTATTAAATTTGCTGCTTTCTCAACTTGAGAAAACGTGCTGAGTCTCTTTGGCTGCTTATGGTTGAACTAATAAAATATAGCAAATTTACATTAGTCAAGCGCAATTTAAATAAATACATTGATAGACACATGTTTAAACTATAGATAAATTATTAAAGCTCTACGATACTATATATTTAAATACTCTAAGCTAATAAATTCAGCGCTGCTGAACACAGATTTTTATCCATTATATTTTTAGCACACGAGAAATTTCGCGATAAAGACGATGGGAATTATTCCGTACACTTGCCATTCTGTTGCACCTACGGAAATAATAATTATAAATTATTGAAAACAATAAAATTAATTTAACACGGCGTCAATACAAAATTTTAAATAAAATAAATACCGTTATCGCTGAATTGAACGCAGTCCTGCAGCTCTTCCATTAACGTATAACTATCGGTACAAGTGCAAAAGCCTGCGAATGGATAAAATCGAGGATAATAAATGGGATAATAAATCATGATTAGACTAATAACTAGGATAATAAATGGGATAATAAATCATGATTAAGTCAATTATTTAATAAGCGATTGCATACCATCAACACAGTCCACTTTCGATTTCCACGTCGAATTAGAGTCCCTCAAACTTCCGGTGATACAATGATGATGAGTCTCGCAACGGCCGCCCAGTTCTAAGATCGTAAAATTTTCCATGCGTTATTTTCGACATGGAACGATCCAACATGCAAATATATTTTCCTCGAATTTAATGGTAATTCTGTTTCTTTAAACTTTATACGTCTCGTACGAGAAATATCAGAATCATTGTGATCTGTTATTGCAAGGTAATCATAAAGGGATAGAATCCGTCGTCTCTCTCGTTTAAAACGAATATATTATACTTGCCAACATCGACGTAACATCGACGACCGCGTCTGTGAGAGCCGGCGACACAATCGCACGTCCCATTTGCGCCGCATTGGCTATGCTTCAGGATCATCTGGCACTGGGACTGTTGCTCGCACTCCTCGCCGATCCAGGAAGCGGCCTTCAGACACCGTTGGCCGCCCTCGGCCAGCACGTAGTCCACTTTGCAGTCGCATCTGCTGTGCACGCACCTCGAATTCTCTACAATGCATTCGTCATCGCTGTTGCAGTATTCGTTGAATTCTGAAAAAAAGAGATGTGTCAGATATATAACATTACGTAAGCTGCAAAATACAGTGGAATGCTTTCTACTTTAGCGAGCGGGGCTGTCTTTTTTTATATTCTATATATTTTATTTTATTATGTGCGTATTATTATTAAGGGCCCAGTCTACTTTAGAGAGCAAAAAAACTCGATTTTTTATGTCTGAGGAATGTCTTCGAAATTTTATTGAAAAATTCGCGAAATTGACAGAGTTACTGTTTAAACATCAATAAAGACGTAAGAAAAACGGCAACAAGATCAATTTCTAATATTCTACAAAAATAATGTCTAAAAATCATCAATTTTTCATACTGCTAGATTAGACTGGACCCTTAAAAGGGGCGAGCACGACTTGAACAGCTTGCAGGATTACCCCTCCAAAAATATCGAATTTATATAGTAGTTTCTATCGATTGTTATGATACTTACTGGCGCTCGGTAGACACCCGGTGTTGTCAGGATTCGCGTGATGACGCAAACCGCAAGTGCAGAAACCATATTCGCAAAAGGTATTTCTGATGTAGCAATTGCGATTCGACCGACAACGTTTGCCCAGACCTATAATCAAATAGAAGATAACACTAATATATCTCTAATTAATCGAATACATACTGATTAACTACGTATATAAATTTATTGTATTTTAATCAATCCTATATTTGATTTTAATCAATCTCGTTTATGGTGAAAAATGCGCAGCCATCATAAATATAGGCGCTTTACGTTTCTTCTACGCTTACATCATTGAATAAACATTTCCATTGTGTCTCTTCCCTATTCTATTATCTCGCGGGATATTTATTTTTCCTATAAATATGCGTAATAAAGGGGGCGTGCTTGAGACGTTTCTCAGGAAAACATCACTCACCGACGGACTCGTAACACCTTCCATCCGTGAAGTGAGAATCATGGGCGCATTGACAAGTGCCTTCTCGACATTCCGACTGCGGTGTAAATGTAAACTCACATTGGATGTTCTCCTCGCAAGGATCGCCGATGCGAGTAGCCACTGTTGGAATAACATTTCTCATGGGTGTCCGTTTGCAAATTGACATTTTGTTACATCGTAATACAAATTTTTTATATCTTATCGATAAAAGTTTAGATGCACAGCTTTTCTATTCACGTCTCGGGAACGTCTATGACATTCGATGAACGTTTGGAGATAAATTTATCGAAATTTCGAGAGCGCAATTTAGGTATTATTGGTTGGAGGATAAAATATCTGTAGAGTGTCTCGCAATTCGCGATGTTAAATTTAACGATCTGGGATCTTTAATAAATTTTAGTCGATTTTAATTTAATTTAGAAACGTTTTATTGCGCGTCGAAAGGGCTATACCTAAGAACGGATTTACGCCGTTCTGACTCATTCGTAGAAATTATTCGTGATCTCTGTCGGTTCAACGAGCACGACGAACGACACGCTCCGGGTGAGACGGGATCGTGAGAAAGGAATAGGGATGGACGAGTATCTCCGCGGGATCTCGTTTCTCGAGGTCGATGACATCAATCCCGAATATATTCAAGTAATTAGACTGAAATTTAGCGGAGAACACGGTTCATCTCATGTTTAATTTTTTTTTTTTTAAATAAATTATTTTACACCCGACATAGGAAATTGTCATAATGATAAAGTATATAATTAGTTCGGAAAAGTACCTCTTAGACATCTATAGTTGTTGTTAGTCCTGAATTCGATGTGATTTTCTTTGCACAAGCAGGTTTGTTGGTTTTTGCAAAACGCATTCGCGATACAGTCGTCATCGTATTTACAGAGTGAGAAAGTTTCTGAAAAATATTCGTTTTGTTTGGGTAACGCGATATATACATTATTACTTTATACTATAGAAAAAAAAAAAAAGAATTTCTTATAATTATAAAATATATATTTCTGATTTTTAAATTAAATTGAAAAAAAAAATTAAATATTAAAAAAGAGACGCTAACAATTTTATATATTCACCGATCAAATTGACTGTGATTTATCGAGTATCTCTCGATTAAAAGCGACACTGTAAACTGGGACTTTAATTCGCGAGCGTACAATGAAATCTCTGAATTGCAAAATCGTTGGATGCAATAGCTACGATGGAGTATTTGTATTTCATTTGTAAATTTTCCTTACTATTGCTACTGCGATTACTATTAATGCGATCGTTGCATCGCGACGGGTCCTCGTTGCTGTTGACGTAGGTGATCGTCGCGCAGACGGTAACGGGTACGAGGACGAGGAGCCCCGTGAAGCCGCTTACCGTCCACGTCTTCGTCATCCTCGCGATGACGACGGGCAAACGCCGCGTCCGGAACGTTTCATCACCAAAACCGCCGATCGACTTGTTGTCATTTTCGATCCCCGTCACGGGACGATTCGATCCTATCGCTCGTAGGCCGCCACGTCACGATCGACACAGCCAGGGCCCCGTTTAGCTTTATGACGATGCTCTCATTGTTTCCTCGAGGTTGCGCAATCGCAACATAGGCAGAAACACGTACAAGCTACACCCTCGAACGGATATCATCGAGGCGTATCCCGCATAATCATCCTCCGCCTGTGTAACGAGACAAGTTATTATAAACGTCTCCCATGAAAATTTACAAGATCCTCGTTTTAACTGTCGTTAAAATACTTTTTCGATCAATTTTCATTCTCTATCCGTTCGCGAATTTATTCAAATACTCCTTGAAATTTTTCCGCGCTAATAGAAGAATTAAATTATTTTCGACACAAAATTCAAATTCGTTTCACCGATACCTCATCTCTACCAACGACTCGACTAATTCTCCACTAAAGAGATCTTTCTTTCATCGCAAGAAGTATATTTACATATATTTCAAGTTTAAATTAAAGATCACAATACATGTGATATTTTTAAATTTTATTGTATTCTGGTTTTCTCTCTCTCTCTCTCTCTCTCTCTCTCTCTCTCTCTCTCTCTCTCTCTCTCTCTGTAGTCACACGCATGGGCCTAGTTTGAGACGTTCTAGTTCACAAATGATCGCGTGCGAGCGAGCTCGTCGCTATAGAATCGCCTTGTTTCGTCGATTTCTCGGCAAGCGGAAATTATAGTTGAACACGCACTCCGTGGAGAATTGGCTCCGATTTAAAAAAAAAAAAAGAGAGAGAGGAAAAAAAATATGTGCACATTCATCGGCGGTAATCATCGCGAATAATTTTATGCGCTGACTTGTCACCGGCGAATAAGTAGATGTTAAATCGTTCTAATGCACCTTGCGGTCCCATTCGACTTCCGAGTTAAAACAGCATTCTAGTTTAATAGCAATGTCTTCTAATACTTATTATTTCAATATGCGAATTAAGTCCGTATAAGACGGCATCGCTTCGATACAGATTGAAAGTCTAAAAGTTATTTATACAGCTGCAAAAATTTAAAATAAATTTTCTTCAATTCTAGGAATATATGTATGTATATACAATATATATATACACATATGTCTGTGTGCGCGTTCGATATATTTGATTTTTAAAATCTATATCTTGTTCTGCGCGATTTAAATCGTTGTGAGTCAACGTCATAAAATCGTGGGCGAAGTTTCCCGCTTTGGATATCAACGATGATCCCGTAAATGCTCGAAGGTCGATCGTGGTGAACATACACACACACACACACACACACACAAACGAGTTTAGCGCCCTTTCTATAGTTTCAGTTTGTGTTGCGCAACACACGCGGTGCTATAACAGCAGAAGCCATTGTTGTATGTCGATTTACAGTGCCGTATATTTAGGGAAAGTATATTTGAACCCGAATTAGTATTCGCTGTTGAATCTCCTATTCGTCAAACACACAAATCACAAAAAATAAAAATTATCCATTAAATAAAGTAGTCGTCTTTAAAAGTACATTGTTGCATGTGCAACAACATTCACACAAATTGCAATTAAATGTGCTAATCATGATAATGTTAATGAATATAATTGTAAACGTCCTTTTAAACGACACCCGGCGTTATTTGCAGACAGGCGCGAGAGAAATTTGTGCGATTGTAAGCTATTGTTAAAGAACTCGGAATTTTGTAATATCCCTCGTGTCCCCAAAACGCATTGTTAAAACGAAATAACAGGCGAGCGAAGGAAACGGGGGCCCCCTTTGTTCTTTAATTATGATCGCCGTATTCTTTACTCGGCATTCACCTAACTGTGAGAACCAGGAGCGTAGATCCGGTCTCCGTGACTCGATCCACGATCTTCGCAAAGATTCCCTACGAAGGAGAGGAAGAGATTACTGGGACATAAAAATGCTTATGCTTAAAACATTTCGCGACGTGCTTATAATCGTCAAATTTGTCGAAATATGATTACAATTTTTTATATTTCTCAAAGTAGTTAAATCAATTAATCGATAGTCTGCGATTGAATGACACACGTGATCATAATTCAATGCTTTTTTTTTTTTTAATTGAAGCGATATTGAATATCATTATTATTATCTTCACGTGTTTCTATAGAGCTTACAACGCAAACCGCTCCGATATTGACCCGAATAACGGGACCAGATATTGATCAATTTATTAGGACATTTTTGCCACACCAATTAATGATTAGGAAAGAGAGTATTATGACATTTTACTTATTACATAAAATAGTAACTTGAATTATAATTCAAGTTATCAATACGATAAAACGCTATTCGTAATTTATATTTTATATCTGTTATTAATAATGTAACCTTAACGGACATTTTTATTAATTTTATTAATTTTGAATAATCGTCTGGATAAATTTTTCAAGTTTTTCGTTTAGAGTCGTGATTACCGTTTCAATCTTAATCTGCAAAATTTTCACTGAAAGAATCTTTTAATATTCAGCATCACTCGATTTATACACTCGCGATTATTGTATTATTAATACTCATTGTGCATTAAAACATAATTTAAATTAATTTCTCAAAGAAATACTTTCCACAAATGCGCGTTCCTTTTTGATTCGCGTATCTCAATATTATAAGCTTCATTGTAATTTTACATTGCTTAAATAATCCTTGAGTATATTTTCAACTCCCTATCTTCAATCGCGTTTATTCTAGGATATTGCAGCTATTTTTTTCATTAATATCTAATTTCCCCGTTAAAAGTATCATATATATTTTCTCTTCGAGCTTGCTCATTCGCAATACCCTGTGTGTTGCACTCGACTTTTACACTCACGTCGACGAGACAGATGCTTGCGCTGGCCGTGCGCGTCGGCGACTGCGATTTGTACAGCGAGGCAAAGCACGATTGACATTACAACGGACCGCAGCTCCCTCACCGGAGGACTCTTCGGCTCTCCCGCCATTTCTTCGAAAAATTTCCTCGGAGGAAAAATTCACTGTCTCGTGAAAATTCGCCGTCAAGTGAATTTCCTCCAGATACTCGGTCGCGATCTCTAGGCTTTTATATCACGTAGCGGCTTATTCGCGTCTCTTCCAACTTCCTCAGGAATAACTCTTATTTATCGTCTTGGCGATTGAATGAAGATCCGGATGTAATAGTGATGCCAGAATTGGTTTTTCCGTCGATGGTTGGATATTGTATAATAAAAGGACACATGTCTTTCACAAGGTATTTTTTTTGTAACGCATCATTCTATTATTACGTTTTTTTTTTTTTCAGCTATAACGCATGCTGTGAGAATAATAATTACGAATTGTTAAGATTCTTTGGAAGACTCGTTGTCTCTTTGTTCAAGTTTTCTATGGGAAATATATATGTGATCTGAATATCTCTAAACTGCGTTCTTTTTTAAATTATGAGTTAAGGATGATGCGGAACACATGATAAATATATTTTATTTTGTAGTAAAAGTAGATCTAATAGCAATGGAATTTTACAATTGCATTAATAGCTTATCAATTTTAAAGCTTCATAGTACATAACCATGCTTGACAATTGACCATTTATTTGAATAAAAGAAAAAAAAACGAGATTCATACAAATGTAAAAAAATAAATAGACGCGCTTTGAAAATCATGCATCTAAAAAATTGCGCGTACTATATAATATCTAAAAAATATACAGATATATATATATATATATATATATATTTAATAATTTTATAATAAAATATTTACTAATGTAAGAAAGAAATTTTACAGTGAATTTCATTGAATATATTCTCAATCAAATAGCACCAAAGTATTTCGATATCTATTAGATAAACGCAAACGGAAACTTTAAAACTCACAAATTTATCGTTTGATTCTAAAAAAGCCAATAAGAAATCTTTCTGATATACAATTTATATTATTTGTATGTATTATAAACAAAATTTATACAACGTGCGATATATAATTATTCTGTACAAAAATATAACATTAGACTTTTTACAACCGAGCCAAAGAGATACATACTTATACATTATTAAAAGAGAAATTTATCAGTGCTAATTTTATTTTTTTACATATTATTATTCTGATAATTTTTAATAAGCGCAAAAATAATTTAATAAAAAATTATTAAAATATCGTATATTTATGACTCGAGTTCAAAAGAGCGGAAGAAAATTGAGATTTCATGCAGTTGGGAGCTGCCTTACACGCGCTCGCAGATTTTCCTCTATTTTAAAAGGCAACAAGAAGCGTTGTAAAGCTGTACTGTGTCAGCATCTGCATTTTAATAGCCGCGTTAATTAAATGCACGCGAGAATGGATACGTCGGTACGGCTTAGATCAAGCTGTCGCCTTCGCTTTGAGTTTTGCTGCGCAATTACACACAACGGCGTTTAATATTGTAATTCCGTTTTCACGCTATTTTTTCTTACACCCTGTTTTTCCGCTAACCATGAAAACGGCTCTGCTTTTTACATTACAAATATTAAGACATTAAAGATATACATCACGCGATTTATAAATATCAATATATCGCTATATTCTAAAAAATATTACAACTCGTTACAACTACAATCATCCATATCCAGTATGTAACAGGATTCTCGATCTCTTATCAAAAGAGTGACTTCGCCATATAGGTCTCTATTTTTTTCTTTAACTTTCTTTCTCATTCTTGAACTGTCATCGCGACAACCTTACGAACACGCATACACGCGCGTGTGAATTACAATTTACATAGGAAATTTATGCATCTTGATTTATTAGGCACTGTTTGTCCAAGTTTCGCGCACGTTAAAGCAACATTTCTATTATTTGTGAGAAATTTGCGAATCTCCTCAGAGTTCTCGTAATAATACAAATAATTACAATCCTCGCAATAAAATATTTGCCTTAGACACAACAGTGCCTCTGTTTGCGTTTCATCCATGTGTGTTCCCTTCTTAAATTCTTCTTACGAATATATACATAATATTGAAATTATCAAAAGTTTATCTCTGCGGGAAGATCGTATTTTACAAGACTAAATAAGTGCTGCAAAGTAGCGTTATCACCGAGACGATTATTGATACACCGAACGAAGAACCTACAAATGAAAATTGAGCCAAGTGAATAAAATCAAAACGTTTCTTCTGTAAGCAAATTAATTATGATCTAATTAATATTTTCATCTTAATATGCAGGATATATTAAAGGGAGACGTATCATTTACTTACCGGCACTCACGCATTTGTTCCCTTGCCTGACATAATTCTCGACGCACGTGCATTTGTTAGCCTCGCACATCACAGACTTGATCGGCGAATCGTTCTCTTCGTAATCCTCGGCTTGATAGCACTCGTAATTATTCGCGCAACTGTCGTCGAGAGCTGTAAAATAATGTAAATGATTCTTTGGCACTATATATGTATATATTTTTTTATTTTTTATTTATTTTAACGAGCAATCATTTTTATCGCTCTTGCGATAATATGTTGCGATAAAACGATTATACGAGTACCTCTGTTGGGAAAACACCTCGCCAAATCGTGCTCGTAATGATAATCCGATTCGCACTGGCACTTTTTGTCTAGACACGATGAGTTTTCGAATGTCGCCGAGCACTGTATCGATTCCGTGCATTCGTCCTGTATCTTTATCGCAGCCATCAGACATCTCTTGCCGTCCATATTCAGGACCGATTCAGACGCGCATTCGCACTTCATATCTTTTGTACAAATCACACCCTCAATATGCGAGCATTCCTGATTTTTCGTGCAAGGTCGCCTGTATCCTGCAAATATAATTATGCCAGAGAAAAAATTCAGAGAGAGAATCTCTCTCTCTCTCTCTTTCTCAATTACATTGCGAATCGATGTAATCGGAAAGATGCGAGAATTTAAATATTGCCAAAGTCGTCCCGAATCATTAAAAAAAAAAAAAAATTATAATTTATACTGCCGCTTTCCGCATAATACAATTTTATAATAAATAGATTAGTATTAGTAGCACACCTACCGGCCATTCTCCAACACGCATTGTCTATGTAATAATAACCGGATACGCAAACGCATTTGTTAGCCTCACAAGTGGTGTTCGCCAGAAACGCTAAACACTGATTCTCATCTGTGCAAGAAGCATCGATCGAACGGACCTCTATGTATTTAAAAAGTCATGTACATTAATAATGTGTCAATGTGCAAAAGCAAATAAATTTTATATGATCTTTAATTCGCGACACAGAATTCAAGATCGAGTTTTATCTACGATTTTATATGTAAAATCTCTATTCAAATGAAAAAAATACAATATCTAATATTTTATTTTATTTTTAATTTTTTTTTCTTTTTAAACAAGCATTTTTATTTTTTGTATTCTTCCATACTTACTTTGAACACAATGTTGCTTATTCTTCGCCGGCACGTAATCCCTCACGCAATCGCACTGACTAATAGTACTGTTACAAAATCCGCCCTCGTATTTACAATCTTGATCGTGTTTACATGTTCGATAGAATAGCGGGCCTAAAAGAAAAATATTTTATTACTCGCACAGAGTCGTTTATCGGGAGAGAATACGGTAAATAAAAAAAAAAAAAGAGTATAAAAATTCTAATATATATTTAAATCATGCTGATTCTGAATCACCTGGGATTTTATTTTCGTGCATAAATGCTTGAATGCTTGAGCAGATTTTAACTCCGTTATCTACATTCGGGCACATGCAATATCCATCCTTGCAAAAAGCATCTCTCGGAAGTGTCAGCATGCTCCTACAATCTGACGTGTTTCCGCACGGGATAGGCGTGTCTGCAACCGGATCGGTCGTATCAGAAAGGACGTGCGTCATGAACGAGGAAATTTATCGAGGATAAGATGAAGGTTCCATCGATTTGTCTATATTATATACGTATTATATTCTTTGTTCTAGGAAGACAACGAATACAACACGTTTCAATAAAAGGATAAATTAATTGCTCCGAGTTGAATATAAGATCGTAAACGATGAAAATTCGATCCGTGATGAATTTAAAATGTTTAATTTATCCGAAATATGTGAAGGATACACGCGATCGTAAACTTGGGAAAGTCGAGAGACTTCCGGCAGCAAAGATAAATAACATCGTCTTAGCATTCGACGCAGGAAAAATATTCTTCGAGTCTGAATATTCTACGAGTGTTGTCGAAATAATTAATTTTAGAGACACATGTCAATATTATAATAAACGATCGATTGTGCTATATATAATTATGACGTGTCGTAATAAATAATATAATAAATTTAATGACATGTGACAGTAATAAATTTATCCTGTGACGTATATATTCATATTAAGAAATCGAAAAATGTATACAATTAATATATACCTACGTATAGAGGAAACGAGTGATTTATTCGACAATTACGTTTTGGTTAATTAATAAGGAAATGCGCCATTGGAAAGGTAAACGTACTTAATAGCGAGATGAGCAAACACAAAGAAGAAAATGTTAAGATTGATAAGAAAATGCTATGTTATTATGATTCATGTGCCGTAAGCTATAACCGTTGAACATATCAAGTATCATGCTCGAATGATTAAAATGCTACAGATGACTAATGTAAGTATTATTTGGGTATCTCAGATTTAACGAATCTTTAATCTTCAATATTATTAGTCAATTTAAAATCGTTTTTTTTTTCCTTAAATGAAAGATCAAAGGAGGCTGATATAATACAGACTTTTTGAAATTATATATAAAAACATTCTAAATTATTTTTGTTCTAACATCATAGTTCAATTAATTATTTACAACTATAATTCGTACTTTGCACGATATATAAATATAGAAAAAAAAAAAAAGGAAAAGAGAGAGGCAAATTCGACGAGATCTCTCTCGGAAGAAGAGAGGTCACTCGTGTCACTTTGAACGTTACAACGCGATGTTTACATGACAGCGTAAATGTTACTTCATCATTTCATAATTATATATCAAGCGTGCCGAGACGTGAATCTCGTAGAACGCGAGAATCTCGAGAGCTCGCAAATCAAAATCAGCGAATTAATGGGAGCGTGATTAAAAGTGATTCGACTCACCGATCTTTTCCGCACTGGTGAGACTAATTGTCAGCATAATCGCGCTAATCGTTAGAATTGTGTACGTTCTCATGCTGAGCGGATTCTTCCCTTCTCCGGTCGAGATCGATACCATTATGATACTTGTTCTCTCACCGGGTCCTTAACTCAGTCTATCTCAGGCCGGACCGTCAGATGTAGATCATCGGTCCGCGATCAGCTTATGTTGGAGCTTTCGCACGCGACTGACGAAGGCAAAACCGAAACGCCGAAGGCCTCCTCGTCCCGTTTGTTGTCTCTCAACCCCGCGACCGTGCTCGCAAACACACATTCTGTATGTTCGTTCCTCTCTAACTGTATCTCTGCACTCTCCCCACTACGATGTCGTTAATTTTCTCCAGACTTCAAAACGTCCAATGAATTCGATCGAGTCTTTTCAGAAAAATATTCAATTGTTTTATTAAGCCATCTGACATCATGAGGCAGTTGTATAATCGCGTCGTTTTATAGCCTCCTTATTCTTTCTATTTTATTACACTCGGTACGCGTGCGTATTTAAGTAACCTGTTATTAAATTATGCTTTCTACAAGAAGCTGGAAACAATTGTTTTCAAGTAAAAGCATAACTGCATTGTTTGTATAAATAAACGCTTTGTATTTTAAGATACTCATCGTTAGAATTTGTTGTTTCATTTTTAATAACCACGGTTTAATTCTCTTTCTTCCTATTTTTACATATTTGTTCATTTCCTTTACGTTCATTTATTTACTTATATCGTTTATTTCGTCATATGTCTATTTATTCGCTTATTTCATTGTTCGCGACTTTTCTCTTTTAATCGATTTCAATTCTAATAATGTGAAAACCAGACGAAACCAGACTTTAATGAAACTATAAACTTCTATGCCTCACGATGATCATGTGTTGCTAACTAAAATTTAATGATTATATATAGAGTGTCTCAAAACCTCTGAATTTTCCTTCGGATTCTCTGGCCAATTTGAAGACGATTTTTCTTGAGTAAAAGAAAGCTGAGAAAGATCGTCATATTTTTAGCTTCCAATTCTTTTATATATCTTTGTAAAGCCTTAAATTAAAATTTTTTAAAGGTGAACTCCATCTGAAATTAACTGAAGGATGTAGTTGTGTTAATCTTTTGACTCAGCGAAATTCAGTTTGCGAAGAGTTTCTCACTGAGGAAAAGTCGTCTGCAAATTGATCAGAGAATCTGCTCTTAAAAAAAAATTCGGAAATTTTGCGACATCCGATATATTTTAGACATGTATACATATTATGTATTATACATGTTACAATATTTATCATACCTTATTTCTTCGTAATTTTCGCAATTTAACAAGACGCATTCGATGTGTATTGTATTCTACGAGTTGCCAATAGGATAAGCGAATAACTTGTAGAAAGATGAACGCGTGTAAAATATCACACCAGTGTGAATGAGTATGTAAGGCCACATAGTATCCGTAATGATAATGAAGAAGCACAATGTAATACGATAAAGTTGAATTCGCAAAATTATTGCTATCATGGCACAAGCTTTTGTTGAATGAACTTGAGACCAATCGCTTTAATATAAAATTAATGTGTGTTAATCGCGTATATTTTATTGTATTTCATTTTGTTGTATTTTCTTTATTTAATCAACATCAGAAGGGAAATACTCCATTTATTAAAAACTTTTAATTAGAAAGTAATAATTAAAAAGTAATAATTATATCATAGTATGTATTTTAGTAATACTATTTTTACGAGTTCTCTCAGTCTTATACAAATAATAAACATTAATTTCAGCTGCTTCATTAACATTAGCTTCTTCCCTAAAAATTGGTCAATTATGACCTCCTCTTGGAATTAATCCATCTGATATCCCATTAACAAATAAAATTATCTTAATTTCATCAGGAATAACAATTACATAATCACAATCATTCTATATTAAATAAAAATTTTTTTGAAAAAAATGAAAGTATCCAATTTTAACTATTCTTTTATGTAGAATATATATTTTACTCTTCTCCAAATTATTGAATATTATGAATCACCTTTTTCTATCGCAGATTCAATTTACGGCTCTCCTTTTTTCATTGCTACAGGCTTTTATAGTATTCGTGTTATTACCGGGACATTATTTCTTTCAATTTGTCTTTTGTGAATAAATTTACTTCATTTAAAAAAAATTTCATTATTCTAGATTTGAAGTAGCAGCATGATATTGACATTTTGTTGATCTAATTTGATTTTTTATATATTTCGATTTATTGATGAATATTATAAATTTAATTAAATTTATAAAATTTATATTTTAAATATTTACATAGTATATTCAAATCACATTTAGCTTCCAATTAAAAGAATTTATTTTATTGTTAATATAAATAATTTTATCTCTTTTAAATGCGAATATTTTTCGCTGTTTTCAGCTTCATTGTGACGTGGTTGGCGCAAATTCATAAATCGATAATGCGACATGTTTTATGTTTTTATTTTAAACAGTAATAACGAGAAACGTGACGCAACAAGCAGTTTCGATATATCTCATAAGTCCGCGATTTATTGCGATTTGAAGAATATTCAGTTGTTTGAATTACTTTTCTTTCCATCGCAAAATAAATTATTAATGCAACAATCGAAAATAAGAGCGAGACCCTTGTTTCTCTTGAATAAAAGTAAATCAATCTATCGGGCGTCGCTTTTAATACCGGCTACGGTGAATGCGTTTCGTTCGATAAATGAAATCTCTGATTCATTTCAGAGGAGATATCGTTTAGATACGCCTAAGAGATAAGACGTTTATCTGACGAAGGCGTATGTGCCATGATGTTCCCTATCTCACGCAGTCACCTGGATATGCTTTCACGTTCGCATCTGATTTTGGATCTCCAATGACGACTCTTGTCCGCGTCTCACTCATCCTGTGCACATTCGCCGATTATTCTCGCTCCCAGCAGAGTCGTAAGTGTTCCCTCTTCGTAATTTATCGCCTTCTTAAATATTCTCCGACGTAAAATACGTCGACGTAGGTAGAGTCACAAGAGATAACGTTTATATTTGATAACACAACAGAAAAAAGCCCGAAGGAACAGATGTAAAAGAGATCTAATTATGTACATTTTCATTTTTTTTCAGATGTCCCTTAGAAAAGTTTAAAAAGTATATTATATGTTGGATATTTTTTCTTCTCGCTAAACATTTTTAAGTACTTTTAATCCTTTATATATACCTCTCTCATATATTTGAAAAAATTCCAATTTTTTAGGACATATCTTTAAATACTCTTTTTAGAATGTTTGTCGGTATCAAAGTATCTGTTGCTGATAGCGAATCGCGTGCTAGAAAAGTAGATAAAGCTCTACCGTATTTTTCATTTTCAATAATTCTTACCTATTTTCTCTTTAACAATTAATTAATTCTTATTATATCTTATTCAATATTAATTTATTGCTTGTTTTAGCGGAGCACGCTATTAACGTACAGGTTGGTGACAGTTGCGGGAGGGACATCGAATGTATCAAGAATGCGTTCTGCCGAGGACAGCAAAACTGTTTGTGCGATCCGTATTACTCGCCAAGTCCCGATAAATCGCTGTGCATTGCCAGTGAGTGTTTGCTAGAAAATTTTTATCGCGCCAGGCACAATAACGATAATTACGCTAAAAGCGCGTTATATATACTGCTCGTCGAGAAGTAGCTTGTACGAATAAAATAACTTAAAGACGCTGATAGCGTGATAATACACGTTTTTCAAATTTTCCGGATTTTTGCATAAAATCGTACAATTAGACACACACAAGCTGCTCTACTAAATAAGCTCGTACTTATTTTATATCCATTTATATTTGATTCGTCAGCGCTTATCTTCCGTTTCTCCGAACAATAAGACTTATTCATCATCATCTTCATCATCTTCTAGCCGTCGGGTTGAACTGCGAGGACCATATGACATGTCAAACTATGGCGAATGGCGAATGCAGGCAAGGCAGGTGCGCTTGCAAGGACGATTTTTTCTTAGACAGCAGCAATTCGTCAAATTGTATTCCTAGTGAGCAATCGCGTGATTTTTATCGTTATTTTCGAAAAATCACAAAAAGCAAGAGACATTAAAAATTATACTTATAGCTTGAATTTGCGATTGAAAAAGAAAAAAATGTTACAGGACCCGCCAAGATCGGCGATCGCTGTCAAATAACAACGATATGCCAGGAGAGTTTCGATTATGCATTATGTATCAACGAACAATGCCAGTGTTACTCGGGATATCATTTTGTAAATGAGACGCGAAATTGCGTTCCGAATCGAGGTAGTATACAGATTCTTTTTACGAAAGAAGATACATTTATAGATATATTAAGATATTGAGAAAGAGAAAGTATATCAAAGTAAGAAAAAAAAAAAATTAATATATTGTTCCAGACTTATATACTTTTTGTGCAAACAACTACGAATGTTATGTGGATGACAAGTCCCTGGACATCTTAGAGTGTAAAAATAGTCAATGCGTGTGTAAGGAAGGGGAGCCGCAATGTGCCAAAGGTTAATCGCGTTTAATTGCATCGTTACAAGCTAATTCGGCCGAGGCCCGAATTACTATTTCGAATTGTTTTTACCTCTTTTTTCTCTTCTCGTAGGTTCTCTTGTCACGGCCGCCGGAATAATCGTGACAATCTCGTCGTTGTTACAACGAATCGCTCAATAGCGACTAACAATAAATGTCTATATACATATATAATTCATTCGATTTTACAATGTCATTATTTAACGCGCAAAATGAACAAATCCGCGTAAATCATTAAACTATACATATATAATTTGATTTTATTATATTCCATTTTTGTATTGTATTTGTATCTCTAATAAATGTCTTTAACGAGATGTTCGAGAGAGAGAGAGAGAGAGAGAGACATAATAGAATCTTATAAAAATTTCGCAATTTTTTCAAACAAGATAAGAAAAAGTTATCACGTGTAAATATCCAATTATTTTTTTCAATTACATTCTTTTTTCTATTTTCTAGCGTAATCTAAATTCCAAGTATACTGTATACCTTTAATTTTATAAATACAAAAAAAGAGAGAAAAAGATAAAAATTCGTAAAGATGTATAATAGATAGATTTAAAATAAATGTTTAAACTCTGCACTCATTTTTCTTGCATTAAAGACGAAAGACATATGTTTAAGCTTTGGCAAAAGAACGACTTCAATCTTCAATACGAATTGCCAATATTGAGAAAAATCATTCGCATACGTATGCGTTCATTCAGTTATACGTCACACATCATTGATACCGCTAGTTAAAACGGCACAGTAGAACAGAGTTCGTATTTAGCGTAGAGCGCAAACGTATTTAACTGCGCACGCGCATCGCTTCGCTGCTAATCAGCTGATACAGCTGATAGCTGGTGACTTAACCGTAGTGATTGTATTCGGAGTCGGAAAACCGAATGTATATCGCACAAATAACAAATTTTAGCGCACGCGATACGTAATAGATAAAGGTAAGCTTTATCAGCGTTTAATAAATCAATAAACAATACATAATATATATTTAACGAAGAATAGTATATAATGTGAAAAAATTCAGGTTATGTTTAATATAAATTTGAGAATAGAATTATATTTCTGTATTAGAGTTAAAAGAAATTGCAGGATAGATTATCTGCCAAAGTTTTTTCATTTACGATTTATTCTCTCTCATTCTCTTTTCAGTATGTCTTGGATCGTGAAATCTGTGCGAGCCGCTGTAAATACATGGACACCGCAAGTGACGCCGGTGCGATTTCGCTATTACAAGGACAAAGTGGCCCAGGGCCCGTTAAAAAGGCGATACGGATACGAAGATCCTATAGATATGCGAGGCCTTCTACCGCGTCAGGACAATAAGCGACTGCCGATGCCGATCTATCGGCCAAAAGATGCTTGGTCCGAGAAGAAGGCACTGTTCGGACAGAACGACTACATTGATATACTAGGCTCCGATAATCTCCATCCGACGAGAATTCTCTATAACGTGCCCGCTTGGTTGCGTGGTGTCAAGGGCAACGAGTATCAAGTCCTGCTGAGAAAGAGAAAGATATGGCAGAAAGGAATATTTCCAATCGCGAGACCAACAAAGTGGAAAGAGCTGGACAAGAGAATACTCTACTTGTACAAATTTCTAAATCGTAAGACGAAACAATAAAACAATTAGTTGGATCGCGATATATAACCATGTAATTAAATTTTAATTAAAATATATACAGTACCTGTGTTTTTCAATAGTTTTCGAGTATTTTATCGACTTCTTGTGTTTCACAATATTAATTATAAATACAATTCACTATTTTAAATAATGTGGTTATGAAAAATATATAAAATAATGAATTTATTTATTGACAAATAATTATCCATCGGATATACGATTATTTCACAACATTGAAGAACGCGAATATTTTTCACGTTAAAATGCGGATTTTCACCGTAGAAAGATGAGAGAGATACGTGATGCATTGTGATCACGCACGGTATATGTACATAGTCACAATTGGGTATTCATGTTTAACATATGAACAATAGTTCAACATATATTGCAAAATGATCGCGAAATAGAAACATGCATCTCTGAAGTAGTCTTTTTGATAAACTATTTGAACAAATTGAGTATTGTCCTTTCCCTAAAAAATAGTCATAGGTAGCCAATATTATCACGGTTATGAACCTCGACAATAGTTGATTAAAAATGGCTATTTCGAATGTATGTTTTATGCGTTTCATGATATTTTCACATTGCCATTGAAAGTTTGTATAGTCGACACATATATGTAAGTCACACATTATAAATTCCTTGCTAGAAGTTCGTCCTGGTATTAATTATACGCAATATGTCGGCAATTCACATATTGCGCAATAGCAAATACCCTTTGCATTGAAAATGTAATACTATCTTAAAAGCCCCATAGAGGCACACATTTTTTTGTACAGAAATTAATATAGATACTTTACTATCTAAAAGTATCTTTTTGCCTTAAGTTTCCTGCGTGTTTACATAAATTAATGGCAGTAAATTCTCGTTTGAATGACTACTACCGAATAATGTAAAAGAAAAAAAATAAGAGAACGTCGGTTCATAAGTGATTTTGCAAGAAGGACAGCAAAGTTGTCTCGTAATGCTTGCTAGCGTCCAAGCTTCTCAAACTGTGCCTCTCGTTGGGATAAACCTGTAACTGATACGGTTTACCGATTTTCACGAGGGCATTAATCAGCTGGCTGGTATGATAGAAATGTACATTTTCGTCTATAAGACCATGAATGATTAACAATCGATTCTCTTCGTCGGGGAATTTGTTCACATATGTCAGGATAGATCCGGCCATGTAACCGTGAAGATTGTTTTGTGGCAAATCCATGTAACGCTCGGTATATCCGGTATCGTAAAAATTCCACGAAGTAACCGGAGCACCAGCAATGGCCAGCTGCGACATAAAAATATTTTTGAACACATTTTTAAAAAATATACAATAACGATAAAATATCAATCCGTACCTTGAATACATCGGGGTACTGTATCAGACCCATCAAACTTAAGTATCCACCGTAAGACCAGCCGTGAAGAGCTACACGATTCAGATCTATATATCCGGTAGTTTCTGATAGCCATCTCAATACTTCAACTTGATCGTTCAGCTCTACCGTTCCCATTCGACGTCGTAAGTGGCTCTCGAATATCAGACCTCTATGCTGCGATCCGCGAGAATCGATTAAAACTACACAATAACCTTGAGCAGCTAGCATGTGCATTCGTAAATGCCTTAAGCCCTGTAAGAAGCATTAAATAAAATCTTTTTTTTTATTAATTTCACATAACATGCATCTATTCACAACTAAAGAAACGTATTTACCTTAAATGTATTCGATACGAGTTGAACTTCGGGTCCTCCGTAAACATTCAATATTGTAGGATATTTCACTCCGGCTTGGAAATTATGAGGCTTGAATATCATTGAATAGATCGTATCGTCTGACTTTATTTTATGCGTAAAAATCTCCGGCGCGAACAACTCGGATTCAGGCGCCGATGGTTCCAGAAGGTAGCCTACAGGTGTGAGCGATATACTTTCCACCGTCCAGTCGGTTTGCGATATTTTAAATACCTGGAACAATAAAGATAATAATCATTAACAATCGTATAAATTAAAATGAATGGTATAAATTGACGAAAGTCTGTTCGCTGAAAGACATACTTGACAAGTGGGCAGCGTTTTAATGGAACTATAAACGGTGACCAACATCGTGCACTCTTTATTAAAATATACACTGTTGTAACTGTAACCTGGTCGTGTCAAGAGTCGTATCTCTAATGGTCGTCGCAGAGAAACCGCGTAAACATGTTGCTCTAACGGCCCTTCTCGTAATCCGCAAAAGTACACGATGAAATTGACTTCGTCGATCCAAATTTTCTTCCCCAGTACTTCCCAATCGCCCTGTGTCAGGGCCACTTTGGAAGTGATACGCGGTCGAAGAAATATGCTGTCCATTCTGTCCAAAGACTCTTCCACACCATTACTCAAGCCTATAATGGGAAAAATATATGATATAGACAAAAAGAATATCAAACAAGAAAAAAAATAACGGTAATCCTATTACAAACCTGCTATACTGGATGTTATAAGATATAAATGTCGAAACTCGGATTCCTCGCTGCCCCAAATAAATTTGACTTCGTTTGTGTCGTCGGACTTTAGAAAGTACAACAGATCGTTCACGTTGATCCAAGTCGGATTCTGTTCCGAGTATATAACTTGAACACTTGCTGACGCAGGCGTAAAATGGTTTTCCGTATTGTACGTGTTGGGTGGCGGTTCGCAAAAATTGTCTATTGACAACAGGACTAACTCGAGTTTCTGTTGTTTCCTGTCTAGCAGTTGTACCCAGACGCTACGCATTAACGAAATGGCACATTATCAACTCTTATTAATTAATACAAGTTTCGCATATCGTTCCCTCGAACTTACTATTGAGCGTCGGGAGTCCAGCCAACTCTCACCATGTACTCCATCCAAGGGAACATTATGTGAAGAGGATACTGAAGCTCTAGTATTTCTATATCGATAATTTGCAACGATTCCGTCAAGCGGAACTGCACCATCTTCAAGTTACTCCTAGCATTCGGCATACCTGCTCTAGGAAATCTAAATTCGTCCACTTCATAGGAATTCGCCGAGGGAAAGCAATATATCTTGACATCACTCTCGTCCACTTCTTCGTACACTATTCTATAGGCACCATCGTACATGGATTTTGGTTGCCACCAGTAACCGATATATCTAAGACAAGGGGAACAAATTTTCTAATTTTCGCGCCTTTAGTATGCAAGTATCCAATAATAAAGTGATCAACCTTGTAAATTCCTCCTGCATGACGTAGGAGGGGGTACCGGCCGAAAGTGGATCATCCACGAGATTTCTGCCACCTTTCTTAGCATGAGTCAATCGAACTGAGGAACCTGTGATACTGTGAGACAGGTATAGATCTCCCGAACATGTGTGAGCGATTAATGAATTGTTCCAGGGACAGATCTGAGGACATAATTTTGCTCCAGTGGTCGACATTCTGATTTCTGATGGGAAGAGTGGTCCAGGCTAGTAGAAAAATATATACGTTTAGACATTTTGCTCCATTATAATCATGACACACATATGATAACACACATATTACCATAAATCCAGTATCCACACATTGATAAAGACTACTAGCAGCTGGAAAGACTAATTTTCCACTCTCCGCATGGATTTCATAACTGGTTATGCCCCACGTAGCAAGCCTTTTTCTCTCCCACAACAATTGTTCCTCCTTTGACAATCTGTTTGTGCTTGATACGCTAAAATTATTTTATGACAGATCTTATTGCTTCTATCAATGGATAATCTAAATCAACCAAATCAGATATCAAACTACAGCGATGTGTACCTCTGGAAATTTGCTTCTATGACAGGCTGCCAATGTAGACGATAGCCATTGGCATGATCTGCATGTGCGATGTCTACATACAGGAGCGTGGTCTCCCATCCATTACTCGGAGTACTGAGGAAATAGATTCTAGTTCTAAAATAAAAAGAAAAGAGTATAACCACGTGTTAAAACTCGACACAATTCTGAAGGTACTCTCGTCGCATGAGTGAGTTTGCTCACCGGCCGTCCGGAAGTGAACGGAAAGTTATCGACCCGGGCACAGAACCGGCAGACACCCCAGATAACTTCCTTCTGAGATCACTGACAACGGTGCGGAGCTCGGACCAGGATTTCCGCGGTACCGTACTATCAGGAGTAGCCTGCTGCTCTCCGCCCGCCTCGTTGCTGCCACTTGTAGTTTCCATATTTTCTATACGCTGTTGCCGGGCCTTCCGCGAAGTCATTCGTCGTCCAGCCGACACGTCCGCGGCCGTCTCATGTCGAAAGATGTCAACAATCGAAAACAGCGTGTGCGCGACGAGAGCAATTCTTGGACGACGACGGATATCGCGTGACCACGCAAACTTCAGGAGATCTTATTTTTAGGTTATGCAGCCGTAATTCTCACACCGCTGTCGCCGTGACAAAAGGCTCTTTCACTTTCACCTTCTTCTTCTCCCGAGATCTCGATGGCCTTCTCGCAGCACCTCGGCGATCTCTCCCACCTCCCGGTTTCGCGCGCGACGTTAAATACGCGAAATCGCGTACTCACACCACCACTGTCACCGTCATCACCACCACCATCACCATTACCACTACCACTAGATCACCACCATCACTATCACCACCAACGCTGCCGCTGTCGCTGCAGCCGCGCGATTTCTCGTGCCAAAAATCGTCAACATTCGTTAAAGTTTGAGCTGTCATCCGAGTGCTCGCAGATGACAGTAATAACCCACGTCGCCGCCGTCGACCTCGACGGGATTCGCATCGGATGGTGGTCGCGATTCACAGCTGATTCGTATCGCGTGCAGCGTAGCACGTGTGACGCGGCCAAGCACGTGAGAGATATGTTGTGTGCGTGTGTGTATATGTATACGTACATATGACATATACACGCCGATCTCCTGATCGCACGTAACATTTTTGCGAATCGTTTTGAGACAAATTGTATTTGAAATGTAAAACCATTCCGATTCATCCAACCATCTTCTCTCTCTCTCTCTCTCTCTCTCTCTCTCTCTCTCTCTCTCTCTCTCTCTCTCTCTCTCTCTCTCTCTACTTCTTTTATCCTCGATGCTCGTGCGATCCAGAAGCTGTTATTCTGCTTAGTAAATTGTATATTAATTCGTATTGCGGTTTATGGTTAAAGGATTAATTGGGTATCAATTTGTATTGATTCGTGACCACTCGATGAGATATTGAGATAATTTGCGTTGATTTATTGCGCAACTGTACATAATGCTTAATGCTTTGGAGAGTTGTACAAGAATATTTTTGTTTAACAACATCAATATACTTATATACATTTAAATATTTCTTCGAAGATTATGCGAACGTGTACTTTCTCCAGAATAGTATAATGATTAAAAGAATGATATCACGTTTAAAAATATTTTAATTAATCTTGTGTTAAAAAGAAGGGATAAAATACAGTCAAAGATATTTTTTGAATCGAGATATCGGAAATTTATATGAGAGATAGTTTTATTTAATTCAATTAAATCAATTTAATTTAATATACATTATATATAAAAAGAAATTTATGAAACATTTAATAAGAGCAGTAGTACTTTTTTTTTAAGCAGTACTACTTTTTTTTTAAATATAATAAAGTGTAATAATTGTACTAGCATATGACGAATTCACATGACGTATGTACATTTGAAGGAAAAAATTTCTGATAAGAGGACAGCTTTCAACCATATACGCGCAACCACGTTGGCATTGTTCTTACATATTTTAATACCTCCACTCGGTCGCGATGGCCTTATTTCGTCCCCGCGTGTTCCTGAATAATTTTCCTCATCGTCGGCGGCAGCCTCGCGCGATTACGTACAAAATCCAGTGAAGATAATATACTAAAAGTCGGTCTTTCTTTCTCGTACGTTTAAAGAAAGAAATTCTTCTCGAGCGAGAGGAAAAAGGCGAAATTTTCACGACTCGATGGTTTATCTGACTGATATTCGCGAGAGAGAACTCGTGGCGTTACGTTTGCCATAAATTTATCCAGCTCGCTATTTGTGGACTACTTCGATCCGAGTACAGCGATAAATACTGTCGAGTCGTCTGATAAACGATAGTCGAAATATACGCGTGTGCACGTTTTTCGTTACCTGTCGTTTCATAGAATATTCACGTCTCAGATGTATGCGCGTGTATATCCTTGGGTATTTTAATATTTCATTCTTTAAATCTCTATCATATCTCCCTCTCTCGGGAATTTTTTTCGCTATTATTTGAAATAAAATTTTTATTATGTTTCTTTTTTTTTTAATTTAAGAAAATTTTATTTTTTTATAAAAATTCGACTGCATCCTAGTATCTGAAGTCTTCTTTCTTCTTGTTTGAAAAAAATACTGGAGAACGAAATATATCTATGTTCGAGAAATGAATGCGTGTGTATATGGTACAGAACGATCGAGAAAAATCCTTTCATGCTACCGGTCGAGAAAATTATTTTCGTGCTGCGATCGAGAATTCACTTCGCACGTAATACGGTTTCATTTTAAAACATACCTATTACTACAGTCCATTATCGTTAAACGTGCATAAGTTATGCACCGCGAACATGTGCGAACTGAGGATAATCGCGACAGAAGAGTCACGATAACAAACGAGGAATGCGCAATATCTCTGACAAGGCACGTACGGTCAGCATTCGTGTATATCGGTTTATATCAATTATCGAAATTCGTCACATCTACGACATCACGCAAGTGTAATATTACAATTCCCAAACAGCTCGTTCTGGGTAAGCAAAAGATCATATTCCCATCTCTTATCACAGACATCTTGAGTAAACAGCAAATTTTATTAATATCTTCTCGGGGACAAAGACCGCTCTTTACGAAATTATTTTATTATGAATAAAAATTACGTAATTAAACATTAGGATCATTATTATAAAAAATGATATTTAAATATTGAATTAGAGATTTAACGCGATTATATATATATATATATCGTATGTCGATTCAAATTTTCTAAAATGTCAGCGAATATCTTTAGTAGTTTTAAATTAATTTTGAGAAATTTGTACTTTATTTCTTTTACGATGGCTTCTTTACAGAAACACGGTGAAATGTTCGGTGGATTATGGAGATGTGGTAGTAAACCTATTAAATCCAAACTGTTTACTCTCGAAACTTTTGCTCGAGATGTGGAGGTGAGCCGCGTTAATATGATTTATTGTTACCTTTACCTAATCGCTAATTTAAGAATAGAAATTGTGTGCGTATGTGTGTGTGTGGATATTTAATTGGACGGTCCAATATTGAAAGATGTAACTCTAAAATCCGCCATTTTTTTCTTTCTTTGCCAAAAAGTTGTCCTTTCAAAATATCAATTTGCAACAATTTGATAAAAAGCAATATTTTTAACATTGTTTGGTGTATATATAATAACTTATAAATCTATTCTTAATTTTCCTGAAAATTTCATGAAAGTATGCTTTCATGAAAGTATGCTCTCTTAATGTTAATTGATTCAATTCTAATTCATATTCACGTTGAAATTAACAGAATATTCACTTACCTTAATCTTCTTCCCTCATTGGGAAACGGGCTAATTGGATTATCGGGAGATTTACCTAAAAGGGAATTTAATCGCTCCAATACGACATATATATGCATACGTATATACTATACGTATATATGCATACCGTCTGCCGGCGCGCGAAATTGTCTTTCCCTTCTAAATTTTTATCCCTAGATTAAATTTTTATTTTAGAGAATTGTTTCGCTCTATACTCTGCACGTAACGGGATCGAATGTCTCGTGTTCGGTCCACGTAGGTAGAATTTTCCGACGAAACTACCCAGCCTCCCTCAGCCAACCCTCTCGACCGCCGCTCGCGTCTGCACGAGGGCCGTATCTTTCCTAAGATATGTTCCGTCTAGAATCCTCACGGGAACGGCCGAATCCCTTTCTCCTTTCTGTGTCCTTTAAGTATTAACGTGGCGAATTTCATAGGTGGTTCAGTAAAATTTTCATGAATTAATTCCATGTATCTTTCTATCTTCGATTCCGCATAGCGATTGCGCGTGTGACGGATGATAAATAAATGATCTCTTGCCTCGGATCTTTTTTTATCCAATGAAAAAAAGGAGATTTTTCAATAAAAAAAATAATACGATATTATAATACTTTTTTTTTTTTTTTTTTTTTTTTTTTTTTTTTTTTTTTAATACAATTTCTTCAGATCACGTGGTTGAATTGTGGGAAAGTATTGAGATTGGAACAAGATATCGGTTATATTTCTCGATTGAAACCATTAAATATTTAGTATGGATATTTCTTATCGGGCATATTCTTTACTCACGGATAGGAAATCACTTGGTGTTTCTGTATCCCTTTTTTTTTTTATTTCGCTTTCCATCGGAGAAATCGTGCGGCAAACCATTCGACGAGAATACGAGGAAAATTACAGCGATTGTTTATTTGGAAGAATAGAGAAATGCATTTTAAAATATCATTCTTTCGAAGAATTAGCATTTACAGAATAATCCGATGAAACCAGGGAATCTAGAAAAAATTGAATATTGAAGAGTAGAAAAAAACGGGAGAAAAATTCCGATTGCACATTCGCGTGCTTTATATTTCCTTCAGCCACGATCGGAGGAATGCTCGCAGTCATCCGGAATCACTGACGTGATCTGGCAAGGGAGTCGGGTATCACGTAGTAGTTGGCATGCAGAGCCGACCCGCGGGCGTATTTTACTTACTTCAACTTTTCCCCCTTTAACCCTCCTACTCCTTCTCCTCCCCCTCTTGCTCCTCGCTCAAACACCCTGTCCAAGCCCGCCGTGTAATGTAGCCAGCGCTTTATTGAATATTTCGCCGTGGTAAAATGATAAAGAAATCCTCGGCAAGCTTCCTCGGACTTATATGGATATAGAGCCGCCGGCTTCCGAAACGAAGAGATGGCGCGTGCTCTCCCGATGTCGACACCACCGGCGTACAGCCACCGTTAAGGGTGGGTCATTGATTTCAAGCCTAGGAGAAAATTCTTTACGTGTCGTGTATCGTTGAGAAATTTTTTCTAAACATGAATAAAAAAATCAATTCTTATATCCTTTATAAATTCAAGACGAATAATTTAGTCAGAATCATTTATCGCGCGAATTATTTTGAAGATAAACGATTAAAAGATTAATTTCTCGAGAACATTAAAATCTCTTGTACACGACGTCTATTTAACATGTTTTATTATCTGAACGTAAAAGTAATTTTTCTTGTCATTAAATTTTTTGTATCTTTTGACATGCACGTCTCTCCACTTTTTGCGTAAAGAATATTCTCTTTGCGTAGACTCTGTTCCCGTTTGCCACGGTATTTGCAGTTATTGATAAATTCATCTCTCTCTCTCTCTCTCTCTCCCTAAATGTATAAATAATATTATCTGCACAGGTAATGTTCCTTATATCTTCTAAGACCTAACGCGAATGGAATAATAGCAAAGGGAATTCCTCTTAAAAGCCTTTACGATCGTAGCTATAGGAGCATTCACGTGACGTGGTTCAAATTTTCCTCGTAACATGATGGTTGTCGATTTAATATTTTTCTATCAACTGATATCTATTTTTAGTACTTTAGATGTCGCGTATCAATTATTTCTCAAGACAAATGTAATAATGTATACGATATTGCAACACATATGACATATATCATATGTATATGTATCTGAAACAAACTGTCAAATTTTAATATGTTTCGATTGACGTGAAAATATTATTGCTGATTATACTTCCGCAATTAAAATAATCTCAAATACAAAATACGAAAGAATGAGTGTACTATTATATTTTCGTATTGTATAACATTCTAATTACATACGTACTTAAAATACGTCTCATTATTCTAATGAGTTAGCTACTTGGTGCGTAGCAATGCCAGTATATGTCCAAAGAGAATATATTACGTGAAAATTTCAAGGATCTGGACGATGCTAGAGACAAGACGACATTTTCTACGAGACATTTAAAGCGTCCTCACTCCTCTCTAATGGTATCCCCTTCAAGTATAGCACGTATAGTCTCATAGTATAGAGCCATTTCAATATTGAAGAACCCAATGACATTAGAAGAATAAAAAACACGTGCAAAAAATTATAAATTTGTTCCATCTGTCTCTCTTACGATACACCACCATTGTCCCTCAATCTGTAATTTTTTTCTGTCGAAAAGAAAAAAAACTCGGAAAAAAAGATTTCAAGTAACGCGCGAACAATTGGATATGGGATTCGTGTCGATTTTCTGTTTTAAGGGAAGGGACACGAGGGAGAAAACGAAAAGGCTACGGAATTTCCGGAACGGCTTTTGAGCACGAAATAGGGTAGGGGCTGCACTTTAGTTGACACGGGCGTACGTAACGCGTGCCCCTAGGGGGTCGCAATATCGATCTCCCCTCTATCCCTCGTATCTTCCTCCTCTTCTGTCCGTTCGTTCCGCGACATATCAACAGCGGACAGCTCGAATTGTACAAACCTAATGGAATATATGCCTTCCGAGAAGTCTGTCGTCCTTCCGGTGAGAGTTTGTGCTGAATCCGCGCATCTATGATAGAATATTCAAGTCTGAATGTCAAAATCAAAAGGAAAACATTTTTGAAGGAGTGTTGATTTCACAGATATAAATCTTCATTCTCATTTCCGATACTGAGATAACAACAATTAGAGGGAAATTATTGATCGGGATATTTTAAGCTGGATGGATCTCCAAATTTTTAATACATAAATTCGCAAAACTGTTCTCGATTATAAAGTTTGTTGAATGTTTCAAACTGAAAAAATTAAGCGTATTTTCAAAAATGATTCGTAAAATGATACAATTTCATTCAACAATTAAAAGGATGGAAGTATATAAAGAGGTTCATATACACGATATATGTTGATTAAAATATATGTATATGTATATATGTACATATTATATAGCGGTAATAATAGTATTATTAGTAATAAAATTAATACTATGATATAATATGAGATGTCAAGTGATTCCCTCACGAGAAGGGAACAGCTGACAATTCGTTGCTACCGTGATACCTCCAGAAGATGCTTTAGATACTCTTGCTCTTCTCGTTGTTCTCTCCTCTTCTGTCGCGTTGTAGAATCCTTGGGAAGGGTAGATAGGCGGATGTCTTTTTTCGCGACACTTACAGCCTCTCTGCGACGTACGTGCTGTTACGATTTTGAAAAAAGCCCTTGATCATCCAGTCAGCTAAAACTTGGATTAAACTTGCAAATGGTATCGATCTCGCCGGCGATATATCACTTGTTAGAGAATTAAATATCACTATTATAGAGCCCAAGACCTCGCAGGGTTCGATATGCCGTGATCTGTACAGTTAACACGTCGACTATCCGCGAATCGTAATTTGCAGGAGGATCGTAATTTTCCCTTCTTATAATTGGTTTTGACGTTGGAATTCGTTCTGTCAAACGATGCGCGTCGATGAGATAGTTGACGTGTTAATGGAGACAACCACGCGCGCACAAGCAAAGACTACTATTACATATTACAGTCTATCATTACAATTACTTTCCGCCGTTTTAGAGTTAACGAGCTCGGAATCTCTTTTTCGTATCGGGTACGGTAATATTACCGGCGTCCTTCTACGAGGTTTCAGTTTAGTTCAGCTTACGATTAGTATAATTCTAATCTAAAATCATCCCGTTCTTATGTGTGAGAATCACTTACGAGTACACAGTGTGTATACTATATGCACAATTTGTACTTGGAGTATAATATATCAAAGCGTTCATCTATCACTAGCTCCCCTCTAGTGCTGGTGAACATAATGCACGCGACGGGCACAAGAAATGAATAATATTTAGGATCCTCGGAGATCATTTTTTTTCCACGTGTCTCAAGTCTCTGCTAGCGCTGTCCTTATCCGTGGATAGACGATATAATCGAGTGATACATCAAGTTTTTTTTTTTTTTTTTTTTTTCTATCTGTCGGTTCGCTTTGCTTGTTCCCCAATGCGCTCCTAAGCGTGATACGATAGAAAATGTAACGCAATTCCTGTGATAGACATCGTGGGGTGATTAGTAAAAGAATAGGATTATTAGAGTATAAAGTATCCAACTACGAGTATTCATTTGATATCTCGCTGATTCTATCACAGGCAACGACACCGAGACGCGTCTACGATTTTTTTTCGACATCGAAGACGACTCTTGACTAGAGATATGAATGCCGCGGATAAGAATCTTAAATCTCGTTGTATAATTTTCAGGTAACCAGAGACACAATTCATGCAGCTTTCGATATCGAAAATTAAGCGCCGATGAAATTTATAGCCACAGTTAAGGGCGATTATTATACAATAGATATCCAGCGAAAAAATTTTTGCGTCTTGTGTGTGTTTCTCTATTCGTATAGATTCTTTATATATGTATATGTATGTATATATTTATATATATCACATGGTTTTTTGTCTGATTTCCCACAATAAGAATTTCTCAAACATGCGATATTTTCGCTCAATTTATGATATTTCTAATATTGTCTATTAATTAATTACTAATCTACTATATTGAAAAATCTTATCAAACTTTTACTGTTAACACAGAAAAACTCTACCGATTCGTCCTAATGTGAGTTCTTGCTTTGCATTGCCCACAATCACGAATGATGATATCGGCGATATTAAATCTCGACCGATTCTCCTCAACATTATACGATTCTCACATTCTACTTTATCGCAATATAAATATCTTTCAATATCTACGTATTATCGTAATTTTCGATCGATAATCTCGTCCGAGATTTGTCATCTTACAACGCGCAAACGCTGATACACGAAAATCGATACGTAGCGTAAAAGGGATTATTTCAACATTAATTAAACATCGTGCCGCATCGAATCGCGATACTGTCAAGTTTCTGACACGTTCACGTGATCGTTGGAATGTCAACATTATTAGCGTTATATTATATCAGTATAAGCGGGAAAGTGAAAATTACACACGCGGTAAAGTATACCGCGTCGCGGGAGAATAATTCCCAGAGATTATAGGGATTAGCCGTTAATGGAAATTGCGTGTGTCAAAGGCTCTCGAAATTCGCGTCATGAATAATCCATCCGCAGAACCGTGACGAATGAATCTCGCGACGCGAATAAATTTCCGTGACTTCTCGAAAAAGCCGTGTAATAATAATCGATAATGCGACGAGCACGATAATGCCGCGAATAATTTGCGCGAGTTTCAATTTGCATTGTGTTCGATCGATTTTAACAATGGGCGCAAAAGAGCGTATAAGACCGTCTCGTAGCGATAAGAAAAAAAAAAAAAAATTTATTCCAAAAAGAAAATAAATTACGATCTATCCCCTTCAACCCCTCTGACGTCGGCACTCACCTCTGACGTTCCTCGCTGCTTCGAAGCACCCGCGACACAGTATATACGTGTACTCTTTTCTATATATATATATATATACTCTCGTATATATGAATTATAGTAAACCATATCTCTACTATCATAAATCTACTTATATATATATATATATATATACTTGTCAAAAAATTACGTCAAGAGAGACATGCTCCTCGAATGATTACTGCGATTTATTCGAATTCCGCAGAACGAAGAAGATCTATAAGGCGGAAAGGGAGAACGAGAAGGAGAGGGAATAATAATACGATATACGGGATATCAATTAGCTACTACAGCAAGAAATACTGATATTTATATATGTACATATACGCGCGCAACGTGATTGCAAATCGATCCATCCATACGTGTTGCTATATGCGAATTCGTGACGAGATTTTAACCTTTTTTTTTTCCCCCCTTCAACGCATTTTTCCGGGATAAAGTCGAACAATCTTGTGTGAAAGACTTTTTCTCCCAGAGGACTTTACTGAGAATAGAAACGCGTCCCTTATGTTACAAGACGATATCTACTGGAGTTTAATAGGCACGATTTCAAAGATAAAATGGGACACTGTAAAAATACCATATATTAGTACGAGTATATCTTACTCCAGGCGCTATGGTATAAAATTGTAGGATTTATATATATATATGATCACTGTGTCTACATATCTACGAAGAATACTCTCTACAATACTCGGGATTTACGAAACAAACGCGTCGATTGTTCCAAAGAGATAATATATATATTTGTTATATTGTTCATATAATGCAGGTGAGATTCGAGAAAGTTATAAAAATTTTTATTTTTATTTATTAAAGATAATTTTATTTATACGTTAAAAGAAAAGGCTCAAGTATTTACTATATTTAACATAACAATTTTTTTTTTTTTTTTTTTTTTTTTCCATTAGTATTCTTTACCAGTAAAATCTTGTTTTAATAAGTTGCTAGCAAATCTAGGTTAAATCTAGGTATAATATCGTAACGTATATAAAAATTATATCGAAAAATGTTTTTTCCCAAAAGATTATTATTTTTGTTAAGAACTATTCCAGTTGAACTGTGCTCGCATTTATTTCGTGACCCGGTTTCGATTGTTTAAGTCTGATTTCAATTATAGGACAATCACTTGTACAATATATAGATGTCGTGAAGAGGAGGGGGGGGGGGGTGGAAACAAGGAAGGGGAGATATAAAGTTTTAGTAAAGCGATTAGCGTGGAATAAGAGTATTTTTAATGATTTCAACAACAACAGGTACAGTAACCAGTGTTTACCTGCAGTAAATACGTTGGTAATTATTTTCTCTCTCACAATTTTCTCTCCCATTTCTCTTTCTCTCTTGCACGGTGTTCGTCTCGCAATTATTCCTACTGTCGCTTAAATCTAATCTTTATTACCGTCTTTTGCGCTTACCCATCTATATATACGGATAACCAAATTATTTACGTGATTAACTACGTATTTTTACTAGTCGGCTGTCTAGCTAGCTAACTATTCTAGTTGTATGTACGTATGTGTGTTGCATAGTTCGGTCTTTCCTACTGACAATGATCTTATCATTTTTCTTAGCCCTTTTGTCGTTTTATGACCAACTCGGAAGGTGAAGGTGAAGGTGTACTTTTCGATAGATGCAAGAAAGTATCTCCAACGATTAAAGTAATCAAGTTCGAAATAAAATGAATGTAGTTAGTACCATGCGGATCAATACTGTGTTTTTGCATTAGAGTCTCGCGTTTCTAAGAAAGAAAATAATGAAATCATTGTCAGTAGACCGGGCGAAAGAGAATGCGCTACATCAAAGCTTTCCGGGGGAGGGGGGGGGGGGGAAATCGGGAGACACAGAATTTTGTTTCTCTCTGCACAATTAATTGATTTACTACGATTTCTCTCTATTTCAATTTAAATAAATGATTATGAAATGATGATCATCGCGAACGTGCGATACCGCGCTCTCCGTACACATCCTGTGGCCTCTTCATTTCGACGAAACGAACTTCTCGAATCGATATCGAAACGATATCGAACGTACAACAACGATCGTTGAAAAATACTAATAATAATAATAATTATAATCAACGGATATATCTGATGGAAGAGAATATATGCTGGAGGCTGTTTGCTCGATAACAGAGTACATGTCTCGTATAGAGAGCTAATAATATAATGATGAAGTAGATCTTTTCAATTATATCATGTAATAATATATTGCTACTGAGCTATACGTACGCGTTGCAAAAAATACCGAAGCGAATTCGGACTTCGAAATGTCTTTCTCGAAATGGCTCCTCCTCCTCCTCCTCCTCCTCCCCCCCCCCCTCTTCCCCCCGGTCATTTCATCACCTGTCATCACGCTGTCACGACAACGACATGTATGTGAAAGTCGATCGATCCGACACAATATTTGCGTCCCAGTTTCCTAATATGCGTGTATATTGCTGATATTACCGACACTATACCGTGCCGTCCCTTAAGAAGACTTTTTCCGAAGCGTGTCTCGCAAAATCGTTCGATATCCTGACGAATTAAATAAAAGGGAAGAAAATTGATGTAGCAAGCAGCGGCTCGAAAGCCGATCGCGAGATTCGGCGCAGTCTGCTACATATCACGCCTTTTACAACGCCTTACGAAATTAACGAACCTACTAATGCTTCCCTCCCCCCCCTCTCTCTCTCTCTCTCTCATCTCATTTTCTCACTCATCTCTAATTAAATATCATTCAATATCTCGAGAGAAAAATATTTACATCTTGTATAATATTCGAAGAGAAGAAAAGTATTTACAAGTGTGAATCATATAAAAGAATAATACTTCTCTCTTTCTCTCTATAATACTCCCTATAATTACGTACGAAAAATTCAACGTGTGAAAGTTAAGGCGGTGCGATAGGATCAACGTAAAGCCGCATTTGTCGTGCGAAAGATGCACGAATATTTTTTTTATTTTTTTTTGGAAGACCGCGTTTTTTGATTGATTTCCGAATATTGCGCGACGAATGATGATGCCGGCTCGTCGTTCGATGAAAGTATAATTTGACATTTTATAGTAAAATGTTTTATGCGCAATATTCATATGACATGGGATATACGATTCACGAGGTAAAGTTACATAGAGAAATCACTGTAAAAAAATCTATCTTACGGAAACGAAATTGTCAAAGTGACCCGATGGATTGTCGCGTTAAGATCAAAGTTGGTTAGATTGTTGTAGTAATTTAACTATATAATTACAATTAAATAATTATATAAATTACACAGCAATCTCGTGATATATGAGCGTAAAAGTATCAATAAATATTTCTTAAATTTGCAATTACGTATGCGCGTCGTCATATCGTATCAATATATGTATCGCCTTCTTTAGTGAAAAGAGTATGTGTGAAAAAATTTATCAGTAAGATTATAAAAGAAGATATGTATTATATTGTATGTAATATAATTGCGAGAAACTTTCGTTTATCTCTGTCGATTTTATGAAAGTTTTCGCAAGCGGGTAATGAGACGAGATAAATAAATAATTACTCACGAATTTTCATGCACGAGGAAATTAGTTACAAAGTTAAAGATTCGGAGCGAATTATTTTTCGCGTTCAAGGAAACTAACCGGAATTGTTTAGCTAACGTAGAGTATCGGGAAATCCGAAAATCATATAAATTTGTAATTTTTAAAATATCGTATCGCGAGCATCATTAAAATTGCGCGCGACGCTTCGTCAATTAAATTACGACACGCCTACCTATACCTTTATCTCGTTTATTAAAATTGATCTCGCTTCAAAATCTACGATGTGTCTGTGATCTATCGATATTTACCATTATATGAAATATTAAATGGTAAATGTTTTCAATATCACGATGTTATTGATATTCGCGTAACTGGGTCAGAATATATTATTATAATATTATATATCATTAATAATTTACTACCTTATAATGATCTTGATTTATGTTATTAAGACACATATCTGCAGGTATAACAGAACAGCATATAAATCGCTGAATATGTCAATCGGTGATTCGTACGAAAAAATGCTCCAAATTTTTCAGGGAACGTACATTTTCAAAATACGTCATCATCTTCCAATAAATACTCGCGTGAAAAATATTCAATATGTTTCGAACAACGTCATAAAATATTGTACCCTTTTGAAATATCCTTCGAGTAATGCATAGAATGCTTCGTATCACCGAACTAGTTTTATCAGACGAACGAAGAGACACAATGTCGATTCGTTGGCGAAGCGTCGCGTAACAAGGCGATGATACTTTATCCTTGGATGAAGAATCGAAGAATCAAACGCTCTTTCGTGAAATCTATATTTATGCTCTAACGCACGCTCGGCTTCTTTGCCTTTATTAATCGTAGAATTATTATATATGCATAAAAGTATATGTATGTATATATATATAGATTGATTTTTATAATATATCTATATACTTTATATATTTTGTTTTTATAAATATAATTACGTGTAAGTAACGTATATCTTTTAATATTCGTGTATGCATGCCTATGTAGATGTGTATGTATGTGTATGTATATATATGTGTATATATATATAATATACACGTATTGGAAGAACAAGACACCGTCACGACGCGCGTGTCCGGCCTTAAAAAAGCGCTATGAAAAACGCGTGGGTCCCTTTTTCGAAAAAGTCACTCGAAAAGTAAAAGAGCAGTCATGTTGCACGCTCCCGTGTTGCACGATACATGATTGTTTCGATGCTCTTTCTCGCGCTTTATTGTCGTGTCGCGACAATACGTCTTCGTCTTCGGTCTCGCCGAAGCGTAAAATGCTAAAAAAAAAAAAAAAAGAAAAAGAAAGAAAGAAAAAAACACTCTTGATTCGCGCATCGTCTACTTACAGGGTGATTCGTCAAAAGAATTTTCGTCACTCTATTGAGCCATCCTTTATTCCTAAAGTCAATTCGCCGATCTATCAAACTCATGGGCTCCACTGTGGAAGTCCATCATCTTAAATGCGGGATGAGGCACGAATATCGCACGAATTATATGCTATCAAGTGTAACTATATATATAATGAAAGTACCTCAAAATGAAGAAAATTGAAAAAAAAAAAAACTAAATCACGTCCGATCACCCGTGTAAAAATCGATGTGTGAGTGCACCACGTGAGTCATTCACGCGAGACTTTAAAATCGATTTCCTCAACAATCTCTTTTGCTGATAAATGTAACAAAGATGATGAGATTGACGATGGTGATGGTGATGATGACGATGGTGAGAGTGTTGGATAACAATGTACCATTACAGATATTCAATGATATATATATTTTTGTTTAAATCACACATGCGATTATATAAGGCCTCATTGCCTCTTACGACGCGACTGTCTCGCATCGTGCATTACAATCACTATGGCATATACATACATACATACATACATACATATATATATATATATATATTAATGGATTTTTTAAAAAATGAATTAAAAAAATTCACAATAATTGACGCGAGAAACTATTCGTGATAATTTGACAATCGCACTTTATAATGCGTATATAATAAATAGAGTGATAGAAGATAAAAAAATAATAAATATAAATATAAATAATTCTAAATAATAATAATAATTCTCTAAATTCGCTTCGAAAATTATTTCGGAAATATGCAAACAACAATCATATATTTTTCTCAATCAAACTTTCGAGACAATATATCGCGACGAACAACAGTATGAAACATTGACAGATTAATCGCAAACGCGAGACAGCCGCTCAGAAATATGTTAATATATACAAATTGTTACGCATGCACGGTGCATTCTTGTAGCCTCGATATAAACGGTTCCCGTCAACAAGAATAACTTTCCCGACACTGGTATTTTATAATAGACTATCGGCGTAGGAACGATACGTCTCCATCGACTATCGTACGATAACTGTCGAACGTTCCCCGATCGAATCATACTATTGATAAATAGGGTGAAAAAAAATATTAATGTAAATACATATCTCATTCCGATTGAAATCTAATGCCCTGCATTAATTTGAGCCGCATGAAACAGAGAATATCGCGGTGCGAAATTTTAAAAATGTATACGTTATTATACGTTTCACTTATACGAAGTCCGGATTGAAACGCAGTCGTCTCCACGTTTTATCAGTCAATAATGTAATGCCCAGAATCGGATTCGAAAAAAGCCAGATATTTTTCAAACGTTGACACGCTTCTACGCCTTTTTCAATCTCTCGATTGAGAGATCTCCGCCTTCGTACAATAGATATTCTTTGGTAAGTTTCTAGATGAAAATTTCCGAATCACTCTCGCTGCCGAAACTTTTTCCCCGATTGAGAGATCTCCGCTTTCGTACAATAGATATTCTTTGGTAAGAGTTTCTAGATGAAAATTTCCGAATCACTCTCGCTGCCGAAACTTTTTCCCCGACGACTTTCGAATCCGATCCTGCCGGATTACTTCAAAAGTCGCACATAATTATGCACATAACTACGCCTACACCATCGACTCGATTCTCTATCGCTAGTACTACAAACGACATTTATATACTATACAATACGTGATACATCTTCTCTTCATGTTAACAGCGAGGAGTAAGGTACACTGGAAACGATATTGTTATTCGATAACACCAATGCTCGTTATAGAGAGGCCCGCGTGCATCGCATCCGCCCTTACGGAATATGTACGCCATTTTATCCGTGCTTATTTAAGTATCGAGTATATTAGACACCCGTTGACAGAGAGATGAAATATTGGAAATTTCTATTTTTATGAAAAAATATTCGATACGCGTCATATTCGTGTACGATTCTCTAATAGGGAATTAAATTACACGATTAAAAATGTTACTCGAAAATTGCATTAGTCAGAGGAGAGTTCTTTTTGTCATTACGTGAAAAATTTTAAAAACCAGATAAAATGCATATGCGGGACCGCCTCTGGCGACAAAGTGCCGCACTGACGGATACGACGTTTCTTCAGAACTCCAAACACATTAGTTCCAGAATGTCCGAACGCAGTGTTTTTCAAACACTATTCCCCCGCTCCGGAACTCTTCGTTCGAGTAGTCTAAGTAGATAACAATTCCGCCGCTCGTTCGTACCGCTTTACATTCAAACAAGATACGTAATGTTAAACTGAACCCGCGTTATTTATACCGTTCGTTACACAAACAAGTGTATTAAATTCTATCGTTAAGATCATTTTTTTTTTCTCTCTCCAATGGAAAACGTGGATTCAAGACCGTTTAAAAGTAAGCTTCCTCGACTTGATCGAGAACATTTAGCACGTGGTAGATTATGGGAAAAGCGTTCCGATTGAAAAACACCAGCTCGACGTGTCTAGATAAGATCTACGAGGGCAATATCGAAGTCTAAGATGTGAAACACAAAACAAAGAAACGCGAAAGAGGAAGAAAGAGAATAAAAAAAAAAAATCGAAAGTAATCTTACCTGGATTCCGCCGTCTCTGCATACCCTTGGGTCCTCTCCTTTCGGACAATCCTCGGTTCGCCAGCCTTGTGTGTTCTCGCGCGTTCTCTCTAGCAATCGACACTCAATTCTACTGCCTATAGAAATTAATATGCGTCTAAATCGCGGGCGTTCCGAAGCTTTCCCTTCCATTTCTTTTCTCTCCTTAGTCGTACGTATGTGTTTGTAAGTGTGTGTGTAGAGAGCAAGATGGGCAATAGAGATCGGATTAAGGCACTCGGGTTATATCGAATCGATTATTACAATCGGGGAGAGTAGGAAAGAGGAGAGAAGAGGGTTAATAGTGAGGGTGATTTGCACGGAGAAAGTGGTCAAAGTGAAACGAGCACGATGGGAGAGATGATGAAGGGAAAGATGTTATATACTTTCGTTTATTTCTTTCTCCGGGTACGCTTCCCCCCAAAAAAATCATATAGACAGGGGATGGATGGGATGGGAGTAGGAAAGAATGATCGTGGAAGAGTATAGCCGCTTCCTCGATTCTTCAAACGTACCTTTTCGGCGAATAATACATTTTCCTTTTTTTTTTCTTTTTTTTCTTCTTCGGATGAAGAAGCGAATCGGGGTCGATAAGCAGTACGGATAAAACAGTCGCTTTAATCCACGGCTCGCTGCCTCCGGCTCGCTTTTTATTGCTTCTACAACGTCCGTCGAAGAGGATAGACTCACTCTACTATCACATTTAACGAGAATATTCTTGGCTCTCGCGTGCCCGTACCCCCTTTTAAGCGGGGGAAGAAAGGGGGAAGAGAAGTGATACAGAGTATATCATCGTGTTGCCGACACACACGCGTGTGTAAAAAATTCACTACAATCTATTTCGAGTATCCTCAGTTCGACTAATTATTTTCTCTCTCTCTCTCTCTCTTTTTTCGCTAATTGTTCTACTTACGATTAACAAGATTGATCGCGATGTACGCGTGAGATCACTTTTTCTTTAAAGGCAAGACCGATATATGTATATGTTATACGATCTCTCTGATATATCGCGTCTCTTGATCGCCAAGAAAGACACGAAGCATTCGCGTTAAGTACCACGAAAGGAAAAGCGCTTTGCGAGTAGATTGTTTCCTTTTGTGTTCGAAAAACAGCTTCGACTCTCTCATTCTGCCTTCTCTTTAAAGTGATACTCGGGACTTGGAGGAATTCTTTCTCCGTGCTGTGTAATGGAGCCGACACGCTTCGTATCGGCAAACCGTATCTACCGATGGGCGGATTCATCATCCTCTCGCGCACCGCTAACATTGAACAATGAATCATTTATATCCGCTGGTCTTCTCGATTCTAAGGATCGCAATTGCGGTTCTCACCTTAGACAGTTAATCGATTACCTTCTGCCGCGTAAAAAAGAAAAAAAAGATCAAGAAGTTTTATCGTGTTTTTTTTTTATCGTATTTTCTTCATAGATGCAATAAGTATTTTATTTCCAACGAAATATAAAAAAATTTAATATATACGAATCCAAAAAAAAAACAAAAAATTCTATCTATACGAAATATATAAATATCGATTGGCAAATAACTTTTATATCGAAACATAATTGAATGTTTTTGCGCCGCGAGGAAGAAAAGGCCGCTCCATCGATGGAGACGCTTTTTTGATAGAGCGTAAGTGAGAATCAGTGATTCGAGGGATGGAATATCAGGGATAATCTTTGGCTTTTTCATACAACGAAAATACGCCTACGCGCCTCCAAAAGCTAGTAGAACACACATCTACTTTGATATAATGTAGCAAAACTGTACGTGTCGTCCGACTATATGGACACGTATTATTTATACACATTAAGGGGAAAGGAATTGGATACGTATTATTTATACCCGTTAGGGGAGAAAATAGGGAAGAGGAAAAATAAGGAAAAAAAAAACCAGGACAGAGAATGACAATGTGAGGAACGCGTATAGCTGCGTATAGCGTAAATCGATTACTTCTGTATTCTCTATACAGAATTCTACGCATATTTTTATAAAACACAAAGAAGATTTGTTATATATAGTTGCAATATTTCGGGCGTTAATATTCACCCTTTTTTCTTTTCAGATTTTAATTCTACATTTATTGTATCCATTTGTTCCACTGTGACTTAATTTTTATATCAAAGTTTAATTAATACTTTGTTTGGGGCAATTCTTTTTTTACACAAAATTTAATTAAATTCGTAAAATTTAATTGAATCGTTTTTACGCGATAAAGATAATTTCATATATATATATATATATATATGATGGTTTTTCTCTACTATTAAAATTTTATAAACTTTTGAAATGAATATGTGAACAGTTGATAATAACCTCGTTGCAGCTATATCGTTTTTCAGAAAAGAAGGATGATTCTTTGCTCGCAATCGATATTAATGTTACAAAAGAGCGAGATGAAAACTAGTTAACTGCGTTATTTTCACGCAGGAGTTAATGGGAAATGAAGAAGGGATGTCAATAAAAATACGTCGAAAGATATATCCTTACTTGTCGCTTAGAATGCGCCAAAGGTGGTCTAGCTAAAATTGCATGCGCTACAACAAATTCGCCGACTGTTTTAAACCACTTAAGAAGCGTAAGGGGTGACAGGGAAACGGGAGACATAATCATCAAGATGGCTATCTAGAGAAAAAAATTGGCGGTATTCTCTGGTTGGTCAAAATAGACATGAAAGCTTTTCGAAGCAATTTTCTCTTCGCTCGAGCAAAATGTTTCCAAATCATCGTCTGACATTTTCACCTTATTATAATTTTCCCATAATTAAGGAATAAAATATGCTTTTGGCAAAATAAATTTCAACAACGGAATCATATATTCAGTTATTCAGCGAATACAGTCCCTGATAGAATTTCAAGCTTAAAAATTTAATTACGAAGATATGTAATATATATATATAAAAAAAAAAAAAAAACTAATATTATACGCGAGGAAAAATAATTCTTCTCGTTGTCGTTGTCGCCAAGAGAAAAGTCTTAAAAATGAAGCTATGAGTGAAAGACATCCGACGTTTCCAGAACACTCTGTAGAGCATGCATGTCAGTAAATCCTCTTTACACACAGCAAATAGAGCAACAAGTGATACCAAAGTTGAAAGTCGGCCGGCGTTACCGAAGTAAATGTAATATTCTTCTTTACGAGATCCGCGAGGATTTTTGTGATATTTCTCATACTTTTGAGAGATACTAACTTCAGAGAGAAAAGTGACGATCGAAAATCCAAGAGGATATATCTTGGATGAAGCAGTTTAATATTTTAGAGATACAATGCCGCGAGATAATAAATTCAGCTATTGAAAGAATTTTACATAATCACACCATCATACATCAGGGATCGTTTAAATTTACATTACCATGTATTTCGATAAAGTAAAGAATACCGATCGCTTAACCAGATAATCAAAGTACAAAATATAGTTTCTGTTTACGATATATACAAGAGTTATAAAATTCAAATTTTAATATAGAAATTATCTCAATTTTATAGCTGTTTTTCTACAAATTCGATTTTTATCCCTCGTGGTCCTTGAACCTCTTGACGAGAACGCGATGCGGAATGTTTGCCACGAGAGTTTGGACCAACCAGAGAGCGGCTCGAAACGAGCGCCCAGCGGGGTTAACGAGACCATAATTACGATTTAATATTAATTAACCAATTAGGATGGATTGCCACCCCCGCGGGACGCGCATGTTCTACTGGGGCGTAAAACACAGGTTTTGATTGAGCGTTAGTGATAAGAATTCAAAACAATGATTATTACAAGGAATAGTAATAAGAAGGCCGATATTGTACAATGTGTATATACTAATAATAAGTATATATATATACATATATACATACATACATACATACATACATACATACATACATACATACATATATATATATATCCATCTATGTATGATGTAGCTATATGTATATGATATTAGACTAAGTAAACAGTAGGAAGGAACAAACAAATGTGTACATAATAAATATATATAAGATAGAATAATCAAATATGTATATATATATATATACATTTGATTATTCTATCTTATATATATACACCATATATATATATATATATATATATATATACAGCACCAACGTAATTACTTTTTGCCAACAAGTTAGGCAAGAGAGGTTTATCAATAATAAATTACAAAGGGTGGATTACAAATATGAACCGGGAATTTCTGGAGAGATCTATAGCTATGAATGTGATTGGGGGAGAGGGTAAAGGGTGAAAGAGGATCAAGTGAGAAAATACAAAGGAGAGATACACAAATAGAGGTTAGCTACAAGTTTTAAACGACTACTTTATTGGCAATTTTTCTAGGCATCAACCTATACTAATTTTACGTTACGTTTGTGTTGCTGTCGTTCTTGGCGTGCGCCATCGAGCGTACTCTTGCGTTAACGTCGTATATTTACCTGTCCACGTGTATGTAGGTGTACCTGTGTGTGTGTGTGTGTGTGTGTATGTATGTGTCGATACACGCGTATACATCGCGCGCGTGCTCTGACGCCAACGTAATAAAAATCATCGCCGGATAATTGATTCTTTTTTTTCTTTCTTTTTTTTTTCTTTTGTCCGATCGAGATAGCTGAAAGTAAGCAAATCAAGCGGAGCAAAAGGAGGAATTAAACTAAGAGTAAATAAAACGAAAACGCGAATATAAAATGAAAGAGCTCGAACGCGTTGCGTTTACATTGGCAACGCGATTACAATTGATCTGGGTAGAGAGGGAGGAGGAAAGAAAAGAGAAAAGAAAACGAAAATTAGCGATGGTTTAAATAAACCGAGGGGTGGGAAGAGAGGGTGCGAGAATCGAGACACGAGCTCCCATCATCGATCGTTGTCTCTATCCCTGGGTAACTTTACATGGCGAGTCACTCCCTCGCACACCCTCCCCCTCCCACATTTCTCTTCTCTCTCGAGAAACGATTGGCGACCGAATCGGTTTTACGCCCGTTGCAATACGTTTTTATCAATAGCAGCCCAATAATTATCTCCTTTATGGCACGCATGTGAGTGACTGGCACTAAGAATCTAATAACGATAACGCAAAGTAAAACGATAAATAAGAGAACATTTAAGAAATCTGAAATTCGCGAGCACGCACGTGATGCGTCACGTGTCGAATATGAATATGAAAAACTCTGTGTGTATGTGTGTGTGTGTTGTGTATTTATATAAGTGTCGTTAATAATAATGATAATAATTATAATCGTAATAATAATGACAAGCACAATAATGATGCTGATGCGTAATAATAATAATAATAATAGTAATCAATGATAATAATAGTAATAATAATAATAATTATGAGATAATGGCGGTAATGATAATGAGTAGTATAGTAATAATAGTAATGCGATTCGAGTATCGAGTATCAGCGCTTACACAATTAAGACGTTGGGAAATTTAAGGGGACGTGCGTATGTATTGTATGTACATACATTACACAGTTCGGTTTCGTTCTCCGTCTTCCTCTCTCCCTCTCTCTCTCTCTTCTCCCTTAAATTCTTTCCCGCATATATGCATATCGATCTTTCGTAAGACAATTTCTCGGTTTTTTGTCCGTAATGTTTCACAGTCGGGCGGAAGTTGCTTGAAAGTTTGCACGGATCGACAGGGAGAGGAAAATTAAGTGACCAGACGGACCAGGGGACCGGAAGTGAAAAGATTGTAAAAGCTACTCGGCGCTGAAATATCGGATCTTTCTTCGAAAGTCGTTTACCGAAAATATCTCGTCAACGAATGTCGATCGATTAAATCTTGCAGGAGAAAACTTTATACGAGAGACAAAAAAGATTTAAGTACATGCTCGTAATATCCGGGATACCGTAATTACCGGCGCGATTAAACGAAAAAGATTTGAGCCAACGAGAAGAAAGCGATTTATCGATAAAGAATTACGAGGCTTAAGTATTCAGAAAATACATCCAGCGATCATTCGACGATCCGTTATCTTCTTTTCTTTTTTACATTTCGCCATTTTATTCTTTTCTCTCTTGAATATATTCGCGCAATGACGTTCGTATCGGCGGCAAAGCGGAATTACAAACGAATCGTGATAAGAAAAACGGAAGACGGGGAGAAAGAGATTTCGGAGGAGAGCTAAAAAGGTGAATGAGACGATTAGGAGGAAAGATATTTCAACCAGCATGCTTCACCTACGTTTCATACAAAACTAGTGATGGTTAGAGCGCTCATCAAAAAATACCAGCTACGCTAATAATTACTAACAACATTCGCAATATATATATATATGTATATGAGATACACAATTGTCAGACTGAGATACAAAATATATACACATATATATATACATATAATATATATATATATATAATATATGTATGTGTATATACTAAGAGATATTATATGGAATTGGTACAAATTGTGGGAGAGATCGAAAGGGAAGGAGGCCCTGTGCTAATAGGAAGAGAGGGGTGGCTTTCGCCATGGTGAAATTTTTTTTCCTCGACAATGACGATATTATCTTTGCTACTGAGCAGATATGAGACGTATAAAAACGCCAGACAAGGCGAGAGAGACTCGATCACAACCCGATATTGATATTGATTTCGCTCCGCGAAAATCGTGGAACTTTTATTTGTCACCGTCGACGATGACGATATTACGCGACGATGATAATTGCAACAATTGCCGGAAAAGGAAAATACGCGACACAATCGCGCGATTCACGCGAGACGAGATTATTAGCAGACACGACTCCCCAACCCTTTATAGAGCATCGATATATAATCGTATTTAATTGCAAGTATAATCTGTCTGACAATTGCGAAAAGGAGACAAAAAAAAAAAGGACGAAAAAGGTGTATTTAAAGAAATAAGCATTTTACATTCTCCAAATAAAATAGCATTTTGCGTTGATATTAATTAGTTTCTCTAAGAAAAAAATTATTCCTGCCCTGTAAAGGGTTACATTAATGAAGCTACGATCCATCTCGTATCTAGTGCTTGACGTCCCAGACTTGTTTGCAACGTATCTCAACGACATTACGATACGTCCGTACGTTATGGGCTATAATGGATTAGACTACATTTCGATTATATGTCGATCGTACGATTATGACTTTATATACTTATGATTTATAATTATAATTGCATATTTAAAATGCATGGAATAATTCGCGAAACGAATTGACATGTGTGCGATATTAGCTTGTCGCGAGTTTATGCGAAAGCAATATCGGATTGAAAATTCCCTATTACAGCTCATAACGGTTCGCTGATAAGATTGCAAAACCGTTACAGAGAGCATTTGATAAAATTATCACGTTTCTTTCTCTCTCTCTCTCGTCGGGACACCGGCGATGAGACATTTCCGAAATGAACAGATCAGGGAAACGTCGAATTTTTTGACGCTTAACAACTCGTATGGCTAAATTTATTGCTGAGAAATTTTACGAGTAACCTTCCTTTCGTCGAGCCGAGAGAAATAGAGTAAATCGCGCCGTTATTATAACAATACCGGAACAATGCATCGCCGAGTTTCCGAAATACGCGAGGGACAGTCCTCGATTTGCAGTCTCGATGACGATTCGTCCGGAGAATCTTGCTTCCCCGAGACGGGATTGAGGCTTTGTTTTGACCCGTAATGGACCCGTATATATAGAAACTAGGCGAGGAATACTCTATTCTTGCAACCGGAGAGAAAACGGGGCAAAGATTTCGGCACGAGGTCAACAAAAAATAATTCTCTTCGAACCGCGGATCCGCAGGTAGGTCTTTACCCGGTGTCGAAAAAGATTGAGACCACCATAAAAGTTTCGCGATGTCGTCCAACATTCGTCAGCGTCCGTCTCGCAATTTCTTCGCTTCCAGAAGGCAACTTTGAAAATAAATACGTCGAGAGGACGCGTTCGACGTGTTCGATGATACCGACCCGAAAGACTTCCTCCGGGAAATATCCCCGAATAGAGCGTCTCTCTCTCTCTCTCTCTCTCTCTCTCTCTCCCTCTCCCCCTATCCTTCTCCCGCTCGTGTTGTCAAAGAAATACTGTAATACTCGAACATATGTAGCTCGAAATTTTCCATTTTTGTGCCAGATACCCGCGAGCAAGAGAGAGAGAGAGAGAGAGAGAGAGAGAGAGAATAATGGGGGGAGAGGTATGATGGACCGAAGACGGAGAAGGAAAGCGGGATCCGCGCGGAGGTATCTATCCATGTGGGGGAGGTTCGTTAAATACGCACGTTATTGATATACACAGAGAGTTACCGAGAATGTAAACTGCGACGAGACGTGCGACTTGTCAAGCCGATCTCGTGGCTCGCGCTCGCGTTACTGTCTCCTCGTCATTGTTCGTTTCGTCCGTTTCTCTCTACGTGTGCACTTAACGTTACTCGTTCTCTACGATTTTCGTTCTTACTTTTGTATAATATCCCCTTAATACGTCATAAATATCACTCGCGAGTTTTGTTGTCCTTAGGATTACGGTGTATGTATATAATTATATTTTTTGTTCATATATATATATATGTATATTAAAGTATATATATATATATATGTAGTATCACTAGAGAATATTACTTGTTTCGGAAGGATCGGATCCTTCCAATCCTCAACGCTCTCGGATCCTTCCTTTCTCTCGGCGGCTCGTTTATTATTATCCAAATCCTTTCGCATCTCGAGAGTATTCGTTTGCATATGTATATATATATATATATCTAGGAGATTATCTCTCTATCGATTACGCGCGCAAATAAGCGCCGACGCATTTTGTATTTTCATTAATAATACTCGTAATAATAGTGTAGCTTAAAGTTTGAGTCAATCGCTTATTGCTGGAAATTTCTCACATCCTTTATATGACTCCTCGTCGAAGACGCCCCGTGTTCGTCCCGCCGACAATTACCCTTTCTCATCTAAATTCGCTCCGAATTCCAGCCGGAAAGGGAAACTATTGAAAATATTCGCGCGTATATTCGGGGGACTCGTCGATACCGATCGACGAAATGAGATCATTTTGGCAATAAATGCCCCTCCTCGTCTGCCCGAGTGCATCGCACTTGACGCTCTTACAAACTATCGATAATGTACGAAATAAAAAGAGAGACGCGCGATAAAAAGTAAAGAAAATAAATTAAGCGAATATACCGCGCGGTGATAATCTACGGTCGCGTGAAACAACACTTGGAAAGCTTCTTACAGACTAGGACACGAATCGACAATTTCAAGCGCTTTAACAAACAATTTAAATAATAAAAGCAAAGAAAAAGATCGTAAAAGGGACGGGATGGATATCGGTTGAAGGATACTTCGCGTATTTACACGAGAGCCTGATAAGATGACGAACATCAAGGCGAATCGTCGCGAAAATATTTAAACGTACTTGTCGCGGCGAGTCGATCTCGGGGCGTATAAATTAAATATCCCTCTCTCTCTCTCTCTCTCTCTCTCTCTTTCATAAATTCCTTAACGAATATCTTTATAATACCTTTTTCATGAACGCTTTAACTTTACTCCACTTAAGACTTAATTCCTAATTTATCGCTTGAGTTATACGTGAGCTAATCTCAATCTAGGGTTCCCGTTTCTCGCAGTTTAATTAAACGCACAGTCGCACAAATTCTCTTAAATGTATTTATAAAGATGCGTAATGTATCTTTTAAGTATCTGTCTCTCTCTCTCTCGCGCGCGCACGTCCAGAGGGAGCCCCCCTCCCTCCCCACCCCACTCCCCTTGTATTCCTTATTGTTACAAGTTATTCGCTTAAGTATCTATGTCCGCTATCATCGATAATGCTATCTGCGTATGTATGTATGTGTGTGTGTATGTGTGCTTAAGATTAACTTAAATAAAACTGCCGACTCGCCCTCTCTTAAGGGCTCATTAAATAACGCCGACGCCGTTCAATCAATTTCTTAACAACTATACAGCGCAACTTGTTTTTGCGCGGGTTACAATCGCGTTACACTTGTATGTCGCTAAAAGTCTTATTTGTTTAACGCGATTTGTATTTATAATCAAATTACGTTCGCATGTATATGTGTGTGTGTGTGTGTGTGTGTGTGTCGCTAGTCTTATTTAACGCGATGGAAAGCGGAGAAATATTGTCTTCCATTATTTGAAGAAAAATATATATATATATATATATATGTATATATATATATATATACGTGTGTATATGTATCTATACATTATACATAGTTATATACGTGTCCCTCTCGTGTTGTTGCTCATGCATATGTATTCTCGAGAGAGTCCGCTCGCTCGCGCAAAATGGATTGTATGTGTTGTGACCTGTTGCCTCTGGGAAAGCGAGAGACCGCCGAGAAAACCACGAGAAGCACGATGCGACCAAGAGGATGGTGAAGGAGTCCGTCGTCGAGTCGTTGTCGTTGTCATCGTCGCTCGGATCTCGGAAAAAAGACGCGAGAAAGTTAAATGCCTCCCCTCCGTACGTTCGTTTGGCACTTGACGCGAATCTAGTCTTTCTAACATTAGTCTTTCGCTATCGATTCGAGAAAAGAGAGTCCGAGCGCGATTGTGTATTTTACTTTGAAGATTCCGATACAGGAGCGAAATATATTCGATATTCGAAAAATCGATCTGTTTATATTCCGATTCGATTAATATCTTATCCATGCTTCCGCATTCGTGCTTCCGCTGGTTTCTGGCAAAGGCAACCCGATAATGTATTTTGGCGGAATACGTATAATAGATACATCATCATCATTAAGACGTGAGAAAATCTATATGTGAAGTACTCTGCGTTGATACCACTGCTT